>NW_026652296.1:48737948-48848144 GCF_009828535.3 Hylobates moloch | reverse complement strand
AGCTCTTCTTGTTGAATTGATCCCTTTACCATTATGTAAATAGACTTTAAACCAACAAAGATCTTTGTTACTTTCAATAATAGATAGATTATACAGGCATTATTGGTCAACCATTATTTCTAAAATGGAAGCTGAACCTCAAAATATGCCAAGGAATTTTTTAAGAGATAAAATAATAGATAATACTACAAAAAAGAGAGAAATTGTGAATGCATAGTGAAACTAAATAATTTCAATGAAGGATGCTAATATGAAGATTTCAAACAAATTGTCAATTTCTGTAAAAACTACTAACAAAAGGAGCCTGAAGTTATCAGGTAGAGTGGAGAAGGCAGAAATACTGAAAAATGTTCTGTAACTATTAAGTAGAGGATACTGAGCCAAAATAAACAAACAGTAATTCACCAAAATAAGGTCATGAGCTTCAGAATTTTATTGCAAGACATAAGTCTTTGTGATTTTTTTTTTTTTAACCCAGAAGGGGTAAC
The DNA here is from genome assembly GCF_009828535.3 of Hylobates moloch. NCBI lineage: Eukaryota > Metazoa > Chordata > Mammalia > Primates > Hylobatidae > Hylobates > Hylobates moloch. Next base: position 48,847,656 of record NW_026652296.1, on the reverse strand, counting down.
TTCTAAATGCTGAGAGGTAAGACTGTTGAATTCCTTACCTCACTTTCCAGACATTCTCAAAATTGTTTTGAGACTAATGGCCTTCTCGTAAAGTAGACTTCAAGAGCAAACTTCTAAGAGGGTATATGTGAATAAATACACAATAACAAGAAATGAAATCATAAAAAAGGAAGGGAAGAAAGATAAAATCCAAAAAGTAGTTACAAGAATATGCGTCAAAGGAGGAATTAATTTGGCTAGCAGAACACTTAAAATAAATATTTATTTGTACCTTAGAAAAAGTAACGCAGTTACTACTGGAAAAACAATATTAGATGCCAGACCATATATACTCAAAGCCTGTGCTTTTAACTGTCATGTAATTCTACTAAATAAATCTGAAGAAAAGGAAGAAACAAAGACATAGAACTGAATGCGTTAAGAAATAGAAAATGTGCAAAATACACACATTCAAAGATTGTTTCTTTGAACAAATTAATTAGACATATTAAACACTAACATAAAATAGGGAAAAAATAAAAATGCAAACAATCCAAATTCAAAATAAGAACAAAGAATTAGCCAAAAGTTAGATGACATTAAGAAAATCATAAAGGAATAGTTTCCTCAACTATATAAATAAGTTTGAAAGTCTGATTGAACTGCAAAATATAAATTATTACAATTTGATTCAAGATACATAGAAAATCTTAAGTAGACCAGCAGCCATAAGTTAAAGATAAACAGTTGCGAATGTATTCTCTAATATGGCTCTAGAAAAAAGAATGTAATGCCCAGATAGTTTCACAGGTTCAATTCTACCAATATTTCAAGGAGTATTTAAATCCAATTTTATTTAAATAGTTTCATAGAATATAGAAAGAAGAAGGGCTTCTAAATATTTTAGGATAGTACACATGCCACCACCTTGAAAAAATAAAATGGATAAAAATAACACATAGAACCATACAATTTCAGACCAAAATCCAGTCTAGTCTCAATACAAAGCAAGTACTCTCTTGAAAAGCAGAGATGATTGCTTTTAAAACAGTGTTCCCCTCCTCTTACCAGATCTCCCCAACAGACCCCTGTAAAACCCAGTCTTTAGAGTAGCTGACAAGGCCCTTTGTGACCACCTCACTCCATTCTAGCCAGATGCAGGTACCCTCATATCTTAGGTCTTCTGTCCTTTGGAGCTTCCTCTGGAAGAACTTTTCCTCATATATCTTCCTGGCTAATGCCCTCCTTCAAGTCTTTGTCAAATCTCACTTTTTATAAATGAGGTCTGCCCTAATCACTCCTAATCATTCTATCTAAATTAGCAACCAGTTCCCATACCCTCTCTGGATCTCTCTTCCCTGCATCTGTTTGTTTGTTTCTGATAGCAATGATCACTTTGCACCATGTTACATAAATGACTGAACTATTGTTTGTCTTTGTTTGTCTAGCCCTACCAGAATGTAAGTTCCAGAGAGTGAAGTCACTTTTATCTGTTTTGTTTGTTGATGCATTCCGAACACCTAGAAATAGTGCTGGAATATGAGAAACTAATGATGTATTTATTGAATTAATTGATTGATTTAAAAAATTGTATTCCTACTATTTTCTTTGTTCTCTCTTTTTGGAAACTACTATTATTTATATATTGAACCTCTTGGATTGAGTCACTAATTTTCCTGTCTTTTAAAAAACTTTTTTATCTTTTCCTTCTGGTTCTACTTTCTGAAATTCTTCTTAAACTTTCTCATCCAGTATTTGAATATGTTTCTTTTTTTCATTTCTGCTGTAATAGTTTTAATTTTCAAGGACTGTATAGTGCTGATTTTTCTTCTTTATATAGTGTTCTGTTCCTATTTCCTGGATGTCATATCTTCCTTAATCTTTCTGAATAATATGCTAAATGTGGGATTTTAGGGGGAGCTTTTTTTTCCCTCCCATTTTATAATTATAGAAACAAAAAAGGAACTGATAACAGTGAAATCCTATTGGAAGTAGGAGCTAGGGGAGGGGAGTCTTTCATTTTTCATTTTATATCTTTTAACACTACTTTAATCTCTTGCATTATGAATGTATTACTTTTATAATTATATTATTGATAATAATAATGAGAAGGTAGAGGAGAAGGAAGAAGAAAAGTCATTAATTAGATAAGCACTGTGACCTTTGACCAATGCCTTTATAATATTTATGCAAGAAAAGAAATACTCTTACCTATCGGCATAATACCTACGAATACATAATACATAAAAGGAATACCTATCAGCATAGACCCAGACAGAATTCACGTTTCATCAGGCGACTTAATGCCCTTCTGCATTCTATAGTAGTTCTTCAATGAATAATTTAGTGTCCCTGTAATGAGTTCTACTAACTGATGTGTCTATTCATCCTTATCTATTGCAGAGTAGGACTATGGTGAAGGATTTTAATATGATCTGGAATTTTATTCATCTGTAGTTATGCTACTTGTGTCTTGCATGGCAATGTAGGCTATCTTTAGCCTACTGTGCAGCAATCTAAAGGTTAAACCTTCAGCTATCCTTATTTGGTAGTTTCCACTTTGGCTATTGAGCCCAGCCTGTTTGCTGTTTGACTATTGGGCCCCACCTATGTGCTTGCATAAACCTTAAGAGTTTTCTTTGCAAACATGAGCTGGGAGGCTGAGCCATCATTTCCAGAGAAGGTGACTTAAGCTTTATATCCAAATTTGGACAGTTTGGGCCAACCTCCCATGTACCATGTTTGGGACAATTTAGGGTAGACATTCCTGGCCTAAACCCATATTCCTGTGCCAGTTTCCTAAAGCAGATACTATGAAGGCCCCATATTATGAGCAGAAGACACCAGGTAGCCTGCTTTTGCAATTCTCCGTCTACCTGACGGGCCCTGAAAGAGGACTGGTCATGCAGCATCAAGAGCTGACCATCCTAATGCATGAAGCCCTTCACTGGAGCCCTTTTCTTATGGAATGGCTGTTATTCATTCACTGTAGTGTGTCTGAAATGAAAGCACGTATGAACTTCTTGCAGATTCTTTTAATGATAAACTCCAGTGTCCTCAGGAAGAAAACTTGGAAAAGCCACTGTGGAAGAACCAGAGGAGAGGCCGGCAAATTACAGGCAGTCCTATGCTGCATTGTGCTAAAGTTGCTGGAGGACACAGAACATGTGTTTTACAGATTCTTAAATCATTGTTCACTATTATAAAAGTGAGTTTTATTCTCTAATTCAGAGGAAGAAGAAAAGTAAATTGTCTAATTCAGAGTTAGACAAAAAGCAAAGGGTCCATCAAAATGATGGCATTGTTTTTATTTAGGATGAAGTAAGAAGTGATAAGTCCAGAGATATAAATCTGGGGTTTCTTGAATTGTACTTGTAACTGGGTTCACAGAGGAACAGTGATGAGGTTTGATTCCCATAAGCTTCAAAGAGAAGATTATGCGAACAAAAAAATAAAATTAAATACTAAAATATGGTACAAAGCACCATTCATTGCTTGAAAGGCGGCTGAGTGATATATGGCATCTCAACTTAGAGGTAATGGTTTGAGTCAGTTATTTCTCCTGTATCAGGAAGAGAGAAAGAGACGAAAAAAGAGAAATAAAAATTCTCACATGTGATTTATTTTTGTGTTAAAATTGGGGAAAAACCATCTTTGAAATTGTTTGTTTAACTCAATGGTGGATGTAATTATTTAGAGATGTTGACAATAAAGAAATGTTGTACATTGGACTATCAGGGCTTTGAAATGATAGCAAATCCTAAAAACATTAGATTTTATTTTATGCATTATCACAATGATACCTAACATCCTTGTGAGGAAAAACCATACTCCTCGAAAAAAATCTTAATTTTCACGTAACATTTAGAACCTTTGGTAAATTAGGTCATTAAATTTACTGGGTCTCATTTTGATTGGCTTATGACAGTCTCAGTCTGAATGACTGAACCTGCTTGAAAGGCATCCTCGGATTAATAATAAGAAGAATTTCCTAGTGGCAGAGCTCATTAGTGAGCTAGCCTTCTTCAACTGGGAGACTTTAGGTCAAGCCATTGGAATAGGGTGAAAACAAAGAAACAAAGCTTTCCCCTGCCAACCATGATAAAAAGCATTTTTGAAAATATTTGAATACATGGTTATAAAAAAGACATTTGTAGTTGTAATAATTTATTAAAGCAACACACACAGTGGAAAATTAAGACCTCAGTTTGATCTTTTATGAATTTGTGTATGTGTGGATGAATAGATGATGGATAGATAGACAGATAGATAGATGCAGATACACACTTTCTTTGTTTCTGCCCTCAGTGTGAAGGGATAGGTGTATGTTGAATAATTCTTACTGATGCAAAATTTAATTGCTCTTCTGCTTTCTTACAGTTATTGGGATTTGTGGACTAGATAGAAGAAGGAAACCTAGAACTCGCCAATGTCTAGATTCTTCTCAGTTGCTAAAGGAAAGGTTCCTACTTTTGATACCCCTTTGTCCAACTCATCACCTCAGTGAGGTGGGGATGTGCAAGATGATGATTGTATAACATAATGCTTCTCTAGGGCACAGTCAGAGGATGCTAGGAGGACCCTAGGGGTCTCCCAGGTGATCCAGAGGAAGTTTGGCAAGTTCACAAGAAAAAGTGACATAATTGTTTGGCTTATGCACAGTTCGTAAGTGTGAAATGTTAGATTATTTTAAATTTTCACAGAAATTCTGCATGCATTTCACATTTTTCTCAAAGGTTTTGCATGTGCTTAAACAACTGAGTTGGTCAGTGCACTTTGACTAACATTACATTAATAGAATGGTTCATTTGACAATGCTATTTTCAACATTCAAACAGCAAAATCAGATGCTTATGTATTGTTTTCATTTGTTAAATAGTCTTTGTTCTTACTAGTGTGTCCTGTTATATCCCCAATTGACACAAATGAATAGATGACTCAGAAATACTTCATTGGAGATAATAGTGCTATTAAAAACAAATAAAAGGATTATATTTAGATGATGTTATGATATAAATAGTAAATAGATCTTCAGTATGAGTACAGAATGTGACTGTATATATGTATTGATAATTTCACTCACATAGCTAAAAATTAAAAGGGCAAATAGGAAATATAATTTTTAATATCAAAATTAAGATATTATTATTGTATGGGTGAGGTTTTCATCTCCAAATATGCCTGCTGTGAAACTTCTGAAAGCATTTTATGAAGGCTTCTAGATTTTTGCATCATTTTTAAATTCATAAATGAAACATGCACTTATTTATCAGAGCAAATGCAAATTAGTAAATCAGGACCAAATGGAAAATTTTATCTCTGAAGTCAAAGAAGAGATAAAAATGAGGTACATAATTAAAAGTTTTTTCTCTATAGCAAAAACCAATATAAATCTTATTTCACCAAAGTGCTTGCAACAGTCAACCAAAATTAATGTCAAGTAAAAGAGCACAGAAAGAAAGCTGATTATGTCATTGCCAAAATAAGCCATTACCATAATTCCTTTATCCATTATATTGTTGGATATTCCTTTATAATAGTAGGCAGTTATGATTAATACAATTCCAATTTGACCCAAAGCCTCACCTAAGGAGTTCTTCCAGTCTATCCTCAGGATGACTACCATGTCACATTTTGTGTGTTCATCTACCTCCCACAATCACAAAGTCAGCATATTACAGGAACTGGTTGGGTAACCTGGTTAAATTTGTCTGCATCAACTCAGTCCTCCCTTTGAGGTAACTATAATTCTAGTTATTTTTTTCTCCAAGTGAGTGAAAATTATATTATACCTTTGTGATCAAAACTATGCAACAACCTTTTTTTTTTAAGTTCATTTTGTAGATACCAATTGGGATTAGAGTGCTCTGTCTTTTCCCCTGTCCTTGCATATTTGATTCCAGGCAAAATTCTATTTAGTTAGTTATGTGTATTAATCTTAAAATATTACTTGAGTATTCTCGTGTATTTTAATGTTCATTGCTATCTGCCCCATTATGTTTACTCTGTAACTACTGTGGATATGCTAACAAGTGTTGCAACTTACAGCGGGATGAAACCAGAGGTTGTGTAGTGTGTGAATCCATTCTTAGTGTAGGAGAAAGTCTCAACAAAGGCAGAAAGGTATAATTTTTTGTTTTGTTATATGCTAAAAATTCAAACTGGAAAAGAAGATTATTTCTATTTAACTTATTATTGTTTTGTGAGCATTCATATAGACTAGAAAAAAATGCGTTCTCATAAATGCTAATACTAAGACCCACTAAATGTGCAATAAAGATTAGTGTTGCAGTGCAGATGAAATTGGCTCCACCTATACTCTCAGCCACACAGTGATTTATTCATAGAGAACAGTTAGCAGCCAACAATTTCCCTTCTATTCTCAGTTTGGAATGGAGAAAAAGGTACAAATTGTGAATATAACTAATCGGTGAATACAGATAGAACAAGACTCTACTTTTTCATACTGAAATTTTGAGTTTCAATAAAAACGGTAAGCACGTGAGTATTTGAAAAGAGGCTTGAAATGAAAGCATTTCCTCATAACCTAGACCAAAACAAAGACATCATTTTTATGACTTCCAGTACTTCCTTCCAGAAATATAATCCTAGAAATTTTAGGGCCTTTAGAAATAGAAACATGTCACCCCAGGTCCAACATCCCACAATTCTAAAATGGAAGAATAGAAAACGTCAGGATTTCTTAAAGTCTACATTTTGGTACTATGACTCAATTATTAAAACAAAAGTTTTTTTTTCAACGACTAACAATTTTCTTAACTTCTTGGTCAAGAAGGAAATAGATGTTTACATTTTATATAATAACTTGATTGTTGAAAATTTGCCTTTTTGCCAACTTTATAATTTTATTTACTTTTGTAAAAGAATTTTTTGGCCCAAAAGATGAAAGAGAATATAAAAACAGAAGAAAAACTAATAATACTTTCCAAATCTTAATGCAAACAGTATAAGAATGAAGAATGCATTTTCAAGATGAAATATACAGCCTTGCCCGCTTTGAAGGGGATTAACTATTGACTCAGCACCCAACAGCACTGAAAGTTATCTTCACTGAGAGCCACCGCTATGTTTTGAGTCCATATTCAAATGAGAATACCAGATATTTCTGGTATTCAAATGAGAATCCAGATACCTGGTATTCAAATAAGATATGACAGATACCTGGTATATCTCATTTGAACATGGACTCAAAACATACTGCCATCATTTGTGATACATAGGATTTTCTACTTTTGTTTAAAGTACGTATAGTAGTGAAAAAGAGAACCAAGTTGACAAATGAGTACCTATTTCTCAGGTTTTCTATCATCAGTCTAAATGCAAAAATGTTGGTAAAAGTTTACAAGAATATTTTACTCTCAATATGAAACCATTATAATTGAACTTGAAATTGTTTATGTTAAATGGCTTTTTACATTTAGAAGTATAAAGTTTTTTTAAATATGAAAATTTGGGGTCCATATACATTCTGAATAATCATTAAATGCTCTATTAATGTAAAAAATTGACAATATTATTCTTACAAATATTCAATCACTTAAGATAAGCACAATAAAAATAATTAATAATCATCATACTTACTAATTATACTAATTGTCACTATTTAAATATAGAAAGTCAAGTATATTTTATTTTAGCTATCTAAATTTGTTAATCAAAATAATGTACTCCTTATGAATTAAGACAAAAATCAGAGAATTAGGACTGTAGACTCTTTCAGGTGCCAGTAAATTTTTAGAAAATGAAATATTGTGTTTAAAATGAATACTGACCCTTACTGAGATATGTTAGCATAGTGAACACTTGACTACCACTTTTTGTATTCCAGCTACTGCCCAAATAACTCATTCTTGACCCTGACTTGTTATTTACCCATTTCAACCACATTCATTCATTCACTTATTTGTACATATAACACTTATCGATAGTAGCCATCCTAACAGAGATTATAATTCATTATGGTTTTGATTTGCATTTCTCTGATGGTTAGGGATGTTGGGCACATCTTCATGTACCTGGTGTCCATTTTTACTCTTCTTTGGACACATATCTATCCAAGTCCTTGTTTTTAAAAATGATATTTGTTTGGTATTGAATTGTAGCACTTTCTTACATATTTTAGATATTAATCCCTTATTAGATAAATGGTTTTCAAATATTTTCTGCCATCGCACAGGTTACCTTTTTTCCTCTGGTGATTGCTTTCTTTGCTACATAGAAGATGTTTTTCATTTGATGTAGTTCCATTCATCTGTTTTTGCTTTTGTTGTCTGTGTTTTTGGTGTCATACTCAAGCAGTCACCCTCTATGCAAAAGTCAAGAAGCTCTTCCCCTTCTAGGAGTTTCATAGTTTTAGGTCTTAATGCTTAAGTCATTGATCTATTTTGAGTTGATTTTTGTGCATAGGGTAATAATTTGATTCTTTGCATGCAATATCAATATTTTCCAGCATAATTTGTTGAAGAGGCTACCCTTTCCCCATTGTGTATTCTCAACACCCTTGTCAAAGATAAGTTGGCCATATATGAATGGCTACTAGCAAAATATAAGAAGTGTTTGTGAAGATCTCAAGAAATTGAAAGCCTTGCATACTGTTGGTGAGAATGTCAAATGGTGTAGCCATTGTGGAAAGCAGTTTGGAGTTTCCTCCAAAAATTAAAAACAGAACTATCATATAATCCAGCAATACTACTTCTGGGTATATATTGTAAAGAATTGAAATCAAAATCTCAAAGAGATACCTGCACTCTCATGTTCATTACAACATGATTCACAATAGCCAAGATATGGAAAAAACTCAAATGTCCATTGACAGAGAAATGGATTTTAAAAATTGTAGCATGTACATACAATGAAACATTATTCAGCTTTAAAAAAGACAGAAATCCTATAATTTGGAACAACATAGATTCTGCAGGATTTGGTGATGAACCTGGAGTACATTACGCTAAGCTATTCACAGAAGGACAAATACTGCATGATTCCACTAATATAATGTACCTAAAATAGTCAAACTCATAGAAGCATAGAATAGAATGATTTCCAGGGTCAGGAGACAGGGGGAGATGGGAAGTTGTTGCTGTATGGGTATAAAGTTTCATTTATGCAAGATGGGTGAGTTCTAGAGACCTGGTGTACAACATAGTTCCTACAGTCAACAGTGTGTTAATATGCACTTAAACTTTGTTAAAAATGTAGATCTTAAGTTTTCTTACTACACACATAAAAACAACCAAAGGGAGAAAAAAAGAACACAAGTAAGTTTTTGGAGGTGTTGGATATGTTTAATGCTTCAATTGTGATGATGGTATCACAGGTGTGTGTATATGTTCAAAGGCATCAAATTGTATGCATAAAACATGTGCATTTTGTATATCTATTATACACCAATAAAACTGTTAAAAGCATTTATTGAGCACTTAATATGTGTTAGACACTGTCTCAGGTACTGGCATACATATTGAACATAATAGATCAGTGTTTCTACCCTCATGCAACTTACATTCTAATGAAGGGAAGTAGAAAATAAGGAAGCAAATAAGTAAAAACTTAATGTTATTATGTTCAATTATATCAAACATACTGTGAGTAGTTAATAAAGCAGGAGAGGGTATATGAAGTGTCAGGGGTACCCCCAAAAGCCCTTACCGAGAAGGTGACTTTTTAAAAAAATATAAAGGATGAAGTCAGCAAGCCACAGCTGTATCTATGGAAAAAGTATGTTAAGCAGAGGGAAGAGCAGGTGTAAAGGCCCTGAGGTGGGAGCAAGTGTGACGTGTTTACAGAACAGTGAGAAGCTCAGTATGGCCTGAGTGTAAAAGCAAGAGAGAGAGAGTAAGATCAGCAAGTGAAGTGTTGAGGCAGTTTACATAGGGCCATATGGACTTCAAGGACTTTTGCTTTGATTCTAAATGATCTGAGTTAGTTTTTAACCACGTCACTGTGACTTGTATGATCAGGGAGAACAATTACCAGCTAATCCAGATGAGAAATAATGATCATCTGAACAGGTAATAGCAGTAAAGATAATAACAAGTGGTTAAAATCTGGATATCTATTTTAATGCTAAATTCCTCAGAATTTGGTGATGGATTAGATGTGAACTGCAAGATAAAGAGGTGAATCAGGTTGACAAAAGGTTTTGGCCTGAATAATGCTAAGGTTAGTGTTGTCATTAATTGAGGACAGGAACATTTGCAAGTAGAACTTAGAATGGGGAATTACAGGAACACTTACTTAAGCATGCTGAGTTTGTAATGCCTACTAGACATTCAAGAGGATGTGTTAAGTAGAAATTTGGATATTTACATCTAAAGCTGTGCAGTGGCAGGTAGGGGGAGGAGGAACAGCTGCTGATATTAGTCAGGAATGATTCACACAGTGATCACACAGGGACTGACTGGATAGAAAATGGAGAAGTTCCAAGGACTGAATTCTGAGACATTATAATATTTAGAGGTAGATGAGGAAAGGAGAAACCAGGAAAGGAGAGGGAAAAAGAGAAGCCAGGACAAGAAAAAAATCAGATGAGGGTGATGTCCTAAAAGCTAATAAAAAAAAAAAAAAAAAAAAAAGGCAACAAATACAGAGTGATCAGCCGACGGGTCAAGAAATAACCATCAAGAACTGGCCATCAGGTTTAGCAATATGGAGATGACAGGTGATCATGACAAGCCAAGTTTTCAGAAAGTGTTTAGGAGAAAACCTAACTGGTGCATATCCAAGCAAATTTGGAAGGATGTCATTTGAGAGCAAGGACAGACAACACCACAAGGAATTTTACTGGATAGATGACCAAGAAATGGAAGAATAATTGGAGGGAGAAGTGGGCATTAAGAATGAATGCCATTTGGAAAAATAACATGTGTTTTTATGCAATATAAACGATCCAAAGAAGTTGATAGTAAATACTTACATTAATTCATAATCCCCACGCCAAGCATGAATATTAACAATGAAGTAAAATTTTGTGATGAGGTGAGGATTTGTTTAGATCAAACTAAAAATATATATATATTTCAAAGCAGCTGCACTAAAACCACAATTTTTAAATGGCTTCACCAAAATTGCCAAGTCAAATGCCTTGTAAATCTAACTCCTTCATGTCCTTTTGTTCTTTTCTCCTTTCCAAATACTTCTACTCTCGTAGGAACGTATTCCTTTTAAACTGCCATCTTTCCTTGAACTTTTTGTATTTTAAATCTTAAACATAAATTTAGCAAAAAAAGCTTTGTTTCTCTTTAAGGTGACTTCTGCTACTAATAAGCCATGTTATGGAAATATCTTGGAAGTCAAGAGGCTCCTTTGTATGATCTTGGCCCTGTAGTCAGCCCAGGACCTGAGCTAATTTTGAGAATTATAGTCCGGTTATGTTGGGGTATTACATAAGACTGGATCAGGGAATGAGGGAAGCAGAATAGGACAGGGAAGAAGCCAGGCAAAGATGTGGGCTTAACTAGTGACTAACTTCAGCCTGATCCCACGGGGAGCCCTGAGGCATGACTTTCATCATGGAGTTGTTTCTTTCTGAGATAAGGGTGCTGGGCTCTTGTGCCACCTTGTTTGTCAGTCATCGTCTATAGGCTGCTCTCAGTGCAAAAGTTGGTGATAAAGAGCAGTCACTTCCCAGATAAGGCAGTTTTGTGCTTCCCAGGTTAATTTTCAGGAGAAAAGGAGCTCTTAGCAGCTAGACATGGATGTACCACCCCAGGACAGGGATCTGGATGGAGCGGCAACAGTGTCCACTACACTGGCCATCAGTACCTGCCATTTAGATGCCTCTACGTTCCTCTTAGGAAGAGTGATATAGGTTCAATAAGGTAGGCATGGATGTTGTTTATTGTTCCCAGAGTACCAATAAGGGAAAGTGAAACATTCCAAAGCCTTGATGTCTGCAAAATGTTAGTATGACAACTCCTTGTCTATTTTCCCATGTGCATCTTATGACTAGCCATGAAGGCTGATCAGGACCACAGTTTACCTCTGCCTGTCTGGGGCCACCCACAAGGAATCCCTGGGAGCTGAGGTACAGATATATCCTCTCTGCTACCCCTTGTAAGGAGAGTTCCCGTCTATAATGCATCATCTATCATTGTCCTTAGGTGATATTCATAGTAGATTATAATGACTCCATACTTGACATGTATGTGTAAATTTCATGTGGCTTTTTGCTCATGTTAGATAACTGCTTTAATTGTGTTGGTGGTTGACAATAATCACTATAACTGCATCCATGAGATATTTATACAAGCATAATTCATGTTTTGTGTTTATGCCTGTTAAACTTTCCTATAAGTATTGGCACAGGTACATCACCACATACTTTTACATAACACCAGAAAACATTGTTGTAGAGCAACTTTAGGAGGAGGGAGAACACTGAGATGTCAAACTTGTGTTTAGATTTTGGTTCTTTTACTTTATAGCTAATCTGGCCAAATAAGCTAATTGATATTCAGTTTTATCATCTTAAAATGGGAATTAACCAATCCACCTCTAATCCCATCCCCAAGGATTTTAGTGATGCCTCAATGTGATAAAATAGAAAGGGAAACTTGTCATAAATTCTTTGCTTGGGCCAATGTCCAGAGAGTTTTTCCTAGGTTTTCCTCTAAAATTTTCATAGTTTCCGGCCTTACATTTAAGTCTTTGATCCATCTTGAGTTAATTTTTGCATATGGTGAGAGACACGGGTCTAGTTTCATTCTTCTGAATATGGCCAACCAGCTCTCCCAACATCACTTATTGAATAGGGTGTCCTTTCCCTTCTGTTTATTTTTGTCACCTTTGTTGAAGATCAGTTGGTTGTAGGATGTGGCTTTATTTCTGGGTTCTCTATTTTGCTTCATTGATCTATGTGTCTATCTCTGTACCAGTACCATGCCGTTTTAGTTACTATAGCCTTGTTGTTTAATTTGAAGTCAGGCAACGTGATGCCTCTACATTTTTTTCTTTTTGCTTAGGATTGCTTTGGCTATTTGGGCTCTTTTACTGTTGTTCCATATGAAATTATATGATTGTTTTTTCTAATTCTGTGGAAAATGATGTTGGTAATTTGATAAGGATTATATTGAATGTGTAAATTGCTTTGGGAAGTATGGTTATTTTAACAATATTGATTCTTCCAATCTATGAACATGTGATAATTTTTCATTTATTTGTGTCATCTACAATGTATTTCATCAGAGTTTTGTAGTTCTCCTTATAAAGATTACTCACCTCCTTTATTAAAAGTATTTCTAGGTATTTTGTGCCTGTGTGACTACTGCAAATGGAAGAAAATATTTTCAAATTAGGCCTCTGATGAAGAATTAACATCTAAAAGGAAATTAAAGAACTCAACAAGAAAAATAACCTAATTCAAAACTGGACATAAACAGACATTTCTCAAAAAAAGAAATACAAGCAGCCAGCAAATGCATGAAAAAAATGCTCCACATCAACAATCATCAGAGAAATGCACTTTAAAACCACAATGAGATGTCATCTTACACTGGTCAGAATGGCTATTATTAGAAAGTCAAAAAACAACAAATGTTGGTGTGGCTGTGGAGAAAAGGGAACACACACTATTAGCAGGAACATAAATTAATTCAACCACTATTTAAAATAGTATGGAATTTTTTCAAAAAACTAAAAATAGAACTACTATTAGGTCCAGCAATACCGCTACTGAGTATCTACTAAAGGAAAAAAAAAAAATCATTATTTAAAAAAGACACCTGCACTTGTATGTTCATTACAGTGCTGTCCACAATAACAAAGTCATAAAACTAACCTAAGTGTCCATCAGTGGTTGATTGGATTTTAAAATGTGATATATAAACACCACGAAACACTTTGCAACCATAAAAAAGAATAAAAACATATTCTTTGAAGCAACATGGATGGAGCTGAAAGCCGTTATCTTAAGTGAACTAACTCAGAAATAGAAAACCAAACACTTCATCTTCTCACTTGTAAGTAGGAGCTAAACAATGGGTACACATGGACATAAAGAAGGAAACAGCAGACACTGGGGACTCCAGAAGGGTGTGGGAGGGAGGGTGGTGAGGGCTGAAAAATTATCTATTGGGTATAATGTTCACTATGTGAGTAATGGGTACACTAGAAGTTCAGTTCCCACCAGTATGTAATGTACCCATGTAACAAACGTGCACATGCACCCTATGAGTCTAAAATAAGATACAATAAAATAAAACAAATAGTGCAAAAAGAAAAAACAAGAAAGAAAAGGAAACTTGTTTAATGCCTGGCTCCTTAAATTCCTGCTCTTTCTTCTTCCTCCCTTTTATCCTATGCAGAGGTAGAGTTTGCGTGTTTTCTTTTTTCAAACCTGTCCTTCAAAGGAACTCATTTGCACTATGCCCTGGTGTCGGGTGTTGTACTGTGACTCCCTGTGATCTCTGTTCGCAGTCTGTCTTCACCTCAGGCCCAATTCACCTGGACCTCAGCACTCCTTCACTTTCCTCAAAAAAAGAAAAAAAAAAAAGAAAAGAAAAAAGAAAAATTCCCCAGTGCCAAATATATTAGAGAAAAATAGGACATTTCCTCAATCTTCCGAAAAGAAAATGCAGCAGCGTCCATATTTTCTTCCTATCCCTCATCAGCAATTTGCTCCAGACCCCTCTCCGTTGCACTTCCTCAAGGTCCCCACCTAGCCAAAGCCAATAGCTCCCCTCCCCACCTTCCCCAGTCTCCCTTTGGCCTCTATTATGCTAACATTCCAAGCACTTATTAAAGGAAATTTCCCTGTAAAGGACATCTGATTACTCACCCACATTATAGTGAGAAAGCAGGCAAAGGAAGGTTTGGGTGAGCTAATACAAAACAACTTCCTTTTACTTGGTAGGAAAATTACTTCTGCCAGTAATTTGTGATCTGGAGATTCTTTTGCTTCTAGGTCTAAATAATTGTGTAAACTCCATTTGTTTCATTTGAAATGTGGCTGTCATTTCCTGTCAGGAGGAAAACAAGAGAAACTGCTAAAATACGTTCATCCTCTGATCACCTGTCAGCCTCACAGGAACACACATCTCACAATTTGTCCCTGCCCAGGCACTTCATCTTCAAACAGAAACTGCATCTTAATTATAGGCTTTAATGGGCTGTTTCACTCCAGGATCAATATGTCTGACAAAAACCAGGCTTCGCTAAAAGCTCATTAATTCACATCCGACTAATTCAGGATTTGTGATGATTTTGGCAGGGACCACGCTGAAGTTTTACCTCTTATACTGCTGCTTACAAAGGCTTAGCTTGGCCGATTAATTAGGGAGAACAGAATTGCCAGGGAAGTATTTACAGAACACCAATTTGCACAGAGATACAGCCTGTTTGTAGCTTCCAGACTGTTCAGCTCTTACCAGGCAACCCGATTTAACAATTATTTTTTATTAGCACTCTGGACATAGAAACTGAAAAGTGTACTGTCTCAAAAAGTGTCTGCAGATGCACCATGTTAGCCCCTTGTGGCCTGTGCCTTCAGTACCTTATACCCATTGCTTGTTTTACCTCTCATTGCAGCTGTAGCTGAGGTGGACGTTTCCATGTGGGTCAGAGTCATTTCTACAGGCAACGTGCAATCCCCAACAAGGAATGTGGGCATCTCCTTGTTCTTTATCTCAGGACCTCCTCTGAACCCATGGGAAAAACAAGCCAGAGGTGCAGAGGGTTAATCTCTTCAGAGAATAATGTTCTACCAAGGGGAACTGGTGTCAATATTGGTGAACACCTTGGAAGTTATTCTCCAAGCTTTTCAGAAGTCCATGGCCAATAGCTGTGACTGTGAAAATGTGCACTGTTTTGGCCTCCCCTGCTTTCCTGAGTTACCCTTTCACTTCAGGGTATTGCTTCCCAAATAAACTATCTACCCCCAAGAGTCACAATTGGCTTTCAGGGGAACCCAAACTAAGCCACTCACTCCTCCAAACTTTTGTGTGAATGAATTTACATATTTGAGATGCTCTCCCATTTCTTCACCCACTTGTTTTTTGATAAATGTATTCATTTCTTGGGCTTTTTGGGTTTAGGACCGTCTTTTGGTAGTAATGTCAAACAAGCAATATCTGTCTTCATTTTTTTCCATTTCTACCCTTACAGAACTCTTTCTCTTTTTGCTAATGTCTTTTTCTTGGGTTCTTACAGTCCCCTCTACATCCCTCTACCCGGTTTCAATCTGTCCCCGCTAATCTCATTTCTCTGCCTCCTCCTTTTCTCCAATATCCACATAAATTATTCCTCCCCTGACTTTATTCCCTGTCCAGTGTTCCGTTTCTTAGTAATGTAACCTCTACTGACTAGTGTGGTAGACGGATCCATGTCAAATGACTTGCGTGTGTTTACGCTACTCTGAGAAGGTAAGAAGTATGTGGTTGTCCGGGGCCTTCTAAGCAACTGAGCCTCCCCATGATTGCCCAAATCACGTCTAGATTTGGTATCCCAACTATTCCTGTCTTCTTGAACCTAAATTGTCTTAGCATTTAGGACATAAACATTTTTTTTTTTCCCTGAGCTCCTCCAGTCTTCCTGCTTCATCTTTTTGGTCTCCTCTTCTTCCCATGCTTTAATTTCTTGTTACTCATAATGTGATCTGCGGATCAATAACATCTGTAACACCAGGAAGTCTTTTTTTTTTTTTTTTTTTTTTTTTTTGAGACAGAGTCTTGCTCTGTTGCCCAGGCTGGATTGCAATGGCACCATCTCGGCTCACTGCAACCTCTGCCTCCTAGGTTCAAGCAATTCTCCTGTCTCAGCCTCCTGAGTAGCTGGGACTACAGGAGCCCACCACCAAGCCTGGCTAATTTTTATATTTTTAGTAGAGACAGGGTTTCACCATATTGGTCAGCCTGGTCTCAAACTCCTGACCTCAGGTGATCCGGCCTCCCAAAGTGCTGGGATTACAGGCACGAACCACTATGCCTGGCCAGGAAATCTTTTTTATAAATGTAGAATTTTGGGTCCTACACCAGATCTACTGGACCACAGAATTTGCATTTTAAAAAGACCACCAGGTGATTCATATGCATCTTAAGATTTTAGAAATTTTGCTGCAGTTGATGGTGGTTTCTTAAGTTTCCAGACCTGTTTCTCTTCCTCAATTTCTACATTCTTCTGAGAAATGTCTTTGTCCTGATAGCTCCAGATACTGTCCATGAACTGATGACTGCAAGAACTTATTCCCAAGGCCGGATGCATTGGCTCACACCTGTACTCCCAACACTTTGGGAGGCCGAGGCGGGTGGATCACCTGAGGTCAAGATTTCGAGACCAACCTGGCTAACATGGTGAAACCCTGTCTTTACTAAAAATACGAAAATTAGTGGGGCATGGTGGCATGTGCCTGTAGTCCCAGCTACTCAGGAGTCTGAGGCAGGGGAATTGCTTGAACCCGAGAGGCGGAGGTTGCAGTGAGCCGTGATCACACCACTGCACTCCAACCTGAGCCACAGAGCGAGACTCCATCTGAAAAAAAATAAATAACTAAAAATAAAAATAAACTTATTCTCAACTCAGATCTCTATTCCATGCTTATGTTAATTTGTACAACTGGTGAACTGCCCACATGACATTTATATTTGGAAATCTCACAGATGAGCCCAAATCAAGATATGGAAATGTGATTACTTCAGTGAGGCTGTTGCTGGTTGGGTTAGCCTGGATACCTTTCAGAAGCATGTTCACAGGAGTGAAGCTGTTGCTGACAGGCTAGCCTGGATATTGATGTCAATGGAGACCAGTTGAAAACTGGTACAGGTAGTTAGGGTTGCTATAGTCAAAGAATAATTGGTCATATTCTTTCTTAAATTTGAAGTCTAAGAACTTTTTATTCCCCCAAATTAATAACTCCATGAATACTTCGTCCCACAAAAAAATACTTCGAGGTAGATACTGTGGTACTTTTCCAGATACCCTGTTCAGAGTAAACACAACTATTCCCCTAATGCTGGGAGTATGTATCTGCAGCTGCAGCCCTTACTAGGAATTGTCCTAGGTTGTAGGAAATGTATTTTTTCAAAGGTATGTCCCTTCACAGGGGTTAGACTAAGGCCAATGATGGGCTGATATAGGAATAGAGATCTAGCTCCCTTATTTCAATATGAGATAAATCTGAAGGTCTCATTTGAGTTTCAGAGCTCCCATAGAACCACCTGAGGCATCAGTAGCAACTACACTATGGATCAGATTCTCTCTCTATCCAGTACTGCCTTCCTCACTTCCCCACAGATATATCTCCTGAGAGCATTCCTGTACACAACTCCTGCAGGCAATGCTTTATCTCAGAGCCCATTTCTAGAGTATACAACTTAAGACATCACTGCTTCTCCATGACTCCCCCTCTTAACTGAATGCACCAATACTATCCTGTTGCCGCAGCCAGACAACAGGGAATCTTTTTTTTAACTTTTCTCTCCTCATTTTAGCTCACATACTAGGATGACAACATTGCATTTATTCTTCCTTTCTATCCTTATGATCATTGCCCTAGCGGAAGCTTTCATTCATCTCTTATCTGGATAACTGCAACAGCCTCCTGACTTGTTTTCTCACTGCAACCAAAATAATATTTCTAAATTAAAAAAAGCTCATATTATTTACAATTCTTCAGTAACCTCCTATTCCCTCAGCATAAAATCTACACTTCTGAAGGTACTACATAATACCATTTGGTTCACTCAGCACTGGGCTTACGTGTCCCAGAGGAATCATTTCATTGTGTTGCCACAAGTTATCAAATTGTCTCCATACTTAAAAGTGGCCTTTTTGATGCCAAGGATGTATTTTTGTCTCTCAGTATCCTTCTAGCCTTGTTCAAAGTGTGGCCTCTAGTGGGAACCTGAATGAAACTTCCCTGCAGACATCTACTCAATTCCTAAGTAAGTCATTTCTCTCATCCCACCCATTCTAAATTCAGGGAATGAAATGAGATCACTGTTTGCTTATGTATCTAAACTGTCACTTACGTTTACTTCTTAAGAACAACCATTTACACTTGAGGGCACGATGATCCATCAGGAATTTGCTGGGGTGGCTGGTCAGCCAGGATTTACAGCACTCTGCTGATGCGATTTTTTTCATGCACCCTGTAAATTTTAGTTATCGCTACACTTGTCTGTGGTCAGCATGGACAAGGCTGGCTCCTTTTTGTAATTTCATAAGCACAATAAAGTCATAAATTTCAAGCTGCCTTTTTCTTTTTCTGATTTTTTTTTTCTTTCCAGTAGCCTATTGCCTGAAGCACAATGGACTTTCAAAGGAATATGTCAGCATTAATAGACAGCTAATGTAAATGAGCCAGGTAGTGCTGCTTCAAGGTTTTTTGAAGGTCATCTCTACCTTATAACTGAAGACCTCAGATTGGACAAGTGTGAGGATTTTCTCTGTGAACAAGTAACCAAACCTTTTCAGAGCTGAAGGATAAACATACAGATGAGTATCCAAAAGTTAGTGCCATCCTCATGCCTCTGCCAGATGGTGACTATTCTTTGGAAAAACTGTACAAATAGTTCGACATACCAGAAGTTTTCTCAGCCTTCCTGGATAATAGTAGCCTTCTTTTACTTCAGTACTGTGCAAATTTATCCCAACAACGTAGTTTATGCTCACCCAAAATATTATTCTCAAAGATTGGAATGGTTTCTATAATAAACTTAATTACAATAGTTGTAGACTTACAGAAAAATTGGGAAAAAATACAAAAAGTTCTCATATATATGATACCCAGCTTCTCTTGTTATTTAACTTCTTAAATATTGGTATGATATATTTGTTATGCATAATTAGCCAATATTCTCTAAAGATCCTGATTAATATTTCTTTAGTTGTTTTGTTTTTGTTGTAGGTGGTGTTTTCTGGTTTTATTTTTCTTTCTTTTGTCCATTTTGATGACCTGGGCAGTTTTGAGGAGTACTGGTTGGGTATTTTGTAGAATATTCTCAACTGGGATTTGTCTGTTTTTTTTTTTTTTGTCATATTTGACTGGCTGTGTAGGAAGAAGACCACAGGAATGAAGTGTTATTCTCATCACATCATATCAAAAGTACATACACTACACATAATCACTATTGATGTTAACACTGATCACCTGGCTGAGATAGCGTTTGTCAAGTATTTTCAATGAAAAGTTACTCCTTTCTCTTCCTTTCCATACTATATTCTTTGGAAGGGAATCACGTGCAACTCATACATAAGGAGCAGAGAATTATGCCCCATCTCTTTGATGGCCAAGTATCTATATAAATTTTTTGAAATTCTTCTGCATGGGAGATGTTCCTATTGTTACCCACTTATTTTTATTCAACAATTTATTTATATCAATATGGACTCCTCTATGTGATACTGTAAGCAGATCTTATACTTTCGGTTATAATCGAATACTACTTATTTCTTATTACTCAGATTGTTTCAGACATGGCCACTGGGCTCAGTTGGCCCATTTTTTTTTAACATACTTCCATTACTGTGGGGCTTTTTCTTTGTTTGTTTGTTTGTTGGAGCACATCTTTACTTTCTGACCCTGCAAGATTCTCCAGGCTTATTTCCTGTCACAATCTTAGAATCAGCCATTTCTCTAAGTATCCCTGGTTCCTTTTAAAGGAGGATGATATTAGAAACTTAGATTTGAATATTAGATGTGCTTGTTGCTATTAGAATATTATTTCTTCTAGGACCTCTTTACTAACAGAAGGAGGAAATGTATGTGTATATAATAACCTGTCTATGTACATATATAGATAACTATTCCTATGTGCAACCATCTGTATCTATATTAAGCTAAACATGAGTTTATACTAATATTCCACTGTATGGATATACAACCATTTGTTTTTGTATTCACCTGTTGAAGAAAATCTTGGTTTTATCTAGTTGTAGGAAATTATAAATAAAGCTGCTTTAAGCATTCATATGTAGGCTTTTGTGTGAACATAAGTTTTCCAATCAGATAAGTAATTAACTAAAAGAACAATTGCTGGGTTATTGTAAGATTATGCTTAGTTTTGCTAGAAACTGTTAGTTTGTCTTCCAAATGGCTATCCCATTTTTATTCTCCCTGGCAATGATGAGAGTTCTTAATGCCCTATAACCTTGCCGGCAATTAGTAATGTCAATTTTTGGGGTTGTGATCATCCTAATTGGCTTGTAGCAGTATCTCATTGTTATTTTCATTAGAAATTCCTTAATAATAAATCATGTTGAACATTTTTACATATGCTTATTTGCAATTTGTATGTCTTCTTTGGTGTAGTGTCTGTTCAGATCTTTTCCCATTTTTAATTGGGTTGTTTTTTATGTTGAGTTCTAAAAGTTCTTTGTGTATTTTGGATAGTCTTTTATCAGGTATTTTTTGCAAATATTTTCTCCAGTCTGTTACTTGTCTTTTTGTTCTCTTAAGAATGTCTTTCACAGATCAGAAGTGTTTAATTTTAATAAAGTCCGATTTAACATTTTTCTCTTTCATGGATCATGGTTTCCATGTTGTATCTAAAAACTCATCACTGAACCCAAGATCATTAGTTTTTTCCTCCAGAAGTTGTATAGTTTTCCATTTTGCATTTAATTCTGTGATTTATTTTTGTAACAACTGCTTGAGATGCAATTAATATTGCATACAATTTGCCCATTTGAAGTGTACAGTTAAAGGCTGCCAGTATATTGATAGAGCTGTGCAACCACCACCACAATAAATTGTAGAACATCATCATCATCCCAGAAACAAAATTACTCAGTTTCCCCCACCTACTTCTCCTAGCTTTAGGCAATCACTAATGTGTTTTTTGCCTCTATGGATTTCTCTATTCTAAATATTTCAAATAAATGGAATCATAGAACATGTATTTTTTGAACGGGCTTCTTTCACTTAGCATAATGTTTTCAAGGTTTATCCATGGTGTACAACGATAACTACCTTATTTTTTATAGCTAAATAGTATTCCATTATATGAATCTATCACATCTTATGTATCCATTCATCACTCCATAGGCTTTTGTATTGTTTCTGTCTTCTAGCGGTCATTAAAAATGTTGCTATGAGTCTTTGTGTGTAAATTTTTGAGTGAAAATATGTCTTCATTTCTCTTAGTTACATACCTAAAAGTATAATTGCTGGTTTTTATACTAACTTTATATTTAAGTTTTGAGAAAGTTCAAGATTGTTTTCCAAAGTTGCTTCACCATTTTACAGTCCCACCAGGAGTATATGATGGTTCTGATTTCTCCACATCCTTGCCAACATGTATTAGTTGGCTTTTTTAGTATGGCCATCCTAGTAAGTTTGAAGTGGGTTTCAAATGGTATTTCATTGTGGTTTTAATTTGCATTTCTATGATTACTAATGATACTGAGCATCTTTTCATGTGTCTACTGGCCATTTGTACATATTTTTGGAGAAATGTTTTTCCCTAATTTTTATTTCCATTATTTGTCTATTATTGAGTTACAAGTATTCTTTATAAATCCTAAATATAAACCCCATATTAGGTATACAATTTAATAATTCTTCCATTTTATCTGTTATGTTTTTACGTTCTTCATATTTCTTTTTGAAGAACAAGAGTTTTTAAATGTGATGAAATCCAATTTGTCTACTCTTTTTCCTTTCTTGCTTGTGCTTTGGACTTTACATATGAAAACTTATTGCCATATGCAAGGTCACAGGAAGATTACATCTGTGTTTTTTTTCTAAGAGTTTTACAGTGCTAACTCCTTGGTCTTGGATCCATTTTGCATTAATTTTTGTGTAGGTGTAAAGTAGGGGTCCATCTTTATTTTTTGCATGTATTTATCTAGGTGTTTTATAATTATTTGTTGAAAAGACTATTTTCCCCATTGAATGGTCTTGACATCCTTGCTAAAAGTCAGTTAGCCACAGATATACGGGTTTATCTCTGAAATCTCAATTCAACTGATTTATATGCCTATCCATACGCCAATACCACACTGTCTTAATTATTTTTGTTATCTGGTAAATTTTGAAATTGGAAACTTTAAGGCTTTTGAATTTATTCTTAAGATTACTTTTGCTATTCTGGGTTCCTTTTGTTCCCATATAAATCGTAGTGTATGACCCATTTTGAGTTAATTTATGTGAAAGGTGTAAGGTGTTTATGTTCATTTTTTGCATAAGAATGTCCGATTTTCCCAGCATCATTTGTTGAAAGGTTATCTTTTCTTGATTTAAGTGCCTTGGTCTTTTGTCAAAGATCAGCTCAGTATATTTGTGAATCTATTTGTAGGCCCTTTGTTCTGTTGCATTGCTGTGTCTATTCTTTTGCCCTTATCTTGCTAAAAGTATTAATTACTGTAACTTTATACTGCTTGAAATAAAAATAAATAGTGAGAGTCTTCAACTTTGTTGTTCTTCTTCAGTATTGTGTTGGCTATTATTAGAATTTTACTTTTCCATATAAACTTTAGAATCAGTTTACTGATAAATACACCATAACTTTTGATTGGCTATGTATTGAATCTATAGATCACGTTAGAAAAGATTGACATCTTAACCATTGGGAATCTTCTAATTCATGAACATGGAATATCACTTGTTTGGTTTCTTTCATTATAGTTGTCTAATTTTTTTCTGAATATGTATTTTCTTTTTTTTTTTTGAGATGGAGTCTCACTTTGTCACCCAGGCTGGACTGTAGTGGCACGATCTTGGCTCACTGCAAGCTCTGCCTCCCGGGTTCACACCATTCTCCTGCTTCAGCCTCCCGAGTAGCTGGGACTACAGGTGCCTGCCACCATGCCAGGCTAATTTTTTGTATTTTTAGTAGAGATGGGGTTTCACCGTGTTAGCCAGGATGGTCTCAATCTCCTGACCTCATGATCTGCCCACCTCGGCCTCTCAAAGTGCTGGGATTACAGGTGTGAGCCACCGCGCCTGGCCCATATTTTGTTAGATTTATATCTAAGTCTTTTGAAGTTATTCTGAAGGTATTTAAAAAATTTTTAAATTGTAATAGTTTATTGATGGCAGGTAGTAAAGCAATTGACTTTACTATATTCGCCCTGTAAATGCAAGCTTGCAAACAAATACAGTTTTATTTCTTTCTCATTTTATACACCTTATATTTCCTTTTCTTGTCATATTGCACTAGCTAGAAATTTCAGTACAATGCTGAATAGAAATTATAATATAGGAAATCTCTGCCTTGTTCCCAATTTTATAAAAAAGCATCCAGTTTCTCAAAATTAAGTATCATGTTAATTGTAGATTTTTTTGCAGTTTCTTTTTTTTAATCAAGTTGAGAAAGTTCACTTCTATTCCTAATTTGCTGCATGGGCAGTGTATCTACCGGATAAAGGAGTATATCCAATTGCTTCCTCCTCTCTCTTAAAATATTGCTGTCATTCATTTTACTTATCCATAGTTATAATTACCCAATATATAGTTGCTATTATTATTTTGAACAAATAGATATCTGTTTGATCAATTAAGAATAAGAAGTGAAAATACTTATTTTACCTTCATTTATTTCTTCTCTAACACTTTTTTTCTTTATGTAGATTCAAAATTCTGTTATCATTTGCTTTCTCTCTGAAGAACTTCTTTAAATATGTCTTGCAAAGGAGATCTATTTTGACAAATTCCCCCAATATTTCTTAGTCTGAGAAAGCTTTACTACTTCTGCACTTTGGAAGAGTAATTTCACTGGGTATAACAGATGCTCACTCAAATCTATCGAAGCTTTTTTTTTTTTTAACTGAGTACCAGAGACTTTAAGATCTCATATAACACCCCACTGTCAACATTATACAGATCAACAAGACAGAAAGTTCACAAGGATATCCAGGAATTGAACTCAGCTCTGCACCAAGTGGACCTAATAGACATCTACAGAACTCTCCACCCCAAATCAACAGAATATACATTCTTCTCAGCACCACACTGCACCTACTCCAAAATTGACCACATAGTTGGAAGTAAAGCACTCCTCAGCAAATGTAAAAGAACAGAAATTATAACAAACTGTCTCTCAGACCACAGTACAATCAAACTAAAACTCAGGATTAAGAAACTCACTCAAAACTGCTCAACTACATGGAAACCGAACAACCTGCTCCTGAGTGACTACTGGGTACATAACAAAATTAAGGCAGAAATAAAGATGTTCTTTGAAACCAATGAGAACAAAGACACAACATACCAGAATCTCTGGGACACATTTAAAGCAGTGTGTAGAGGGAAATTTATAGCACTAACTGCCCACAAGAGAAAGAAGGAAAGATCTAAAATTGACACCCTAACATCACAATTAAAAGAACTAGAGAAGCAAGAGCAAACACATTCAAAAGCTAGCAGAAGGCAAGAAATAACTAAGATCAGAGCAGAACTGAAGGAGATAGAGACACAAAAAACCTTTCAAAAAATCAATGAATCCAGGAGCTGGTTTTTTGAAAAGATCAACAAAATTGATAGACTGCTAGCAAGACTAATAAAGAAGAAAAGAGAGAAGAATCAAATAGACCCAATGAAAAATGATAAAGGGGATATCACCACTGATCCCACAGAAAGATAAACTACTATTACAGAATACTATAAACACCTCTACGCAACGCAAATAAACTGGAAAATCTAGAAGAAATGGATAAATTCCCAGACACATACACCCTCCCAACACTAAACCAGGAAGAATTTGAATCCCTGAATAGACCAATAACAGGCTCTGAAATTGAGGCAATAATTAATAGCTTACCAATCAAAAAAAGTCCAGGACCAGATGGATTCACAGCCGAATTCTACCAGAGGTACAAGGAGGAGCTGGTACCATTCCTTCTGAAACTATTCCAATCAATAGAAAAAGAGGGAATCCCTCCCTAACTCATTTAATGAGGCCAGCATCATCCTGATACTGACAGAGACACAACAAAAAAGAGAATTTTAGACTAATATCACTAATGAACATTGATGCAAAAATCCTCAATAAAATACTGGCAAACCAAATCCAGCAGCATTTCGAAAAGCTTATCCACCATGATCAAGTGGGCTTCATCCCTGGGATGCAAGACTGGTTTAACATATGCAAATCAATAAACGTAATCCAGCAAAAAACAGAACCAAAGACGAAAACCACATCATTATCCCAATAGATGCAGAAAAGGCCTTTGACAAAATTCAACAGCTCTTCATGCTAAAAACTCTCAATAAATTAGGTATTGATGGGATGTATCTCAAAATAATAAGAGCTATCTATGACAAACCCACAGCCAATATCATACTGAATGGGCAAAAACTAGAAGCATTCCCTTTGAAAACTGGCACAAGACAGGGATGCCCTCTCTCACCACTCCTATTCAACATAGCATTGGAAGTTCTGGGCAGAGCAATCAGGCAGGAGAAAGAAATAAAGGGTATTCAGTCAGGAAAAGAGGAAGTCAAATTGTCCCTGTTTGCAGATAACATGATTGTATATTTAGAAAATCCCATCGTCTCAGCCCAAAATCTCCTTAAACTGATAAGCAACTTCAGCAAAGTCTCAGGATACAAAATCAATGTGCAAAAATCACAAGTATTCCTATACACCAATAGTAGACAAACAGAGAGCCAAATCATGAGTGAACTCCCATTCACAATTGCTTCAAAGAGAATAAAATACCTAGGAATCCAACTTAAAAGGGATGTGAAGGAACTCTTGAAGGAGAACTACAAACCACTGCTCAATGAAATAAAAGAGGACACAAACAAATGGAAGAACATTCCATGCTCATGGATAGGAAGAACGAATATCGTGAAAATGGCCATACTGCCCAAGGTAATTTATAGATTCAATGCCATCTCCATTAAGCTACCACTGACTTTCTTCACAGAATTGGAAAAAACTACTTTAAAGTTCATATGGAACCAAAAAGGGGCCCGCATTGCCAAGACAAGCCAAAAAAACAAAGCTGGAGGCATCATGCTACCTGACTTCAAACTGTACTACAAGGCTATAGTAACCAAAACAGCATGGTACTGGTACCAATGGAACAGAACAGAGCCCTCAGAAATAATACCACACATCTACAACCATCTGATCTTTGACAAACCTGACAAAAACAAGAAATGGGGAAAGGATTCCCTATTTAATAAATGGTGCTGGGAAAACTGGCTAGCCATATGTACAAAGCTGAAACTGGATCCCTTCCTTACACCTTAAACAAAAATTAATTCAAGATGGATTAAAGACTTAAATGTTAGACCTAAAACCATAAAAACCCTAGAAGAAAACCTAGGCAATACCATTCAGGACATAGGCATGGGCAAGGACTTCATGTCTAAAACACCAAAAGCAATGGCAACGAAAGCCAAAATTGACAAATTGGATCTAATTAAACTAAAGAGCTTCTGCACAGCAAAAGAAACTACCATCAGAGTGAACAGGCAACCTACAGAATGGGAAAATTTTTTGCAATCTACTCCTCTGACAAAGGGCTAATATCCAGAATCTATGAAGAACTCAAACAAATTTACAAGGAAAAAAACAAACAACCCCATCAACAAGTGGGTGAAGGATATGAACAGACACTTCTCAAAAGAAGACATTTATGCAGCCAACAGACACATGAAAAAATGCTCATCATCACTGGCCATCAGAGAAATGCAAATCAAAACCACAATGAGATACCATCTCACACCAGTTAGAATGGTGATCATCCTCTCCACCACAACAGGTGCTGGAGAGGATGTGGAGAAATAGGAACACTTTTACACTGTTGGTGGGACTGTAAACTAGTTCGACCATTGTGGAAGTCAGTGTGGCGATTCCTCAGGGATCTAGAACTAGAAATACCATTTGACGCAGCCATCCCATTACTGGGTATATACCCAAAGGATTATAAATCATGCTGCTATAAAGACACATGCACATATATGTTCACTGCAGCACTATTCACAATAGCAAAGACTTGGAACCAATCCAAATATCCATCAATGATAGACTGGATTAAGAAAATGTGGCACATATATACCATGGAATACTATGCAGCCATAAAAAGGATGAATTCATGTCCTTTGTAGGGACATGGATGAAGCTGGAAACCATCATTCTCAGCAAACTATCACAAGGACAAAAAACCAAATACCGCATGTTCTCACTCATAGGTGGGAATTGAACAATGAGAACACTTGGACACAGGAAGGGGAACATCACACACCGGGGCCTGTCGTGAGGTAGTGGAAGGGGGGGAGGGATAGCATTAGGAGATATACCTAATGTAAATGACGAGTTAATGTGTACAGCACACCAACATGGTGCATGTATACCCATGTAACAAACCTGCATGTTGTGCACATGTACCCTAGAACTTAAAGTATAAAAAAAAAAAAAAGATCTCATAGTAAATGTATTTTCCTTTATGAATGTTGGGCACAAAATTGCTTTGGATATTTTTTCTAACTATTCAGCTGGCAAATATTGTGCTTACAAAACATTTCTTAAGTGAACAAATGTCTTTAGTCACTATACAATGCATAAAATCAAATACAAAGTGAGGGAGAAAACTTTTGGTTATGTATATTAACTGCTGGTCAGTAACCAAAAGATGATTTTGAAATCCAAAAGAGAGATTGATCATTATTTATTATTTTTTTGAGAATGTCGCCATATCAAAGAAAATATACAGAATTGCAGGATTGGAAATGAGAACTGAAACCAAGATAATTTCCTATTTCTGAGTTAAACAACACTAAGAGTGGGGATATTTTTCTATCTCTATGTTAAATACTACTAAAAACAATCAAAGTAACATAGCTACTTGCCCCAGAAAATTATTGTTCCAGGAAGGCTGCAAACAACTGAAATCACTTAAATATTATGACGAATAGCATGTTTACCAAGTCTTTTTTCAAGAGCCTTACCAGTTTTGCTCAGTAATCCAAAGCTATTATGTCAGAAACTCTGCCCAGTTACAAACAGTTCCTCACGTTCCCACTTTAAGTCCACCAGTCCTAGTCCTAAAACCCTCTGCAGATCCTCTTTCTATTTCTCCCTACTGAGACATCACCAAAACCTATGAAGGTAGTGATATAGTTTGGATGTTGGTCCCCTCTAAATCTCATGTCGAAATGTGATCCTTAATGTTGGAGGTGGGGCCTGGTAGGAGGTGTTTGGGTCTTGGGGCTTGATGCCTATCCTGTGGTAATGAATGAGTTCTTGCTCTATTAGTTTACTAGAGAGCTGGTTGTTTAAAAGAGCCTGGCATCTCTCTCTTGCTCCCTCTCTCACCACATGACATGCTTGCTCCCCCTTCACTTCCACCATGAGTAAAAGCTTCCTCAGGTCCTCACCAGAAGCAGTTGCTAGTGCCATGCTTCTTGTACAGCCTGTGGAATCATGATCCAAATAAACCTCTCTTCTTTATAAGTTACCCAGTCTCAGGTATTCCTTTATAGCAACACAAAACAGACTAACACAGGTGGCACTCTACTTCACTGAAATAAATCTAACAATCTTAGCTTTGTTTGATCAGTAGGTATATTTAAATATCTTTTGGGCAATTGATAATTGACAAAAGAAGCTGAAAAGGGAACTGAATGTAGCACTTTTTAAGGCCTGTAGTATAATTTACATTGTAGAGTCTACTATTGCTCTTGGATTTTTAAAAAAATGTATGCCTAGGCTGGGCACGGTGGCTCACGCCTGTAATCCCAGCACTTTGGGAGGCTGAGGCAGGCGGATCACGAGGTCAGGAGATCGAGACCATCCTGGCTAACACAGTGAAACCCCGTCTCTACTGAAAAAATACAAAAAATTAGCCAGGTGTGGTGGTGGGTGCCTGTAGTCCCAGCTACCTGGGAGGCTAAGGCAGGAGAATGGCATGAACCCGGGAGGCGGAGTTTGCGGTGAGCCAAGATGGCGCCACTGACTTCAGCCTGGGCGACAGAGCAAGACTCCATCTCCAAAAAAAAAAAAAAGCCTAAATCCTCTCTAGTAACAGGAAACTTATTATATTTATTTTCCTTGTTTTCTTCTAGGACAAATCTGTCAAAAACTTCTCCCTTATTTGGCTAAATTCCATCTCCTTTTTACATTAACCACTGGAAAACTCATGAACTCTCTTGCATCATCTGGGATGATTTATAGCTTTTATGTGCACTTTCCAGAAACACAAATGCAATAATAGTTCTCTTGAGAAGCTTAAAGAGGAAGGTAACTTATGACTGTTCTAACATATTTTTAAAATATAGATGGCTCCTTAAAGACCTCAAATGGACAACAAAACATTTTAACAAAATCTGAGGAGATATCTACTAATGGCATTTATTATCAAAGATCTAATTTCTAGTGACAGCCGTTCTGAAATATTATTTGAGATCATTGTAAATTAAGTAAGCAAGCCACAATCAGAGACTAGAAAAAGCTTCCCTGCATCTCTACTTACTTTTTTTTATTTTTGGGGTCACTTCTTAAATCCACAGAGCATAAAGAGCTTGGGAAATGATTTTCATGTCAAGGTATAATTGCATTATAAGCTGATATATAAATCATTTTCTTAAGCTAGGTAAATTATGCTATGCCACTGATCAATAGTGTCTGAATTTCTTTCTCTTTTTCATTGTGTTAACATAATCAACATATCATTTTGTGACTACATTTCTAAGCCCACATATACTGTTTTAAAAGCTCAAGATCTGTTGGGACAATCTGGACTTGGTCATGATCTGGCTTCTCTGGGTCATTGTCAAACAGCTGGTCAAGGTGAGCCTGAACAGAACAAAATCTGTGGAGGGACACACAAAATGATCATTTAACTGTCCACATATGCTGGCAAAGATGTGGATTTGAATGACCTGCCCAGCTCTGTAATGTGCCTCTCCCCACTGGCCACATCTGAAAGCCCTTGATGTATCCACTTATAGGCTTGTGGGACAAGTCACTATTCAAAGGAATGGGAGAAGCACTGATCCAGGAGTTCTAATACTATGATCTGCAAAGAACTGGGCTTCAATGATCAACAGTGAGTACCTCTGAGACAGCAAAACTTACTTCAACCAACAAAGTGCTATATTTTTGTTTTCTTGTTTTACATAGTAATAGTTATGCAGATTTTATTTGAATAAAAAGAAAAAAGTGCTTCTGATGAAACATTTGAAAACTTGTTATCTATTTCCATACTATAGGGACTTGTATCCAATTCAATTTAAGCTTCTTTCTATCCAAATTCATGGACCTCCCATTCAAGTCTATGTGCAGACCTGGCTGGTGCACAGATTCCAGTCTAACAGCCCCATCTTATGACCACAGATGGCTCTGTTATCTGCCAACAGTCTTCCATGACACAAGTTACCTGCCTTGTACATGTACATATTGCTTTATTACATGCCTTTGGGCACCTTCTCCCAGGGAGCCATCTGCCTAGCAGGTGACTCTCACAGCCTGTCCCCCACGGTCCTACCCTGATGGCCCTTCATCACCTATGGAGTCAGTATCACATCTTCAGCAGGTCTCCCCTGGCTGCCTTTTCCACAATAGCAACTACATTTACCCCCGATATGGTTTGGCTCTGAGTTCCCATCCAAATCTCATCTCAAATTGTGATCTCCACATGTCAGGCGAGGGACCTGGTGGGAGGTAATTGGATCTTGGGAGTGGTTTCTCTCCTACTGTTCTCATGATAGTGAGGGTTCTCTTGAGATCTGATGATTTCAAAGTGTTTGGCAGTTAACCCCTCATGCATTTTCTCTCTTTTGCTGCCATGGCCATGTAAGGTGTACCTTGCTTCCCCATCACCTTCTGCCATAATTGTAAGTTTCCTGGGGCCTCCCCAGTCATGTAGATCTGTGAGTCAATTAAACCTCTTTCCTTTATAAATTACTCAGTCTCAGGTAGTTCTTTATAGCAATGTGAAAATTGACTAATACATCCCCTCAGTCTCTTTCATTCTGTCCAGCTTTATTTGTCTTTGCAATTACATGGAACGATCTACAATGTATATTAAATAATGTACTTATCTATTGTCACTCTCTTGCACTAAAATATAAACTCCATCCATTCAAGGACTTTGTTCCACTTTCTCCTAGATTACCAGTGCCAGGCAACTCAATAAATTAATTATACTTAAAAAAAGAAAAAACAAAACAAAATTGTGGTTCTACTCTGCAACCTCCGAGATTTTTTTGTTGTTGTTCTTTCTCTCATTAGTTTCATTAAGGGTTGTTCAGGTTCTGTGTCATGGCCAGGTCCTTTTCACATAAGCCCCATTACAAACTTAATAGGAAGATCAAAAGACCAGCCTCCTTCTTTCTCAGAAAGGACATTCTGTCTTATGCCCTGCCTTGCTTTTGATCCATGGATGGCTGACTTCTTTCCAATAAGATGCCCATTCATCTTACACAAATAGAGGGATGGGAACTACTGCCTATTACCTTGTGTAAAGAATGTCTGGTTCTGCCAGCTGCCTTAGTACCCTGTAGCTACCCATCAAGAAAAACAAAAAACATATCTCTGAAATGCTAAGAAGTCCGGGACTCCACACATCACAGTGAGATTGCATTGTAGTCCAATTACTGAAAGTAATTTAAAAATGTTTCTATCCTTACTCAAGTGCCAAGTCAACATCCACATTAAGCCTTTGTTTCTTCTTTTAAAAACACACATATAACACTTCCGTCTCTTCTCTGGTTCTTAAATAACACATTGCTGCACTGGAATGTCACTAAACCCTTCATCCACAAATCTATCACTAAAACTGTCATGAATACCCAAACTTCACAGGCCCTTCTCTGTCTTTCTGTCTTCCACTCCCTGGACCTCATTAACCTCACCTCCCTGGCTGAAGTTGCCAGCCTGACTTTTGCCCTTTTGCCTTCTATCAGTCTATCAGTCTGTCTGTCTATCTATCTATCTATCTATCTATCTATCTATCTATCTATCTATCTATCTATCTATCATGTATCTATTGATCCATCTACTATCTAATCATCTATCTCCACCATATCTGTGATTTAGTTATACCTCACTCCAGAACTTAGTAGCTTAAAACGATCATTTTTTAGTCTAACATATCTCTTCCAAGACATTTATTTACTACAAAGGGAAATATAATCACTTTAAAATGGAACAATCAGGAAGAAACCACCTTAGCCTCCTGTGTAAGGTGATTAGCACTAGCAAAAGGCCAACTTAGCATGATGGGTTTGTAGATATGATGCACTGAGAAGGACCCCACATCATTCCTAAAATGCAAAACCTCAGTCAATCCCAAATTGAGAAATGTTTCATGAATGACTGTTCAGTACTCTTCAAAAGTGTCAAAATCATGAAAAACAAGGAAAGACTTAGAAGTTGGCATAGAGTGGAAAAGACTAAAGAGATCAAAACTAAATGCAGTCAATCCTGGATTGGATCTTGAAACACGAATGAAAATAGACTCTAGTGAAAAAACTGGTGAAATTTGGATATGGTCTTCCGTTAACAGTAACATGCCAATATTAATTTCCTGGTTCTGATCTTTGTACTATGGTTCTATGTCATGATAATATTAGCAGAAGCTCAGAGATTTATGAAAATTTTCTATATTACTTTAGCAAGTTTTATGTAAGTCTAAAGTATTTAAAAATAAAAAGTTGAAGAAAAACACACAAGCATTTATTATTTCTCACACTTCCACAGATTCTCTTGGTGATTCTTTTGTGTCTCTTCTGGACTCATGTATCTAGGAGCATTTACCTTGTAGGTTGGCTGAATGTCAGCTTGGCTGGGACATGAGGAAACTGGGAATCTCTCTCCATGTAGTCTTTCATCCTGGGCTGCTTTGCATCATGTCAGGAAATGGTTCCGGGAGGGCAAAACCATGAGCTATAAGCCTCCACTGCCTTCCCTTGACAGTTGTACCACATTACTTCTACATTATTCTGTCAGTCAAAAATGGGTTTTGAGTCGAGGGCAGGTTAAAGGGGTAGGAAAATAGACTTTAGCTATTGAAGGGAGTAGTGGCAGAGTCACATCACAAAAGGTTGTGGACACAGGGAGGTGTCTATGTCTCTTCAGGCTACTACAACAAAATACCATAGAAACTACTGGCTTATAAAAAACCACTATTAATTTCTTACAGTACTGGGGGCTGGAAGTCCAAGATCAAGGTGCCCGCAGATTCAGTGTCTCGCTAGGGCCCATTCCTCATAGACAGGGCCTTCTCAATTTATCCACACATGGTGGAAAGGGCTAATCAGTTCTCTGCAGTCTTTTTCATAAGGGCACTAATCCCACTGAGGGCTTTGCCCACCAAATCTAATTATCTCCCAATGTTGCCCCTATTATATTAATATCACTGATGTCAGGCTTCAGATTTCAACATATGAATTTTGAGGAAACACAAACATTGAGGTCATGGCAGGAGTCATAATCTATTGAGGTTGTTACTGTAAAAATCTATATAATAAGCCACACTGAGCTGCACCGGGATACTCAAGCGACTGAAGGCGGAGACTGGATGCCTCCTCCCCAACGGCAGTCACATCTCTTGCTGCAGCCCGTGGAGAGCATGGGCCTCCTCTTATCCTGAATCATCCTTTATCATGAAAAAAAATCCTCATGGAATAAAAAATAATTCCACCCATACATCTCCTTGTAGAATGTATTATATGTGTATGTATGTGAGTATGTGTGGAGATTACTTTATGTTTTTAGGTTTATTTTACTTTGTAGTAGCAAACCTGATTGTCCCATCATTAGTTTAAATTTTATTTCCCAAAGCTCAATTCTGTGTTGATTGCAACACAGATGGTTTCTGGGTGTGTGTAACACTAAGAGCAGGGGTGGGGAGGGCAATGGGAAGTTCACTGCTTCACGATAGTATTCACCATAGATAATTCAAAGAGTAGATCACCAAGACATTTATAAATTGAAGTGACCCCTGAATTCCTATTTTTCCTAGGATTTTGCTGTGTTACAAACAAAAAATTTTGCTTAATGTCAAATTAAATGAAGGATAAAATCAACAAGAACACAGAAATCAATAGTTTTCTATAAAGCATGGAGGAAATCAATAGAAATTGGAAGGAGAACTTATTATCTATGTTCAGAGTAATCAGAGTTGAGAAGAAATTCTGCTACTAGTTAATTGGCAAGGGCAAACTAACGTGTCTCACAGATGGGAGTGTTATTTATTATTTGATACTTGAAGGGGTATTACATTCAGAGCTTCCAAATACAGGACCCAATAGAAAGTAGCATCTGTACACACTTCATTTTAATTGAATTTGGTGTTCAAATAGAAAATAAAAGTAAGTTCTATCAAAAGACATGAACTCTTAGTCTATATGAGCCCCAAAATAAGGCTAATGCCCTTTTCACTGTTTACCATATGTTTTGATGCAATGTAAAAACAGGCGATATTATTTCTTATCTATGCAAATGGAACAGTAGTTTCTACTTTTGTCTAAGTCTCCCCAAGACTTAATCTGTCAGGAAATTTATGTACCCATGGCCAGTTCATCTGTCTTCCAGACAGAGCGATAAAAATTGGAATCACAGCTAATGGAGTCCCATGCTGGTTTGTGCTCTTAATTACCTTCAAAACTTTGAAATCAGGATAACCTTTCCAAAGAGAAGTATCTCTAATTTTAAATGATGTTAGTATTTCTTCTAGTTACCACACTTCTTTTATGTCTTTAGCCTGAAAAACTGAAAGCCTTTGATACAGGAAATGAGAAAAGCCCTCTGCTTTCATTCCAGGAGTTGGAAGATGAAGATAATATCAATGCAGCTAACTGCTAATGTAGTGAAAGGTTATGATGCAAATGGTTTTGATAAAATAAAACTCTTGGTGCCTAGGCATATAGATTCTAATATACATCATTTTAAATACAGAACGTCTATAGAGCAATGTTTTATCTAACGGGTAAAATTAAAGACATTTACTGAATATAGTTTGTGCTCAATGAAAGTTTCAACTTATGAATAAATTAAAAAGGCTAGTGCAGGTTACTTTTTCCAGAGACATTTAGGTTACAAATATGCTTTTACACAACTTCACCTATTGCATTAAATTATGCACTTATGTTTAATAAGATAGCTTGGTTGAACACAGGTTTGAAAATTTGACTCTCGTTTATAAAGTCCAACTTTTAAGGCTTTCATTATACTTTTCTTTAGAATAAAATCTTAGAATTTTTTTTTTTTTTTGCTAAAAAAACCATAGAACATCTCTTCTCCTTGTGTGGAAATGAGGTCCATATGGTCAATCTGTGGATAATAATTGTCCTAGTTGCAGGATAATGACCTGGTTGCTATAGGAAAATAGAAACAAAATAGAACACAGGAATCCTGACCTCCAAAAGTTTACATATGAAAGGAACAGCCAAGGCTAACATAATAGAGAAAAAAACACAAATCAAATATATTAACAATTACATATTAATAAATCTGTGAAAAAACAAAATGTATAAATTCTGAAAAAAATTACATATATATACACATGCTCACAAAATCTTTAAGAAAAGCTAACTTTTGTAAAAGAAATGGAAGAAAGGAAGGGAAGAATAAAGCAGGGAGGGAGAGAGGGAAAAACAGAGGAAAGAAAGGAGGGATCTCAGTGGTGATACACAATACTGATTTGTTTCTCCATTGTGTCACAGATGCTCTGCTCTATGCCGTCAATCATGGACTCAGCTTTCTACTCTCTTTTTGTTCCATTCCTCTGTGAGTCCTTGAAGGCATCACTATTCAACTGAATAATTAGGAAGGAGAAGCTTGAACATGGAATAATTAGAACATGGAATATTGTAGAGAGTGTTTTCTGTGTGCCCACTTTGGGAATAGTATAGATCACTTTCACACATATTCCACTGGCCAGAACACAGTGCCAAGACAGCCCCCAGTGATCATTCCTCCTGGTCTTCACACCCTTGTGATGTCCCCTCACCTTGCATCTGTCAGAAGTGATGGTATGACTTTTAAGATTAGACTATAAGAGATTTCTGCTTCCATCTGAAGCTTGCCTTCTCTTGAATCACTCACTCTGTGGAAAGCAAACTGTCCTGTTGTGAGCTGCCCTAGGGAGAAACCTACATATTAAGGAATTTCTAGTAGATATCCAGCAAGGAACCAACAACCACCATGTGAGTTGGCTAGGAAGCAGATTCTCCAATTCCAGGTGAGTCTTGAGATGACAGCAGCCTCTGCTGACATCTTGACTGCAACCCAGTGAGAGACCTGAAGCCAGAACCAAGTTGCTAAGCCACATGGAATTCTTGGATTTCTTGACTGTCAGGAACTGTGTGAGATAATAACTGTGATGATTTAAACTCCTGAGGTTTGGGTAACTTATTACATAGCAAGAGGTAACTAACATGCATAACCTCACCCAACTTAAAGGGAGGCTGGAAAAGGACTTCCAGTTGTGTGTCCAAGATGAAGGGAGAGAGGGTTTAGTGTCCACAGCTGTCTATACCACACTGAATATCCACCCTGGGCAGGTCTTAAGGTCAATGAGACTTTTACCTTCCCCTCAGGAGCTCCTATGGACAACACAGCCGCAGAGGCATCACTCAAATCCTCTTCATGCTCTTAGCCTTTTCCATTTACTCTGACAACCATGCAAGTGATCTCTATAAAGAATGCCAGAATGAACGGTGCCTATGCCTCCCGATCTCAGTCTTACTTCCTCATAGGTTGATAGTGCAGACTTTGATCTTGTCTAGGGGAATCTAGGAGCACTCAGAACTCCAGACTTCAAGAAATACTCCTGCTCTGATGCACACCCAGATCCTTGTACTTAACCTTTGTACTCAAAGACTTTCATCAGGCCTTTACAAGCCAAAAGATAATCCATAATAGGCCCAGGGCTCCAGAACACGTTATCCTCAGGCCTGGAACCCTCCAGTGGATTACTCAAAGAGCAAAGATGGGATAGCTTTACCCACCTGCTTTCCATTGGATATTGCATAGCTCCATAAGAACGCAACACATATTCTGGTGGGTAATTTCTTGTGTGAATGTTTTTCAGGTAATCACTTTGCACTCAAACTTTTTACCTGTAGTCTTTCCTGTAATTAAAACCACTCTACAGGAAAGAGAAGGATAGTGGTTCCAAGATGGCTGAATAGTGGTTCCAAGAAGACTGAACAGCTCCATTCTACAGCTCCCAGCATGAGTGACACAGAAGACAAATGATTTCTGCATTTCCAACTGAGGTACCGGGTTCATCTCACTGGGGACTGTTGGACAGTGGGTGCAGGACAGTGGGTGCAGTGCACTAAGTGTGAGTCGAAGTAGGGCGAGGCATCACCTCACCTGAGAAGCAAAAGGGGTCAGGGAATTCCCTTTCATAGCCAAGGAAAGGGGTGACAAACGGCACCTGGAAAATCGGGTCATTTCCACCCTCATACTGCACTTTTCCGATGGTCTTAGCAAACAGCACACCAGGAGATTATATCCTGCACCTGGCTCAGAGGGTCCTACGGTCGCGGAGCCTCACTCATTGCTAGCACGGCAGTCTGAGATCAAACTGCAAGGTGGCAGCGAGGCTGGGGGAGGGGTGCCCACCATTGCTGAGGCTTGAGTAGGTAAACAAAGCAGCAGCCAGGTAGCTCAAACTGGGTGGATCCCACTGCAGCTCAAGGAGGCCTGCCTGCCTCTGTAGACTCCACCTCTGGGGGATGGGCACAGCCAAACAAAAGGCAGCAGAAACCTCTGCAGACTTAAATGTCCCTGTCTGACAGCTTTGAAGAGAGTAGTGGTTCTCCCAGCATGCAGCTGGAGATCTGAGAACTGACAGACTGCCTCCTCAAGTGGGTCCCTGACCCCTGAGTAGCCTAACTGGGAGGCACCCCCCAGTAGGGGCAGACTGACACCTCACATGCCCAGGTACTCCTCTGAGACAAAACTTCCAGAGGAACCATCAGGCACCAACATTTGCTGTTCACCAATATCCGCTGTTCTGCAGTCTCCGCTGCTGATACCCAGGCAAACAGGGTCTGGAGTGGACCTCTGGCAAACTCCAACAGACCTGTGGCTGAGGGTCCTAACCATTAGAAGGAAAACTAACAAACAGAAAGGACATCCACACCAAAAGCCCATCTGTATGTCACCATCATCAAAGACCTAAGGTAGATAAAACCACAAAGATGGGGAAAAAACAGAGCAGAAAAACTGAAAATTCTAAAAACCAGAGCATCTCTCCTCCTGCAAAGGAATGCAGCTCCTCACCAGCAACGGAACAAAGCTGGACAGAGAATGACTTTGACGAGTTGAGAGAAGAAGGCTTCAGATGATCAAACTTCTCTGAACTAAAGGAGGAAGTTCAAACCCATGGCAAAGAAGTTAAATACCTTGAAAAAAGATTAGACAAATGGCTAACTAGAATAACCAATGCAGAGAAGTCCTTAAAGGATCTGATGGAGCTGAAAACCATGGCACGAGAACTATGTGATGAATGCACAAGCTTCAGTAGCCGATTTGATCACCTGGAAGAAAGGTTATCAGTGATAAAAGATCAAATGAATGAAATGAAGCAAGAAGAGAAGCTTAGAGAAAAAAGAATGAAAAGAAATGAACAAAGGCTCCAAGAAATATGAGACTATGTGAAAAGACCAAATCTACATCTGATTGGTGTAC
Organism: Hylobates moloch; assembly: GCF_009828535.3. NCBI lineage: Eukaryota > Metazoa > Chordata > Mammalia > Primates > Hylobatidae > Hylobates > Hylobates moloch. Next base: position 48,808,123 of record NW_026652296.1, on the reverse strand, counting down.
CTGAAAGTGATGGGGAGAATGGAACCAAGTTGGGAAACACTCTGCAGGATATTATCCAGGAGAACTTCTCCGATCTAGCAAGGCAGGCCAACATTCAAATTCAGGAAATACAGAGAACACCACAAAGAGCAACTCCAAGACACATAATTGTCAGATTCACCAAAGTTGAAATGAAGGAAAAAATGTTAAGGGCAGCCAGAGAGAAAGGTCAGGTTACCCACAAACGGAAGCCCGTCAGCCTAACAGCTGATCTCTTGGCAGAAACTCTACAAGCCAGAAGGAGTGGGGCCCGATATTCAACATTCTTAAAGAAAAGAATTTTCAACCCAGAATTTCATATCCAGCCAAACTAAGCTTCATAAGTGAAGGAGAAATAAAATACTTTACAGACAAGCAAATTCTGAGAGATTTTGTCACCACCAGGCCTGCCATAAAAGAGCTCCTGAAGGAAACACTAAACATAGAAAGGAACAACTGGTATCAGCCACTGCAAAAACATGCCAAATTGTAAAGACCATCAATGCCAGGAAGAAACTGCATCAACTAATGAGCAAAATAACCAGCTCACATCATAATGACAGGATCAAATTCACACATAACAATATTAACCTTAAATGTAAATGGGCTAAATGCTCCAATTAAAAGACACAGACTGGCAAATTGGATGAAGAGTCAAGACCCATCAGCGTGCTGTATTCAGGAAACCCATCTCATGGGCAGAGACACACATAGGCTCAAAATAAAGGGATGGAGGAAGATCTACCAAGCAAATGGAAAACAAAAGAAGGCAGGGGTTGCAATCCTAGTCTCTGATAAAACAGACTTTAAACCAACAAAGATCAAAAGAGCCAAAGAAGGTCATTACATAATGGTAAAGGGATCAATTCAACAAGAAGAGCTAATTATCCTAAATATATATGCACCCAATACAGGAGCAGCCAGATTCAAAAAGCAAGTCCTTAGAGACATACAAAGAGACTTAGACTCCCACACAATAATAATGGGAGACTTTAACACCCCACTGTCAACATTAGACAGATCAACAAGACAGAAAGTTCACAAGGATATCCAGGAATTGAACTCAGCTCAGCACCAAGCAGACCTAATAGACATCTATAGAACTCTCCACCCAAAATCAACAGAATATACATTCTTCACAGCACCACATCACACTTATTCCAAAACTGACCACATAGTTGGAAGTAAAGCACTCCTCAGCAAATGTAAAAGAACAGAAATTATGACAAACTGTCTCTCAGACCACAGTGCAATCAAACTACAACTCAGGATTAAGAAACTCACTCAAAACTGCTCAACTACATGGAAACTAAACAACCTGCTCCTGAATGACTACTGGGTACATAATGAAATGAAGGCAGAAATAAAGATGTTCTTTGAAACCAATGAGAACAAAGACACAACATACCAGAATCTCTGGGACACATTTAAAGCAGTGTGTAGAGGGAAGTGTATAGCACTAAATGCCCACAAGAGAAAGCATGAAAGATCTAAAATTGACACCCTAACATCACAATTAAAAGAACTAGAGAAGCAAGGCCAATCACATTCAAAAGCTAGCAGAAGGCAAGAAATAACTAAGATCAGAGCAGAACTGAAGGAGATAGAGACACAAAAAACTCTTCAAAAAAATCAATGAATCCAGGAGTTGGTTTTTTGAAAAGATCAACAAAATTGATAGACTGCTAGCAAGACTAATAAAGAAGAAAAGAGAGAAGAATCGAATAGACCCAATAAAAAATGATAAAGGGGATACTACCACTGATCCCACAGAAATACAAACTACCATCAGAGAATACTGTAAACACCTCTATGAAATGCAAATAAACTGGAAAATCTAGAGGAAATGGATGAATTCCTCAACACATACACCCTCCCAACACTAAACCAGGAAGAAGTTGAATCTCTGAACAGACCAATAACGGGCTCTGAAATTGAGGCAATGATTAATAGCTTACCAACCAAAAAAAGTCCAGGACCAGACAGATTCACAGCTGAATTCTACCAGAGGTACAAGCAGGAGCTGGTACCATTCCTTCTAAAACTATTCCAATCAATAGAAAAGGAGGGAATCCTCCCTAACTCATTTTATGAGGCCAGCATCATCCTGATACTGAAGCCTAGCAGAGACACAACAAAGAAAGAGAATTTTAGACCAATATCCTTGACGAACATCAATGTAAAAATCCTTAATAAAATACTGGCAAAACGAATCCAGCAGCCCATCAAAAAGCTTATACACCATGATCAAGTGGGCTTCATCCCTGGGATGCAAGGCTGGTTCAACATACGCAAATCAGTAAATGTAATCCAGCATATAAACAGAACCAATGACAAAAACCACATGATTATCTCAATAGATGCAGAAAAGGCCTTTGACAAAATTCGACAACCTTCATGCTAAAAACTCTCAATAAATTAGGTATCGACGGGATGTATCTCAAAATAATAAGAGCTATCTATGACAAACCCACAGCCAATATCATACTGAATGGGCAAAAACTGGAAGCATTCCCTTTGAAAACTGGCACAAGACAGGGATGCCCTCTCTCACACTCTTATTCAACATAGTGTTGGAAGTTCTGGCCAGGGCAATCAGGCAGGAGAAGGAAATAAAATAAAGGGTATTCAGTTAGGAAGAGAGGAAGACAAATTGTCCCTGTTTGCAGATGACATGATTGTATATCTAGAAAACCCCACCATCTCAGCCCCAAATCTCCTTAAGCTGATAAGCAACTGCAGCAAAGTCTCAGGATACAAAATCAATGTGCAAAAATCACAAGCATTCTTATTTACCAATAACAGACAAACAGAGAGCCAAATCATGAGTGAACTCCCATTCACAATAGCTTCAAAGAGAATAAAATACCTAGGAATCCAACTTACAAGGGATGTGAGGGACCTCTTCAAGGAGAACTACAAACCACTGCTCAATGAAATAAAAGAGGATACGAACAAGTGGAAGAACATTCCACGCTCATGGGTAGGAAGAATCAATATCGTGAAAATGGCCATACTGCCCAAGGTAATTTATAGATTCAATGCCATCCCCGTCAAGCTACCAATGACTTTCTTCACAGAATTGGAAAAAACTACTTTAAAGTTCATATGGAACCAAAAAAGAGCCCGCATCGCCAAGTCAATCCTAAGCCAAAAGAACAAAGCTGGAGGCATCATGCTACCTGACTTCAAACTATACTACAAGGCTACAGTAACCAAAACAGCATGCTACTGGTACCAAAACAGAGATATAGATCAATGGAACAGAACAGAGCCCTCAGAAATGATGCCACATATCTACAACTATCTGATCTTTGACAAACCTGACAAAAATAAGAAATGGGGAAAGGATTCCCTATTTAATAAATAGTGCTGGGAAAACTGGCTAGCCATATGTAGAAAGCTGAAACTGGATCCCTTCCTTACACCTTATGCAAAAATTAATTCAAGATGGACTAAAGGCTTACATGTTACACCTAAAACCATAAAAACCCTAGAAGAAGACATAGGCAATACCATTCAGGACATAGGCATGGGCAAAGACTTCATGTCTAAAACACCAAAAGCAATGGCAACAAAAGCCAAAATAGACAAATGGGATCTCATTAAACTAAAGAGCTTCTGCACAGCAAAAAAACTACCATTAGAGTGAACAGGCAACCTACAGAATGGGAGAAAAGTTTTGCAATCTACTCATCTGACAAAGGGCTAATATCCAGAATCTACAAAGAACCCAAACAAATTTACAAGAAAAAAACAAACAACCCCATCAACAAGTGGGCGAAGGACATGAATGGACACTTCTCAAAAGAAGACATTTATGCAACCAAAAGACACATGAAAAAATGCTCATCATCACTGGCCATCAGAGAAATGCAAATCAAAACCACAATGAGATACCATCTTACACCAGTTAGAATGGTGATCATTAAAAAGTCAGGGAACAACAGGTGTTGGAGAGGATGTGGAGAAATAGGAACACTTTTACACTGTTGGTGGGACTGTAAACTAGTTCAACCATTGTGGAAGTCAGTGTGGAGATTCCTCAGGGATCTAGAGCTAGAAATACCATTTGACCCAGCCATCCCATTACTGGGTATATACCCAAAGGACTATAAATCATGCTGCTATAAAGACACATGCACACATATGTTTATTGCGGCACTATTCACAATAGCAAAGGCTTGGAACCAACCCAAATGTCCATCAATGATAGACTGGATTAAGAAAATGTGGCACATATATGCCATGGAATACTACACAGCCATAAAAAATGATGAGTTCATGTCCTTTGTAGGGACATGGATGAAGCTGGAAACCATCACTCTCAGCAACTATCACAAGGACTAAAAACCAAACACCACATGTTCTCACTCATAGGTGGGAATTGAACAATGAGAACACTTGGACAAGGAAGGGGAACATCGCACACTGGGGCCTCTTGTGGGGTGGGGGGGAGGTGGGAGGGATAGCATTAGGAGATATACCTAATGTAAATGACGAGTTAATGGGTGCAGCACACCAACACGACACATGTATACATATGTAACAAACCTGCATGTTGTGCACATGTACCCTAAAACTTAAAGTATAATTAAAAAAAAATAACTCTATAATTCCTCTATATACTTCCTTCAAATAATGCAAATTTTTGGCACTACATATAAAATTACTAAAATCTTTTTAATGTCCTTCAGTGGCCTCTTCTGTGATTTTATCATTTCTCCCTAAACTTATGGAAACCATAGTTCTTCCAAGGACTTGATATCAATCTTTCACATCTTAATAAAAATTGAGTTTATTATGTAAAAATCTTTGCCTTGAAATATATATTTTAAAATTTTTCATCCTACACAAGAAGTTGTAGTGACACTGTTACTATCCCATTCAGATCCCCTCTACCAGGTAGCCGGTTCTTGAGTGTTGTAGTGGCTGTGAATGTCAGATATTATTGGCTCTCAGCTCCTTCCTTTTCCGTTGAGCTGCCCTGTGCAGATAGGAGCCATCTTGCTGTGGAGATTATGCCCTCCCACCCCAGGAGCAGCTCACAGCCGATGACTGACTAATATAGGAGTATAAAATCTTCCCCCTTTGACTCATGAAGGGATAATTCTGTGGTCCCTGTCATACTCCAGAACTCCCTGTGGGATCAAACTGAACCTAGGCTTCAGTTGAACCACTTCCTTGTCTAGCTTCTCCCCCTACCCTCTTCTGCTTTCTCCACTCTCTGAGAGGGTTTTCCCTCAATAAAGCCCTTGCACAAAAGCCCCATCTCTGTCTCTGCTCCAGAAACCCCAAGAAAGAACTTTTAGATATTACTGCAGAGAAAAACTAGCAAAAGGAAGAGTAAATGGCTTTTCTAGCCTCTGGAAATAATAATGAAATGGACTCCCATTGTGTCTATACATTGAACTAGCTCAGAACACCGAGGTAGTTGTCATCACTTACCATTAGGGAAAATAAACTGACAAAATTTAAAAAAAAGTAAACAACACTACCATCAAAAATTGTGGCTCTCTCCTTTTATTGTTGGGACTAGTCCTTGTTCAAATAGAAATAAGAGAATTATCAAGTGGAAATAGAGAGTTCAGAGTAAGAAGGCCTAAGCTCACCATTCTCGTTTTATAACCTGGAGATTTTGACTTCACTAAGTCTGCTTTAATTTCTGTAAAACGGGGTAAAAATGCTTTGTTATCTGTCTTTTATTATAGAAGCATAAATAAATAATATAGAGAGTGGGAAATGTATTACTATTTTTATAGCAAAAGGTGAATTTAATAATTCAACTTTGCCCTTTATTACTAAGGGCCTTTAATTTCTTCAACGGCATTTTTTAGAGTCTCACATTTTATTGTTCATACTATTGTGTGGGTTTCCTTCAGAGTGAGGAATTAAGACTGCCTTGAATTACGGGAAAGAGTTTATAAACAAAGCATTGAATAAGAACCGAAGTGACTTAAAAAATATTTACCCCTGAACTTTGTTATGTGAATGTGTGTTCTACTCATGGAGAACTATACACATATTTTAGTGTGAGGCCCATCTTTAGCATCTTTGGGAGTTACATCCATCAGCATGGAATTCTCACCTGAGGCCTGCTCTTTCAACAAACATTGTCTGAGGGCCTGCTATGTGACTGGAAATGTGGTAAGCACTAGGCAGGCTAATTAAATCAAAATTTTTATTTATGATTAATATTTCTCCACTGATAATTAATTTGATTTTCCCATGAATAGATTTTCCCATGAAATCTAACAATCACAGGGAATCAAGTCTATTAGAAAAGTTTGGAACTAAGAAACAGATGATTACACTTGGTATCAAACATGAGCTAATGATTGGAATACAATGAAACTGATTTTTCCAATAAGGCTGGCAAATTTGATCTAAAGTGAGTTCCAGACAAAGGGAAAACTAATATATATTGAACACTTAATATGTTCCAACAATTATATTTTCCAAATATCACTTTAGGGGATTATCTCAAAAGCCCATCATCTGTACTTGCCAGTGAGATGATTCAGTGATTATTACAGATGAGTTTGCTAGGATTTGGCAGTGGCAGATACAATCTCACATCGCTCTGATGTCAAAGTCGAAGACCATGTTCTTTCAGTTACAACAGAAACGCATCCCTGGGGGTTTCAAACGTTTTATGGGCAAAGGCAATAAAATTGAAATATTTACATAGCTTCCCGAGGGAACCACTTAGAAATAAAAAAAATAGGGGATCAGTAAGTTTTGAATTGTTTATCAAAGAACATCATTCTTTTTGATAAGTGTACCTTGTACTTCCATGCAATAAGAAGAGCAATTTCCATTCCAACAAAAGACAGCAAATTCCAACTGAAGGATGATGAGATGAGATTTACAATGGATTACCTGATGAAAATCACTAGACAGTGACTCCAAGGTGATGGGATTACAAACTTTAAAGCGCTTCAAACCTATAATTATTTGCCACATTTGTGATTTAACTTGAGGGTACCTAAACCCTATCTGTTGTAATACAGAGAGTTTCCCAGCACTAAAAACAAAAATCTCCAAATAGGTAATATGTTTCTTTGTTCTTCCATGTCATTGTCATCACCAAAACCCAGTCAGCCAGCCCAGACACCATATCCTCTTCTTAGAATCAAATTGGGGAGATAATAGCAAAAACCATCATTTATTACAAGTTCACTATGTACATTATTATATTTTATGCTGTTAATATAGCTAAGAAGTGGACATTATTATTATACCTCTTTTATAGGTGAGGTTTACAGAACGTAAGGATTTTTCATATAACACATAGTTGTAAGCAATGAATGCAGGATTTGAACCCAGTGGTATCCAACCACAAATCTTCGTTTTTTTAACTATTATACTATAATTTTATCATCACTGCAAGAAGAATAATTTTTAAAACAAAAAATAAAAATAAAGGTTATAAATATCAATTTAGTACCACAGTACAAGAAGAAAATGGGTTACACAGTGCCAAATATGTGGGAGAGTAAGGAGGATCCTTGGATTTTGGGAGTCTGAGTCAGACTCCACAGAAAATGGTAAAGCATTCTTGAGAGGACTTTTTCTGTCTTTAACTGAAATAATAATTTATCATTCAATACTTTTCACTCTTTGGTTTGTAGATAAAATTTTTGTCATGAATTAAATAATATAATTGTTCTTTCAATAAATAGCAAGTTATAGAAGCACGAGTGCTGGCCTTTCTTAGAGCAATGTCCTGCCATTAACCTACCAATTGTCCTCTTCAGCCCCACTTTTTTCTTCTTGACTCAAGACTGGCCCAGATAATGGAACCAGCAATTCAAAAAGGCTCAGCCACACTTATGGAGCACTCCTGGGTGCCAAGCATCGTGCAAAATGCCTCACAAACATCCCAGTGAGTTCTTTTGGTGGTCCATTATCTATATTTTCCAAATAAGAGATGTAAAGGATAAAATACCTGTGTAACCCTTAGAAAATTAAGAAAAAGTTCTTCCCAAAGTTTCCTTTTCTGAAATCTCACGAATCAGCCTTTCTTCTTGTCTTAGAAATGAGCTGGATATGGCTCATTTATGATGCCAGAGAGAGAAAATATACTCACTTCTCGGATTCTTACGTGAGGCCATTCCCTTTCTGCCCATCCACTTTATTTTCTAGGGAAAGACTTGACCATCCTCTTTCCTCAGTTCAGCAGTGGCCAGTCCATGTACTGGTTTGAGACAAAGCAATGAAAAATCTTGCCATGTCTTGTTTTTCTCATTTCAGTTCTCCTTGGGAGAATGGGATGGTAGTTATGGTAAACCAAATATTGCTTTTCTGCTTTCATGAGTTTAGTAAAGTCTCTCTTTGAGTTTCTTGGAGGTAGAGACTATATCTTATTGATTTTTATTCCTCTAGCTCCTAATCTAATATCTGGTGCATTATCTGTACACCATAAGTATGATATGAATTTGATTCTATAAAAAGTCACTTATGTGATTTAGATGTTTAACATTATTTAACATGGGCAAGGGCATTCATTTTATATGAAAGACAAGGCTTAAAGGAAATCATTATCACAAAAGTCAGGGGATCTGTTACCTTCAAGTTGAAGGAAAAATCTCCCACAGGCAAAAGACACACAGGAACTTTTTGAGGCTCTGTCAATATTTTATTTCTTGATTTGCATGGTAGGTACCCAAATGCTCAGTTGCTAACTATTATTTAAATTTTCATAAGCACTTTTCTGTATGCTTTATAAATTTTATGAAATACATCATACATGTATGAAATAGATGAAGCAAACAGAGATGTGTTTGCACAATTTAAGGGAAATTATAAACCAAACACTATGTAATCACCAAATCACATGTGTTACTACCAAGCTAAAATGAAAAAGAAAAAAATAAAGGTGACTTAAATTAAAATGCCCCTAGACAAAGTAATTATCCGACTTAACTTCCAATGTCCCTGCACGTGATACTTCCTTGTGAGGACAAGAAAGGGAGTGGCACAGTGAATATGGAAAAAGAGTGTCAATAATGGGATTGAAGGACAAGAGGAAATAGTTCTTGGTTCATAGGTTTGGGCAGCAAATATTCTTCCTATGTGAGTGATGAAGAGATACGTACTCCTCTCAGAAGGATGGCTCCTTTCTCTTCACAGGGGATAAAAGATGAGTGGAAGTCAGACTAGGGAGGGGCAGGTGTTAGATGGTGGTGGTTTTGATAAACCTGATAATTTCAGGTGAAAAATCAGATCTCCCAGATTAAGATTATGATGCTCTAATAACACTGTAATATTACTTAATGGAAAAGATGGGGAGCTAAGTCTTGGCAATGGTCACACAAAAATTATTGATGTATTGATCATCTTAAAAGGTTACTATGTTTATAAATCATAACTGTTATGGAGCCATGGATTGGTGGGCTGCTGATTGGTATTACAAACTGACATCAATGAACTATGGTGGCTTGACATTTGTTCCTTTGTTCTTCTCTATGAGTTAATTTATGTGACAGGCTGTGTTTTCGAAGTTCTGAGCTTTAGAATGAATCAGAATAAACAACTGCTCTGCAATAATAAAATGCCTACACCTATTTGCTGAATGAATCCTCAGAAAGAGACAATTCTGAATGGAATGGCTCTCTACTTAGAAAGCTAATAATTAAACACTTTTTCACCAGTGGATCAAGACCCATGGTTATGGGTGTTATTATCCCCTATATAGAATATGTTCCATTTTCCCATGTTTAAATTCCTGAGACCAATGAAATGGAAACATAAAATTAACCTGATTGAAGCAGAAAGCATTCTGGAGCAAAAACCTCTCATTCTCCTGGTCTGTCTTAATGGGAAATCAAATGTGATTTGTGTTGTGTGGAGATTATTACTGATGGGTAATTATTCTAAAATATCTCTTTTCAAATCCTTTACATGGCAATCAAGGAAGAATGTGAGAGGTTAGGCATTACATTACCAGGGCTATCAGCAGCATATAATTTCTTAATTATGCGTAAAAATGAATAGCAATACCTGCTGAAGGAGTTCTTGAATTTCCTTTGTGAAGTCTGGAGGACACATGGGCCTCCGAGCCTTATTAGAGAATATGTGGTTAAAAAGACGGAAGCAAAGATTCTTTCTGATAATTGTGTGACTGAATCTCAGTTTTCTCATCTCTAAAATAGGAATAATGATACTTTTTACTTGGAGCTGTTGTGTGAACTGCATTATGTAATGTCACAAGCTGCTTATTTTTGTGCCTAGTATATAATACAAGACACTCAACAAATGATAGCCCTTATTACGGCTGTTATTATTAGTAGTAGTGTTACTATTACTACTTCTTGTACTACTACTTTTGGCCAAGGCTTACCTAATTCAGGTAGAAATAAATTTAATTGAAATGAATGTCACTTGGATATTTCATTTTGTTATGAAGTTATTGACACCGTTAAAAGTAACACACATTATTAAGGTAAGTTTTAAAACTGTTGTGACAGAGTCTATCAGAATATTTTCCTAAGAGCATCTTCTATTTCACCATGGTAAATTATCATCGGTTTCTTTTAGAGTGGCATGTGCTATTTGATTGTGGCAACCAGCTTTACATAAATTAACATATTTATTTACACATCCCAGTGCTGCATCCTCTAATTTTTTGGGGAAAATATGTACATTTAAAAAACCTATTATGAAGGCTTGTCAGGAACAGATGAAGTGCTATGAATTGTTACTATTTGTGTTCTCTTTTTTTTTCTCAGCGTAAAAAGAGTACTTTAACATTGTGCATCCTTTCTTAAGGAATTTAAGAAATTACCAAATCAAGCAGTTGGTTGAAGGAGACTTTAAGCTCTCAGCTACTCAAGTAGCCAGTGCCATGGATTTCCAGCTTTGGAATCACATTTATGAGCAGTGACAAACCAAAGCAGTTCATCTACATGGTCTTGTTGCCATGTTTGATTGAGGGTGATGAGGAATCTAACAAAAGATGTTTTGTGTAATGAGAATAACACTGTACCCAACACTTCATATGGAAGCAAAGCTGGACTGAGAGTTCAACTCCCCTGGTGAGGCCATATGCTAAACACCCTCATCTCCGGTGCATCTCATTCCCCCGTCACCATTTTCACTTCCACTGTCCTAAGACATAAGAAAACTGGAAGATAAAAGAAAGCATCTCACATTTTTATTGACTCACGAGGAGGCAGGGACAGAGATATTCCTAATCAAAGCAATAGATGGTGACTGTAGATTGGAAGGTAGGTGAACTGTGGCCCTTAGAAGGAAACAATCAGCAACTAGAAGCCAACCAGCCTGAGCGGAGTCTCAGGCATTGCTCCTAGCCAGAGGTTTCCCATTCACTCTCAGATGTTCCTGCTGTACCCTGCCAGGCCACCAAGTCATTATCATGGGCAGAGATTTGTGTCCCTGGGCCTGGCATGTGGCAAAGGAGAATCAAAGATGGAACTTTGAATGATTTGATCTCAAAGGTGGGAGAGAGAGGAGTTCTTAGTTCAATTTACTCCCGCCATTAGTACTCCAGGGATAGCCAGAACTCTAGGGTCCAGGGAGTATTGTCAATGAAAAACGAGTGTGCAGATTTACAAACAGGAAACGTATAGGTAACCTTTTGAAATATGACATTTGAGAACCTCTTGTGTCTTTTCTTTTTGTTCTTTTTTTTTTTTTTGGAAGTGTAAAATCTGTTTTTATTTTAAACTTTTATAATTTGAAACTGTAAAGAGATAAGTGTAGCTGAAGTCTCTCAGCCTTGCAACTTGAGGTTTTTAACAAACTGACTCATCAGGAGATTTGGACCTGTGGTTCAGCTTTGCTTGTATATACTTTTGTTGCTGACTCTAATGTTCTTTAAAGTGCATTGGCCTTATCTCTTCTGCTAGTCTGGAGGCTATCTGGTATCTTAGATGGTGCTTTTTCAGTGTTAGCCATAGAAGCTAGTATTTTGTTTGTTGGTTGTTGACACTTTAGTACAGGGTTCATCAACTTTAGTGTGCATCAGAATGGCCCAGTGAGACTGTTACAACAGATTCCTGGATCCTAATTCTAGAGACTGAAATGTGTTAGATCTAGGATGGAGCCTAACATTCTACATTTTTGACATACCCCTATCCTCCTCCAAGTGATCCTGATATTGCAGGTCTTTGAACTACACTTGACACTTCGCGTAACATTGTCTTTGAGTGTTGCAGCATTCTACAGTCTTCATGTTCACTTTGCTCTGGGAGATTCTAGTCTTAGTTATAATGTATTGTTTGGTCTACCAAAGTAGAGATGCACCAGATTGCGCTTAAAATCCACTGCACAAGTCCTCAAGCCCTCAGTAAAACCCTCTGGAAGCCCTTTTGTGTCTGTTATTCTTGGATCTTTAAGCTAACAGAATCTGAGATGCATGTACCTTGGGATGGCTGAACAGACTCACTCTATAGCAGTGGAAGTAGGAGGGACAGGAGATACATATAAAATACCATATTTCAGAAATGATTAGTTTTGTTTTTCACAGAACACAAAGGAATCAATTTAAAAGCCTACTTGATCTCATCTCTGTAATTTCATTCTGGTGTACAAGGAAAGTAATACACACTGCTGGAAAGGAGATGAAACATGGCTAAATTAAAGCTACGTATAATCCAAAAATCTTTTAGGTCTGGCTTGAAATTCAACCATACCCTCACCTATTCACTGCCCCATTTTGGTCCTGGCTCTGGGAGATTTCTAAACATAGTGAGGCATTTGTGGAACAGGGGTACGGTATGGGAAGGCAGGGTGGGTATGGGAGTCAGGCAAGCTTAGCTTCTCTGACCCTCTGTTTTCTCATATGGCAGATAGAAATGTTATATATGGAAGGTTCTTACAAGAATGTTATTCACACAGAGGTTCTTAAAAGAACCTCAGAGTTCTTTTAAGCATTGCATGTAAATATGTGTACAAACAGTATAAAATCTAGAACATCATAATGCCCAGTTAATATTAGGGGTTTTTTTTAGTGCTTCCTGCCTATAAAGTTGGAAAACATGGGGACTGAAGAAAGAAAAGATTACTAAAAATTGCAAAGTGGTTAATCTCCTGGCACATGATTTATTCTATTTTTCAAAGGCTGCTGATAGCTCCAAAGACTGGCCTAGAAACTGAAGTTACTGGCAACAGAAAATCTAAAAAATGGCATCAAATTTTCAAAGTAGAAGGGACACATCTTGGATGTTAAAGATAAGAGGTCCAATACAGATGGAAAATATTTACATAAAGTCTTCACTATTTGACAATTGTCCTTAGGAGCTCCTAAAATGTCAAAGTAAGGTGCAAATTATATGTAATTGAATAATAAGGGAGTCTGACATAATACAGCATATGGAAAGGCAATGGAATTGGAAGTTGGGTTTTAATTCCCGTTCTACCCTTAACCAGCCTTGTGATCTTGGTAAAGTCACTTAACTTACTCCCAGTACACACACACACACACACACACACACACACACTCTCTCTCTCTCTCTCTCTCTCTCTCTCTCCAGGAAGACCGGCTAAGTGACTTACAGCCCAGAAATATTATCCTTTGTTCAAAGTCATCAAGAATATACTTTGGATGCTAAATATTCCCATGAAAAAAATGCTTCAAAGACAAAATATGAGGGAAATACAGTTTTGCTATTGGGAAGCTGATCTTTATATGACTGTCGTCTGTAGCTCTGAAGACAGATATTTTCTGAAAATCTTTCCTTCTTAACTTATTCCTAGGTTGCTCTGCCCACAGGAGGACATTAGGAGGGGAGTGGGTCACTTGACCCTTCATTGAGGTAGGATCTCTTCTATTCATGCTGTGAAAATGGGTCTACATCAGACTGTTCACTGTAGGCAGTGCCTACTATGTAGAAAGAGCTCAATAAATATTTGTAAACTGAATGAGGAAATGGATGAATGGCAAACAACTCAACCCCAAGAAAGTTACCCCAGAGAGTCTATACAAATCAAATTGTAAAAATTTTCACCTTGCCTGATTCTATGTGGTCACAGCCTCAATTTCACCAGGGCCTGAAGAATAATTACAATGATCATTCATGTCTCCATGTCGAAAAAAGGCATAACATTCAAACTTTCCCAAGGTGTATTATTGCACACACTTCATTTTGGAAAGGTTGATATAGTAAATTAGCAGCTCCACCACAAGGCTAATAAGGCTAATGAGAGGTATTGGTAAAATTGCAGCCATAGAAAATAAGACATTGTTTCCCATCATGAGAAGCAAAAATGTACAGCAGAAGGCCATGCATGGTAACACATTCCGCGACAAGCAGACCCTATCATCATACTTTTTTCAAAAGTGTTTTCCCTCTCTCTTCATGTATTAATTATTCAGTATTTTGTCTTTAAAAATAACATTGAGTGCAAATTATGTGCATGAAATTATGATAAATAGTATGGGTGATAGATAACACATAAGTCAGTTTCTACCTACAAGAACTGCACAGTAAGTTGAGGACATAAACATATGCACACAAATCTACACGTGAAATGTCTGATGGTTCCTATACTAAGTAGGGAGAGGCCTAATTACTAAGATTTCTGATACCTGCAAGTAAAGAGTCAAGAGCCACCATGTTGGGTAGGGGAAGATTGGAAAGGTTGAAAGTATGTTATAATAAAAATAAACAAAGTTGAGGTGGAACATCTCTGGATATCTGTGGAATCAAGTCAGTCCAATAATCATGAGGTGGAGAAAGTCATGGGTCATCCATAGAGATGTGGCACTTGTGGTGACTAACAGTAATTACTGCTAAGTGGAGTAAGAGGAGCACTGGTTTTGGAGTCTAATCATGTACATTGGAACCCCAGTCCTGTCAATTACCATGCAACTAAACTTGAGCCAAAGCTATGAGCATCAGTTTACCAATCTGTTAGTAGTTGATAGGTATCTATCTCAGAGGGATCTTCAAAGGAACCATTGTGGCAGTATTTAAAATAAGAAACACTTTGCCAGTACACAGGGAAAAGAGAAAAAAATTACATTTCTAGTACATGAATGAAGTTTAGAAGTGGGTACTAAAAGGAAAGCATAGAAACACTGCCTGGGTGGTGAGAGGCTCAGATTCATCTCATGCATTTGGCTGAGCCAGTCTAGATGAGGCTGAGTCAATAGGGTTACCCATCTCCAAGACTGATGTTTGAAAGATAAGCAAAAAGTCAAATAATCCTAACACCTATCACTGCCTTGTTTCAGCCTGTATGTCCCACTCAATGTGTTTAGCTCCATTTGACTAGTTAACCTGCTCAGAGTGGAAAACTGAATTGGATCAACCAGCCCTTGCTATTTTTATATTTGGATCAATTCAATTTGGCAGGAGACACCGAGGAAAGTAAGCAAATGACTGCCAAATTTCCACTTATCTTGGTGGAAATATATATACAAATCTTAGCTCTGAATAAAGGTATATCTGTGAGGGGGGGTATTGCTAAAGGGTGAAGAAGTTTCTAGAAAAAGAGGCAAGAGGTCTCTCAGGTTATCTTATTCTTGGAGAATTTTCACCATGCACAATGCATCCATCTATTTAAGTCATTTCTGCTATAACCAGCAGCCTCCCTGGATTTCATTCCACTTCTGCCTCCAAAACGACTTCTGAACCTGGCTCACACTTTTCTTTACCATCTAATAATAATGATAACAACATCTACCAAACAAGGCATTTTGTTTTACATTTTACAAAAGCGTTTTCACGTAATTATTCAGTTAAGTCCCCTAAAAACCATGAAAGGTTGACATTGTTATTTTTACTTTACAGATGGGAGAATAAATTTAGAAAATAGAAAAACGGAAAAATACAAAGTCAAGGGTGGAAAGAGGAGGGCAGCCTCCTAGAATTAAAAACACCATAGGAAGTAACACGGTTCAATGGATGTTATACCTCAGTGGCCATCAATTTTTGATAGTTTGTGAGGTTGAAGTTTGCACCTTCTTTTGAGAGCCTAGAACCCAATGTTCCAAGTCTTCATACTAGCTCAGATTGGCTAATAAGGGCCCAAGTCTCAAATCCTACATCATACTATCTCCTTGTGCCCCCATGCTTGAGATCTCAACCCTCTTATCTAATAACAAGACCCATCTTTGCCAAAACATGCCACTGAGTGCAGGAGGGGCAATGGTATATGGTGGTGCATGACAGAAAATCCTGATTGTAGAGCAAAACTATACGAGGAAGAAAAACAAGGGCACGAAGTTGTGTCAGGGGAAAAAATGTCAGGATGTCAGGCACTGATTAGATCACAATCTATTTCTGCTTAAATGCATATCCCATTACCAAATATTTTGTGATGCATACAAGGTTCTTAATAACACTATGCCCATCCACAAGGACTTATTTCTTGAGTTCTTTTCTTCTGATATCTGTCTAAGAAACTAATTATCCTTTGATACACACTAAGGACAGATGGGTTCAGGAAAATGATAAACGAGTAAGACAGAAAGCCTATAAACAATAATTTGATGCTGCCTCTATTTTATTTGCTTTGTATTAGCATCCATGGCATATATTTTTCTTTAAACCAATGTTTCTTACTCAGGATATTTAATCCAGATGAGTTCCTTGTCCCTCTGAATTCTTACTTCATCTTTGCACTTTTCTGCCCTTTAGTTACAGAAGAAAACTTCCCACAGATAGGGGAATCTATCCTGTAGATCTTTAGAGCAGAGTTGGTTCATGCCTTCACATGCAAAGACAAAAACATAACCCGCAGAAATCTTTCTGAATACTCTGTCTCAAAGTACCCTAACACAAGTAGCTAATGGCCTTCCCCACTTCTCATCATCCTTCCCTTTCCAGCCACAGCTTCCCACTGAACTTTATTTCCGCTTCCGAGCTTTGCCCACCTTTTTAATGGCAGAGGTCTAGAGGTGATTGCTAACTTGTACAACCTAAGAAACCATCCGAGAGTGAAGGTAGGAAGGCTTGGCCACCAAAGGAGAAAACACAAGAGCCTGGAAGCTCTCTGGGTTTAGGGAATTGGAGATTCATCTTCCTCTATGTGCAATGGGAAAAAAGAAGAGAGAAAGAGAGAGTTGAAAGCTCGATGGGGTTATTGGGTATTGTGATGGTCAATATCGAGTGTCAACTTGATTGGATTGAGGGATGCAAAGTATTGTTCCTGGATGTGACTCTGTGGGTGTTGCCAAAGAAAATTAACATTTGAGTCAGTGGACTGGGAAAGGCAGACCCACCCTCAATCTGGGCGGACACAATCTAATCAGCTGCCAGTGCAGCCAGAATAAAAGCAGGCAAAAGAATGTGAAAAGATTAGACTGGTTTAGTTTTTTGGCCTACATCTCTCTCCCATGCTGGATGCCTCCTGCCCTCGAACATCGGACTCCAAGTTCTTCAGCTTTGGGGCTCAGACTGGCTTCCTTGCTCCTCAGCTTGCAGACAAGCTGAGGTCCTATTGTGGGACCTCACCCTGTGATCGTGTGAGGCAATACTCCTTAATAAACTCTCATTTATATATACAGCTATCCTACTAGTTGTGTCCCTCTAGAGAACTCTGACTAATACAGGTATACAGTGGGACTTGGTGGAAAATGGATCCAGACACTATGGGGAGGAAGTGGGTGCAAGGAGCTAGATGAAAATAAGGATATGTGAGGATGTGAGGGGGCTTCTTCTTAGACCCTGGTCTGGAAGCTAGAATCTAGCTGGGCACTGAATTGAACAACACAACTCCCCCAAATAATAAGTAGGGAAGTCAGATGAGTGAAAGCATTTTCTCCAGGGGAGAAAAGAGTAAATGCAGAGTGTAAGTGTAGGCATGGGCTCAATCAAGAGCAGCACTGCCCCAGTAAATAACCACAAATATTGGCTACTGCTGTGGTTTACTTTTATTAACCCTTATGTTGTTCCAATTCTGGAAAATATCTTCACAGACACAGTTTCTTACGTGTGGTTCTCTGGTTTCTAGTTCATACTACAATTACACAAAGAAAGTAGAGAAATTACATGATAGAATTTTTTTTGTCTCTGTGGCAATATGAATTATTCACCTTAAAATTTTCCTTTCTTCACTTAACTTTGGAATGATAGAAACATGTTGACTTTAAAAATAAATGGAGAGAATTGAGAGACAAGAACTCCAGAAGCGCCTAGTCTTTATTCACTGATGAGTTCTTGTCCCAATTCTACCACATTACAGTGAATGGATGCCTTGGAACCCTTCTTAAAATATCAACATTTATTATTTAACATCTTTTCTAAAATGCATGACTCTACTTTGGGCAAATAATTAAATCTTTGATCATTTATGTACTCATGGAGGCCCAGAGACAATCCTTCTAAATGCCAATTTGTGCATAATACTGTGACAATAAATAAAAGAAATGTAGGATTTCAGCTGCAAATGCATGCCTGGTCAGGCACAGAGCTTCGCTTTGTTTTGTTTTTGTAAAAAATCTTTTGTATATCTTTATTCTCATATTGATTGATTTTTAGGATTCATTTTCCTAAAGCAGAGAAAAATAAATATTGGGAGAGAACTCCACATTGCGGATTTTTAGCTAAGGAAGTTTCAATTCTGTCATGCCACTCTGCCATATGTTTTCCACCAAGGCCTCCTCATTACTTCTCTTCACTCAGGGACGCCACTCCTGTTTAGGTCTCATTCTACCTCTCGGGCGATTCCTGCCCAGTCTCCTTGTCTCTATTGCCTCATCTCACCAACCTCTAATGCAGTCTTCCAGAATTCATTCCAAGGACAGTTTTGCTGTCCATACTCACTCCTTATTTGATCTCATCCAGTCCCCTTGCATTTTGATGGTTCCCAAAATGACATCCCTGGTCCAACTTTCCGCTAGGCTCATTATTCCAACCGCCTGTTAAGTGCATCCATTTTGAGAGCTAAAAAGACATCTTAAAGCAAACATAGCAAAAATTAAACTGTGGATGTTTCTTTCAAATCTGTATCTCCTATAGTGTTTTCAGTAAATGGCAAGTCCATTTTTTTCAGGTGCTTATATCCAGATCCTGGAGTTGTCCTTGACTTTCACTCTGCACATTCAATCCATTAGAAAAACCTGCTGCCTCAGCTGTAGGATTTATCTAGACTCTCACCACTTCTGCCTTTCACTGCTAGGAGCCGAGTTTGCATCAACGTCAACAGCAATAGACGTGTAACTCTCTCTCCTTTCTCCCTTATGGTCTGTACACAAAAGCCAGAGCAATTTTTTGAAAATGAAAGTCACATCATGTCCTGCTCTGTGCTAAACCCTCTACTAACTCCTCAACCCACTTGAACTAAAATTTTATGGTCCTATGAATCTAGTCATCTGCCACCTGGGTTCAACTCCTTCCACTTTCCCATCATTTACTTCAGTCCAGCCCAGCTGATCTCCCTGCTGTTTCTTTGCTCTGCTCCTTCCTTGGGGTCTTTGCACACACTGTTTCTGCTCTTTGAAATGTCTTCCCCCAGGAATATAGTTTAGTCCTTCGGGTGCCATAAGCCTTTGTTCAAATGTCACCTCATCAGAGACTCCTTATTTGACCAAACTATTTAAAGCAGCACCCTTCTGTCCTAGCCTGTTTTGCATTGCTATAAAGGAATACCTGAGGATTTATAAAGATAAGAAGTTTATTTGGCTCACGGCTCTGTGGGCTGTACAAGAAGCATGACACCAGCCTTTGTTTCTAGTGAAGACCTAGGGAATCTTCCAGTCATGGCAGAAAGAAAAGAGGAAAGGGGGCCTCACATGGTGGGAGGAAGGAAGAGAGGAGGAGGTGCCAGGCTCTTTTTAACAACTGGATCTGGGAGCTAATGGTAAGAATGCACTCATTATGCAGGAATAGCACCGAGCTATTCATGAGGGATCCACCCTACGACCCAAACATAGGTCACACGGCAGGTCCACCAGGCTCCACCTCAAACATTGGGAATCTCATTTCAACATGAGACTTGGAGGGGAAAATTATCTGAACCATATCACCCTTCCTGCCCACTCACTCTCCATTCTTTCCCTGCTTTATTTTATCACATAACCCTTATTTCCATCCCCAGGTATATACTTCTTATTTTCCTGTGTATTGTCTACCTCCTCAGTAGGATGTCAAATCCCTGTGAATAGGCACTGCTAGTGTTTTATTCATTGATAGCTCCCCAGTGCCTAGAGCAGTGCATAATTCATAATAGTGAATCGATACATGAATAAATTGGCCTTTTTTTTTTTTTTTTTTTTTTGAGAGGGAATTTTGCTTTTGTTGCCCAGGCTGGCTCACTGCAACCTCTGTCTTCCAGTTTCAAGTGATTCTCCTGCCTCAGCCTCCTGAGTAGCTGGGATTACAGGCTCCCGCCATCACACCTGGCTAATTGTTGTATTTTTAGTAGAGACGGTGTTTCACCATGTTGGCTAGGCTGGTCTCGAATTTCTGACCTCATCATCTGCCCGCCTCAGCCTCCCAAAGTGCTGAGATTACAGGCGTGAGCCACTGTGCCCTGCCAAATTGGCCTATTCTTATTTAAAAATGTCCATGAGTAGGAGATCCAGAGGGAAATTAGAAACCCAGGATTGGAAAAAGACTGTCTTTGAGCCTTGCTCTTCAAATTGTGGCATCACCTGGGTGCTCAGTTCATTCAAAATGCAGTTTCAGGCCCCCAACCCAAACCTACTGGAACAGAGTCTTCAGTTAAATTAGTCAGTTAAAATCTAAAGTTGATTTTAATTGTTCTAGGTCACATGGGTGTTATTTCATGCATTTTGGTGGGCACTGAGATGACATGGCTGTAGCTGTATGGGCCTCCTCTGCACCCTGGAGCAGGTGTGGACTTCAACATTGAAATTGGTAGAGCTCACAAATACACACTTTAACAAGAGGTTCTCTAGTCACATACACTGGAGTAAGAAGCACTGTACTAGAATCCCCAGGTGGGTCTCTATCTTTCCTTGGTGAAACAGCCGATCCTGTTTGAACAAGGTTGCTGATTGTCTAGTATCTCACATTGGGTGATCTTTCAGTGTTTTCTGCCTTCCAGAACTTGTGACCCATAAATGGTTGATAAATGAGTAAAATGACTTGAATCAGGGAAACTAATAAGACCAGGCATCCTGCTGTCATTCAATCTTTGACATAGGAAAGACCTACCCAGAAGACTCTGCAGGGGCAATATCATCACTCTGAAGATCACGGTGCCCTATCAAGAAGTGAGTTGCCAGTTTAAGCCAAACAAGTGTCCATTGAGAATCACCACAGGCTCAGCCTTCCCACTGTGGTGATCTGAGAAGACAGGTACTGTGTGTAACAGAACTTAATGTTCAGAGGGACAGAAGGGAGACAAAGCAGCCGCATGTGCATTGCACTTCATTCTTCTCTCTGGTGGTCTTGTGAAGAGCATCTGGTCTCCCGGTAGCTGCTATAATTAGTATCTTATTATCTTGTCACTGTTCAAATTTGATTTGCTAAATCATTCTGAACTTCCCTGACAGGCTGCTGATGCAAGGTCAGAAAATAACATTTCATACTTATTTTAGGCCAGCTTCCCTAGAAGCAGGGTCTGAGATGGGGATTTAAATGCATATGATTAGTTGGGAGAGTGCTCTTACGAGAAGGGAGGAAAGTAGGATAGGACAGGAGAAGAAACTCAGCCAAGATGTGGTTCAGCTGAGGTTTCATCTCAGCCTGATCCTACAGGAAGCTATAGAGAATGAAGGGCACCGGAGACCAAGTCATACGTTGAGGCAAAGAGGCTGGTCCTTTGAACCCTCTTGCCAATTAGCTACAGATTGTCCCCAGAAATTTAGTGTAACCCCATAACCTCCCAGATATTTCTCAGTGAGACAACTCCTCTAGACCAAGGTCGCAGTGTAAGGAGAAAAGAAGTTATCTGGAAGCTAACAATACAGCAACAGGAGATGGGGCTCCTCAGGTGAAGTGTATCTTGACAATACTTACTAGCAATTGTTTAGTTATTTTAGGCAAAAAAGGAAACTCTT
Source organism: Hylobates moloch (assembly GCF_009828535.3). Lineage (NCBI taxonomy): Eukaryota > Metazoa > Chordata > Mammalia > Primates > Hylobatidae > Hylobates > Hylobates moloch. The sequence continues at coordinate 48,786,165 of NW_026652296.1, read as the reverse complement.
CCAATTTTAGATATTAATTTTTTTATTTCATTACCCTTCACTGCTTCAAGTTCAATATAACCATTAACTCATTTAATCCCCATGACAACCCAGGAATGTATGCACTATTGTTGTTTTCATTTTATTGATAAACTGGATGCACTAAAAACTTGGATATTTGCATAAATTTTTTTTTTTTTTTTTTTTTTGAGACGGAGTCTCACTCTGTTGCCCAGGCTGGAGTGCAGTGGGGGGAACTCGGCTCACCTCAACCTCAGCCTCCCGGGTTCACGCCATTCTCCTGCCTCAGCCTCCCCAGTAGCTGGGACTACAGGCCCCTGCCACCACGTCCGGCTAATTTCTTTTTGTATTTTCAGTAGAGACGGGGTTTCACCGTGTTAGCCAGGATGGTCTCCATCTCCTGACCTTGTGATCCGCCCGCCTCGGCCTCCCAAAGTGCTGGGATTACAAGCGTGAGCCACTACGCCCGGCCCTACAGATTCTTTATTCTTAGCTATGAGGTATCAACTGAATGACTGCCATTCTCAGAGTAGGCATGGCATCGTTTACCCTCACTCAATGTTTGACACATTGTAGGTGCCCATTTTATGTTGCCTAAATGAAACCAAATGAAACAAATGGACAAAGAGAAACAATCTTGGATGAAATATGGATCTCTTAGATCTTGTATAGGTTAGCTTTTGTTGCACATTAAAGTGTCTTTAAACTTAGTAACTTCAAACAACAAATATTAATTAACTTTCAGTTCTGTGGATTAGCAATTTGGTCTAGAAACATCTGGGTGGTTCTCCTGTTCTTTGTGGGCTCACTCCTGCATTTCGTGGGTCAGCTGCCAGTTCTTTCTAGGCAGCTCTACCTCTTTGATTGGTTGTCTAAAAGCTGGAGTAATGGGAGCAAGTGGGCCATGTGACTATGATTATCTGACCAGTTATCTTGGGCTTGTCCACCTAGCGTCATGGCAAGATTCCAATAAGGAGAATTCCAGCATGCAACAGGGCTTGAAGCCTACAATAAGTATTATCATACCATCACTTTTGTTTCATTCAACTGGCCAAAGTCAGTCACATGACAACCTCAGATTCAAAGAATGAAACAGACTTCATATTTTGGTGGGAAGAGTTACTGAATCATATTGCAAAAAGACAAGGAAACTGGGAGGGGAATAACTTGTAACCATTTTTGCTTTTACCACATAATCTTTCTGCATCTGTTAGTTATATATAAAAAGGCCATATAAACGCTTCCTTCAGATTTAGTGCTTTTTTTTACATATAAAATGTGGATAATATTAGATTGGAAAACTTAGAAACCAAATTACTACTGTTAATTGGTTTTTAAAAAAATCAGAGTACCTTCTGAAACAACAAGCTTGCCTCTTGATGCTTATCTTTTTTGCCTCTGAAAATACTGTAAAAATATCTCATTAGCAGCTCTAGAGCCCTATTTGTCTATCTCTATTTCAAACAAAGTTAAAATAGAATAAAATGTTGGAGCTCCCACCTGCCCAATCTAGTACCCAGTTTCACTCTCCAGAGTGACCAACCACAGGAGTCATCTGCATGTATTTCCTAATGTGATCTCCCTGGATGGGAGCATATTATTATACTGTCCTCCTCTTTCTCACTTAGCACTCTGTCTTGGAGAGATTTTCATATTAGCAAAAACAGTTTTACTTCATTTTAAGAAACCGTAGAGTAGTCCCTCCAAAGTCTAGAAATATACCATAATTTACTTACTTCTTTGGAGATGATTATTTTTATTGCTCCCAGATTTTTGTTCCTACAGCCAGTGATGGGGAGTAAGTTTTTTTCATATTTCATTGGACTCATTTATGAGAGAACATCTAGGAGAATTCTAGAAGTGGAATTTATGTTTTAAACATGACTTTTAAAAAATCTGAAAGATACTGCTAAATGAACTGCAATGAGGGTGTGCCAAGCCTACCAATTTTAGATTCCCGTAAACAATGCATGACAGTAGGATTTCTCCACATGCTCATAGATAGTACACATTGGCCAATATTTACATTTTATCACTGTTCAACTCTTGCCATTTTGAGAGGTGAGTATGGTTACATGGTTATTTAATTTGCATGTTTTTAAAATAAATCAGGTTATATGCAATTCCATAAATTTATAGACCATTTATATTTAATTTTGTTAAATGCCTGTTTTAATATTGTGTTATTGATATTGCAAGGAAAAACCTTATATACATGTTTCATATAATAAAGAAAATTAACTATTTTGTGTATGGCAAATATTGCTTCTGTTTTTTCATCTACTTTATTGAGGGATACAATACTCCCATAGGAAAATGCACTCATCTAAAGTACAAAGTTTAAACAATTTTGACAAATATGTGCAACAATGTAATCATAACCCAAATAAAGATATTCTTTGCTTATTTTTTTGTCTACAATCCAAGTTAATATTAGTGTATGATGATACTCAAGTATTTTTTCTATGTAAATGCAGTTGTTCCAATATCATCAGTTTAAAAGACTTTTTTCCCATTAAGTTGTCTAGAATATTTCTAGTAGTCCAGAAATTTCCTCCTTTTCTAGTCAATCACTTCACATTTCTAGAGAAGCAACCACTATTCTAACATCTAAGTATATATACTTTTTTTGCATGTGGCTTCTAATATATATGTAACATTTTCAACTATAGCATTTCTTTCATCAGTAGCTTGTTGCTTCTTATTTTGAAGTTGTTTTAGTATACTGTCTTTTTACAGTTCGTCTGTTCACCTGTTGATGGACATATGAAACATTCTGTATTTTGTACTATTATGAATTAAGTTGCTATGAACATTCTTATGCATACATTTATTTCTCCTGAATATCTACCTAAAAGTGGAATAACTAAGATGTGGAGTAGATATATTTTTAACTTTATTTGGATTGTCAAACTAATTCTCAAAGTGATTATACCACTTTATACTTTCACTAGCAATGCACGGATATTTCCAGTTCTCTACATGTCAACACTGATGAATTTCAGTCTTTATATTATTTTGCCATGTATATATAGTATATCTCCTTGTGATATTATTTTGCATTTCTTTGATAATTAATGATGTTGATCATTTTCTCATGTGGTCGGTGGCCTTTTATCCATCATTTGTGGAGTATCTGTCCAAATGTTTTGCCTCTTTTGGTTGGGTTCACTCTATGTTAGCATTGATTTGTAGAAATTCTTTGTTCAGGATATGAGTTATTTGTTATATATATTGCACATATTTCCAAAGTCTATGATTTGCCTTTCCATTTTTATAATGGTGTGGTTTTTGATTAGCATATTATTTTAATTTTGATAAATCTTATTTGTGAATTTGCTTTTTTTGAGGTTAGTGCTTTTTTATAACTTTATAATAAATTTTTGCTTATTTTTGTCTATGAGCTATTTCAAATTAATATTTGTGTATGATAACGGTCAAGTTTTTTTCTATGTAAACAAGCAATTGTTCCAACATCATCTATTTTTTTCCCACTAAGCTGCTAGATATCTGAGTTCCATCTCTGAGCTCTCTATTTATATTCCATGTTATACTTGTCTATCTTTACACCACGATCACACTGTATAAATTACTGTCAATCTTTAGGAAGTCTTAAAATCATGTAGTCTAATTATTGATTTTATTCTTCACAATTATTTTAGTATTCTAGATCTCTTACATTTCCATATTGATTTAAAATCAGCTTATCGTTTCCATAAGAAAGATTCCTGAGATTTTATTTGGGATTGTGTTGAATCTATAGATTAATATAGGGAGATTTGATATCTACAAATTTTGAGTCATTCAGTCCACTAACATAGTATATTTCTCATTTTACTTAGGACTTCTTTAATTTTTCACAGCAATGTTTTAACAATATTCAGAATGGAGATATTATATGTAATTCATTAATTAGATTTCTAGAATTTAACTTTTGAAATTATGAAAATGTCATCGTTTTAAATTATAAGTTGAAGAAATTCTATTCCTAACTTGCTAAGGGATTTACTTATTAAGCATTGGTATAAAATTTCATGAAATGATTTTCAGTATCTATTGAGGTGATCATATTTTTCCTTTATTATATTAATTTAGCACATTATATTCATTGCTGACGCCAAATCAACTTCACATTCCTTGGATAATTCTGCCTTGGTTATGGTTTACATATTGCTGAATTCAATTTGCTAAATCTTTCTAAAGAATATTTATGTCTTGGTTAATGAAGTATATTAGTATTAAATTTAATTTTTTTTCTCATGCTTTGATATCAGGGTTTTGCTGGTCTCATATAACTACAACACTTATGTGTATGAATCTTGAAAAGAAAAAATATCACAGAAAAATAGAGAAAACTGTTTCTTCAAAGAAACCATGAATAATATTATAAAGCAACCTTTTTTAAGACTGCAAAATCCCATCCTGGCTAACACGGTGAAACCCCGTCTCTACTAAAAATACAAAAAAAAAAAATTAGCTGGGTGTGGTGGCGGGCACCTGTAGTCCCAGCTACTTGGGAGGCTGAGGCAGGAGAAGGGCGTGAACCTGGGAGGCGGAGCTTGCAGTGAGCCAAGATGGTGCCACTGCACTCCAGCCTGGGCGACAGAGCAAGACTCCATCTCAAAAAAAAAAAAAAAAAAAAGGCAGGAGAAGGGCGTGAACCTGGGAGGCGGAGGTTGCAGTGAGCCAAAAAGGTGCCACTGCCCCCCAGCCCGGGGGAAAAAAAAAAAACCCAAAAAAAAAAAAAAAAAAAAAAAAGGACTGCTGCAAAATCTTGAACAAGATGGGTAGCAATAAAAATACTGCCTGGCACTTGCCACTATAGTGCTGTCTGGAGTCAAATACAGATATTCTGTTTTTTTGTTTTTGTTTTTAGAGACTGGGTCTCACTTTGCTACCACACCCAGCTAATTTTTAAATTTTTTTATAGTAACAGGATCTCACCATTTTGCCCAAGTTGGTCTTCAACTTCTGGGCTCAAACGATCCTCCTGTCTGGGGCTCCTGAAGTGCTGGGATGACAGGTGCAAGCTACCCTGTCTAGCCAATATTCTGTATTGTAAATACTGTTTTTCTGAAAGGGTCGTCCAAGTGTCCATTAGTTATGGTGATGTGATTCCAGACCACAGGTGACAACAAATTTTCTTCGGAGTTCAAATTCAACCATAGATTTCAAGGATAGATTAAGAAACAAAGCCAAAAAAAAACACAAGAGTATTCACAATATTAGAAACCACAACACAAACCAAAATGAGCATCAAAAGGAAATTGCAGACTAGCCTGATGGCAGTATTCGATATTGGATATAATGGGACAAAATTCTAAGGGATAGGGGATACAGCTTGAAATATTTGTACCCTGTTATATTTTTATTCACATATAATAGCTGCATGTTCCAGCACGCAATATTGGAGATCACAGCAATCATAAACCCTGCGTATAAAAAAAACATCAAGCCAATCTAGAAATAAATCTAAGTTTAAAATTCAAGAATGGGGGAAAAATGCAACATAAAAGTAAAGATAATGGTCATTGAATCCTCTGACCTTTAAAATCAAGATCAAACAATAACCAGTATATTGATTATAAAATTTTTGGCAATGTAAACATAATGAATAAACATCAAATATGTGTTTATAATGCATAAACACCAGATATCAGAGAGGAGTTTGGAGAGAATATTCTAGTTCCTTTATAATTCAGAGAAGGGAATCAATAGAGCCTGTCTAAATTTGAAACATAAAGTTAAAAAAAAATTACTCTAACATCTTAAAGTGCCTCTAATTTAATTTGTTAATTTCCTATTACTTTTTGGTAATTAATGTCAGGTGGTGAAGAAACATTTATCTGAGGTTCAATATTTCTTAATTTCAATGCAATTTCCCATTAGATGTAATTAAATTCTAACTATGTCTAAGTAAGTGCAGCATTACTGTGAGATACTATCTTTGTAAAAGTATTTGTATTTTTGGCCGGGCGCGGTGGCTCACGCCTGTAATCCCAGCACTTTGGGAGGCTGAGGCGGGCGGATCACGAGGTCAGGAGATCGAGACCACGGTGAAACCCCGTCTCTACTAAAAATACAAAAAATTAGCCGGACGTGGTGGCGGGCGCCTGTAGTCCCAGCTACTCGGAGAGGCTGAGGAAGGAGAATGGCGTGAACCCGGGAGGCGGAGCTTGCAGTGAGCCGAGATTGCGCCACTGCACTCCAGCCTGGGCGACAGAGCGAGACTCCGTCTCAAAAAAAAAAAAAAAAGTATTTGTTTTTATTATTCATCATTATATACATGCATATATCATATATATACCTGAAATAATATACATGCATATCTACATATATACATATATACCTGAAATACTATGCTTAAATGTTGACAATGATTATTTTTCAGTAGTAAATATGGAGTAATTTTGAAAATATTTTATATTTTTGGAATTATCTGATTTTTTTATATAATGGCTGTGTATTATGTGTGTAACTTTTTATACATGAACTCATCCTTTTGAAAAATTAATTACAGAAATTAATGTAAATGATATTTGACTTAATAAATTAAGACTGAAAATCATATCAATTATACAAACTAGTCAAAGATATTTAAAAATGTGTATTTACAGAAAAGGTAAAGGACAAAAACAAACAATACAAAAAATGAAATATAACTGGCTAATACATTTTAAGTAAATAGCGCAAATTCTCCAGTAATCAAACAAATTCTAACTCAAATCAGTTGACCTGTTTTTTGGTTTTTTTTTTAACCTGCTAGTAAAGGTTTACTGGGATAGGCCTTCTTACATTATAATGACAGAAGTATGTAAGTTGATAGAATTTTTCTGAAATCCAATTTAAAAACATCTGTCAAAGTACATAATCTTTTGCAGCTTTGGGAACTTGAGCCTGTAAAAATGCTCAAAAATACAACCAAAGATTTTTGAAAATGAATATGTAGTACACTATTCTTTCTAGAAATAAAAAAGAGGAAATAATTAAATGTTCAACGAAAGAGAAAGATTACAATTTATAATATATAATAATTATTTACTGAGTTCTTATAAAATGTACAATTTGTCAAAAGATTTGCTTATACAATCTTATTTTATCCTTATAATGACACAGAGGAGCAGTGACCATTCACATTTTATACTTGAGAGTTTGACCATCAGAGACATTAGGAAATATAGTTGAGATTGCCGAACTCATTGGTGGTAAGGCTGGATTCAACGTGGTTAAAAAATGAAAATTCATCAATATTATGTACTTCCTTCCCCCATAGTGATATTGTGCATCCATTTTAAATGAAATATATTATAGAATATTAAGAAGAGAGATGCAAAGAAGAAAGTAAATATTACAAACCCACTCAGAGATATCCAATATTAGGGCATTTAATTTATTTCTGTCTTTATTCAAATGTAATACTTCTCTCTCATATATATATATAGATGGATAAAACTGAGATCTAATATATAAATATTTTATATTGTCTGTCCATTTACTTTCATATTTCAAATATTTCAAATTATTAAATATTATTTGAAAAATCTTTTTATGGAATACATTCTAATCTATTCTGTTATTTTCTTGTTATGCAAACCTAGAGTTTTAGAACACCTTTATAAAAACAAGTAACATTGTGATAAACATCTTTGTACTAAAATGTATCTCTAAATTCCTTAGCATAGACATTGGAAGAGAAATTACTAGACCCAAGGGTGCTTATTTTTTTTAAAGCCTTTTCATATCTATAATCAAACTTTAGAGAAAATAAATACCATTTACACTTGGCTAGCAGTGTTTGCAGTCAATTTCAATGATGACTCAACATAATGAACACTTGATTTAAAATGGATGCACAATGTTACTGCAGAGGAAGGAAGTCCATAATATTGGGGAAAATGAAAAGGTTTTAAAAAGAAGATAGTTTGTTAGGAGACTGGAATATGCCCACAAAAACAACAAAAAATGCCATTTTACAGTAAAGGTGCCATTGTAATGTGATGGGAAAATGACTATCTGTTCAATAAGTGGTTCTATGACAGTTGGATATCCACATGGAAAACAATTCCTCTTGAGTCTTAACTTATATCCTGCATAAAACATCAATTCCAGTTGTATCATAGACCCAGATGAGAAGAATGAAGCAGTAAGGTAAAACAATCTTGTCCAGTATAAGTGTAACACAAGTCCTATTGAGGTATAACTCACACACTCTACATTCACTCATTTAAAAGTATATAATTCAATGGTGTTTATTAGGTTGGTGCAAACATAATTGAGGTTTTTGCATTTACATTTTATGGCAAAAGCTGCAATTATGTTTGCACTAACTTAATATTCACAGTTGTGCAACTATCACCACGATCAATTTTAGAACATTTTCATCACCTCCCTAAAAAGCCTGTATCATTAGCAGCGACTCCCCATTGCCCCCCTGCCAAATCCATCAGCTTTATGCACCACTAATCTACTTTCCATCTCTATAGACTTGTCTATTATGGATATTTTATATACATAAAATCATTACAATGGGTTCTCTTGTGATTTTGTTTTCACTTAACATGTTTTCCAGGTTCATCCATGTTGTAACAATGAAGAAATATACTGCCATTCTTTTTTATGGCCAAATAATATTCCATTATATGGATGTATCACATTTTGCATATCCATTAATCAGTTGATACATATTTGGGTGGTTTCCAATTTTTACTACTATAATTCATGCCACTATAAACATTCAGGTACAGTTTTTATAAATGTATGTTTGCTTTTCTCTTAGGTATAAAACTAGCAGTGGAAATGCTGGGCCATATAGTAGCTCTATGCTTAATATGTGAGGAACTGCCAGGTTGTTTTACCACTAATATATGAATGTTCTCATCTTTCCACATCCTAGCCAACATTTGTTTTCTTTCATTTTTATTCTAGCTATTCTAATGTGGGCAAAGTAGTATCAAATTTTTGTTTTGACTAAGTTTCCATGATGACTAATGCTGTAGTTTGAATGTCTTGTTTCTTCTTAAACTCACGATGAAATCTAATTATTTTAACAATAGTAAGAGGCAGGACTTTTAAGAGGTTAAGATGTCATCACAGGAGTGGGTTTGTTATCATAGGAGTGGGTTTCTTATAAAAGGATGAAGTTGGCTCCTTTTTGCCCATCCCTTCCTTTCCTCTTGCCACCCCCACAACTCCTTCTCCCTCTTCCCTGCCCCCCCCTTTTCTCTCTCCTTCCCTTTTTGCCCTCTCTCTGTCCTTTCATCATGGGATTATGTGTTCCCTTAGTCTTAGACTTCCCAGCCTCTAGAACTGTTAGCCAGTAAGTTTCTGTTTGATATGGTTTGGATGTTTATCCCCTCCAAATCTCATGTTGAAATGTAATCCCCAGTGTTGGAAGTGGGGCCTGGTGGGAGGTGATTGGATCATGGGGACAGATCGCTCATGCATGGTTTAGCAGCATCCGCTTGATGATAAGTGAGTTCCACTCAGTTAGTTCATGAGATCGGGTTTTTAAAAGAGTCTTGGACCTCTCCTTTCTCCTTCTCTCTTGCTCCCACTCTCATATGATACACCAGCTTCCGCCTTTGCCTTCTGCCATGACTGTAAGCTTCCTGAGGCCCGCACCAGAAGTCCAGCAGATGTCGGGACTGTGCTTGTACAGTCTTCAGAACAGTGAGGCAATTAAACCTCTCCTTTTTTTTTTAATTGCCTAGCCTCAAGTATTTCTTTATAGGAATGCAAAAAATGGCCTAACACACTGTTCATGAAAAATCAGGTACTATGGTACAGGAGCATAAAACTGACTAAGACAGCTGATAATGCTGAACATCTTTCATGTGCTTATAGAGCACAGTACAATGGGTCATCATATCATGATATATTCATCAGTGGAATACTAAGCAGCAATATAAAAGAACAGACAGCACGTGAAGGCAGGAGTATAAATAGTGCTCATAGACACAATGTTTAGGAAAACATGCCAGATGTAAAAACATATCTATTGTATTATTCCATATATATTAACCAAAAGAAAAAGTAAATAAATATATAGCAACAGCAGTCAGAATAATGGGTACCTTGTGGAGGTATTGAGTGTGAGGCAATATGAGGAAAGCTTTTATGCTGCTGGCAATATCCTTCATCTTGATCTGTGTGATGATTGCAGGAGGGTAAGCATAAGTACAATTTCATCAGGTGGTGCTGCTAAGATTTGCACATCCTACTGCATTCACATTACACCTCAACACAATTAAAAAAAATGTAAAGGCATAATATGAGGCAATAAAAGATTCCCCTAGGTCAAACAACCCAGGAGTGATAGGAATAAAAATTTAATGATGTAGAAGATAAGTCATTTTAGGGAAATAAAGATTTTTGGACTAGAGCCTGATACAGACTTTTCTAAGCTGTTTTATCTATCATTTTTTAGCTAATTTAGTTTGAATTTAAATTATCTTTATATTATAGGAGTTATGATAGCTAAATTGCTTCCATGATTTGAAATCTCCAGATATATTTAAGGGCAGGAAGAAAACAATTTCTATAATGAGAAAAAAAAAAAAAAAAACCCTTTCTGCCTCGAGCTTAAAAAATAAGAAGGCATTTAGTGGCGCTTTTCCTTTAACTTTAACGTGCCCCGCATGGGGGAACCCTCTTTTCATATAACTTAATGATGCAGGAAGACTCTTCATGAGTGGCAAACCATTGTGCTGTATATAAGGTTCAGAAGAAAGAAGAAAGAGTAAAGGGATTGGTTTATGCCATAAAATACCCAGAAACATTTATCCTATGAGAGCTGGTCTAGAAAAAGCAAAAAATGATGGTGAAGAAATAAACTTAGACATGGCACAAAAGGAGCAACTAGTACTTATTGTTACAGACAGTAGTCTTTAAAGCATCCACTGGCTCTTATATATGACTGGATAGAGAAGGAAAAAAATAAAGTAGGTCAGATTATTTAGAGACTCGGAAGGTATCCATCTAATTCCATGTTCCAAGGGCAATTATTTACACCTCATTATCTTAGGACAGATTCTCTAGAAGCAGAACCTGAAACAGGAATTCCTTTGCAAGGCATTTCCTGAGGGAGTGCTCTCAGGTAGAATCGGTAGGGGGATGAGGGAGGCATAGTAGGAGGTCAGGTATGAGTATGGGTCACGCATAATGGACCCATACTCAGACCCAAAATTACTCAGCCTAGGGAAGGAGAATCCCTTGGGGAGGCACAGGGTGACAAAAATTCTCCCTTTGACAAAAATCTAGTCAGGCTCCTTTGAATTCTCTTCTAAACCAGTCCTTGACTTTTGGTTTTCTAGGTTTGTTTCTGCATTGTTCAATTTTAGCAAGAATCCTGCTAAGGCAATTGAGCCAGAATTCCTCATCTTTGGTGTCTTATCACTCTCAATATGTGATCAGGCTTCTCCTTCTCCACCATCTTCCAGGTAACATCTAATCACCCTGGCCTGTCTTTAACAAGAATCTTGTCAGGTTGTTTAACCAGAATCTCCCCCAACTCTGCTTTTTTTTTTCTCTTAGTAATTGTTCATTCATTGACCCCCCACCCTGCTCCTTTGGCTATAAATTCCTATTTTCCCTTGTTGTATTCAGAGTCAAGCCCCATCTCTCTCTGTTACTGCAAAACCCAATTGCAGTGGTCCATACCATGATGATCCTAAATTATGTCTTACTGTTCTTTGCAAGACTCGTGGATAATTTTTTAACACAAGATAAGGATGTAAATACTCAAGAGAATAGGCAGCAGTGAGCTGTTAGCAGCCTATGTGCTCAGGAGCTGTGGAATGAGGGAACTAGCCAGATAAAAGGAATGCACAAGGAGTGCCAGTAGCATTTTGGTGTCCTCCAGAAAAGGGAAGTTGGAGACTTAAACTTACTCTTGCTTGTTTATCTACCAGGCTCTACCACTCAAACTTCAGCCATTTGCAAATTGCACTCATATCATTTTGGTATATATAGATAATCATCTAATTAATACTTTTCTTTAAATGGACTCTATTTTTTCTTGAATGGATTACACTTTTGACAAGCAACAATGCCTGAAACTATATGTTTGGTTGCTGCATTTTTAGTACATCATTAAAAACACGTACAATTATGAATATTTAAACACAATGTATGGATGTGATCTAAATGCCTCTCTTAAATCACTAGTGGTACAAGTGCCATCATTTGTGGAACAATAGTTTAAGGGATGCCACATGGTATAAATGTTCTCAAAATGTGCCCCTCATTGTAGAAAACTTCTTATGGTGTCTGAAGTTACCACCCTGAAAACCAATCTTTTCATTGAGGTATTGCCTGTAAAAGATACGAAATTGAAATGTGTAAATCTATCAACAGAAAGGGATAAACATTATCAGGCATGATCACAGTCAATCTTACCCCTTGGACATAGCAGGGCTCTCAGGGAATGAAATACTGGAGAGATAAATTTTAATATTTGAAGTTAAGAGATCATAGATCCTGCCCAGGATGGCATGCTGGTGTAGGATTCAACAGAGTTAGATAAGAGAATGAGAATAATAGAACCTGTATACGTAACAGATGTTGAGAAGTGATTATGATGTCAAAGTCTCCAAATCTAGCCTGGCTAACACTTCAAATTTCGGTGATCAATACTAATTGGCATTAGTGAAAAGTTAAACATGTAGATTAATGAAACAGAATAGAAAGCATACATATACAGTCAATTAGTTCATAACAAAATTACTAAGGGAATAGAGAAGACAAAGGAAAATCTCTGCAATGAATGGTGCTGGATCAGCTGGAAATTCATTTGAAATGGGAAAAAAATTGATCTTGATAATTACTTGACACGATACACAAAAACATCAGCATTATTCATTATCATAAGTGTAAAGCATAAAACTATAAAACTTTTAAAATAAAACAGGAAAAATATTTGTGACCGTTGGGTAAGCTTAATTACTTATATCATAAAAAGGATGAACCATAAGAAAAAAGCTGGGTAAACTAGACTGCATTTTTTTTTTTTTAAAAAGCTCTTTAAAAGATATTATGAAAACAAAAAGGCAAGTCAGAGTGAGAAAGTATCCGGGATGTACAAAACAACTCTTATAAATCAATAAGAAGACACCCAAGCTAATACAATATGGGCAAACATTTGAATAGAGGCTTCACTGAAGAAGATATGCAAATGACAAGCACACACATAGAAAGATGCTCAATATCTTTAGTCATCAGGGAAATGCAAACTAAAACCACAAAGAGACACCAGTATATAACTGCTGGGCAAAGAGGAACCAGAGTGTTCTGATTTAACTTTTGGGGGGTTTCTTTCTATATTCAATAGCAGGTCTTTTCAATTTTCAAGGGCAAATGTAAGCAGGAATGATTAGCAAGCCAACTCATAGGGGAAGAGAGCATACATAATTTCATTAGCCCAATTTAAAAAATGACAATTCTAAAGATGCTATTTTTCATCTCTTTCATAATGAACTTGGAAGGCTCGGGATGCTGTTTTGTGTGTCATTTCAGGCTGGGATAATGGGCTCCCCTGGGCCTTGCCTCAGTCATGCTGCCTCACTCTCTGGCAGGGAAACAAATGACACCAACTCACACTTCTGGATTTGTCACATCCATGCCTGAAGATGCTTTTATGTAGGTGATTCTGGAAATGGGGAGATTTAAGTTCAGCTGCTCTAATAATTGTCTCAGAGAAGTAGGATATTTAGACGTTGGATTGTGAGGCTGAGAGGAGAAAGAGGATGAAGGGTATTACTAAATAAATGTCCTGCTTCTGCTGATGGGATAGATACATCATCGTCCCAGCTGTCACCTGTCACCACTAAATGAGAGTGTGTTTGTCATGCTTCACTTAGCAGGCTTTCAGGACTGGCTGAGCTCGAGCCTGGCTGGGATTATAGACTGTTTAAAATCTCTAAAGCGGAGTTCATAATAAATCCCACCACAAAGCCAGGCCAGGAATGAAGGCAGCCAGGTTATTTCAGGGCTTTGTGAAGGGGATAAAGGTAAGATCAATACTGCAGAAAGGGGCTGGAGAAAGGAAAGAAGAAAGGCAGACACTTTCTGGAGATTAATCTGCATGGATTTTTCTGTTTTTGTGTAAGCCTCACTAGCTGCAGGCAAATCACTATCATCACCACCATAATCATCACCAAGAAAAACCACAAAAGGTAATGGAACCTGAGCAAGCATCCAAGAAATCGAGAAGAGTTTTCAAGGAGAGCTGGGGCAGGAAATCAAAGAGTCCATTTTGAGTCTAGGCATTGTTACAGCCCTTCTAGTATAGAAGTAGATACCTGTGGTCACTAGAGAGAAGCTGTGGCATGGAAGAGATGTGATTCTTCCTTGCACTCAATTAGAATGTTCTGCCTTTGAACGTGTGGGTAACTATTACAAAAGCAAGCAGCTTATCTGATCTTGAAAGCCTTTCTGAGCAGTCTGAGTTAGGAGAAGCCCTCACGTCAAACTTGTCTTCTCTCATCTTTCTTGAGATATGAATGTCAACACCAACAACAGTGTACACTCAAAAAGTGGAGACAAATCCTCAAGGTGCCTGCTAGAGAGTGTAGGTAGATTCCAGGTCCCATGTAGTGAAGCAAGAGGGCAGGCAGATATGAACGGGTATAAACTATACAGTGTGGCAGGAACAGGAGCATAGGTAGGCACAGGGAACCATCCAAATTACTCCTGTGAGGAGGGTGGGACAGAGTAGAGAGAGGTGTGCGTGAAGGGTCGATGGGGCATAAAATGACAGGAGAGGAGGATGGGACATGAGACTGAGAGGGTCCAGAGGCCAGATCATGAAAGAGCTTCACATCCGTGCTCAGGAGATTAAACTTTATGCTAGAAATAATGGGGAGACATGGGGGAGTCTTAAGCCATAGGAAGGTTTTAAGATTATTATAAGCAGATGATTGATTGTATTTACAGTGTGGAGAATGGATTGGAAGGAAGCAAAGATAAATATAGGGAGACTAGTAAAGATGGGTACACTGATCCAGATTAGAAATGACAATGAACAGACCTGCTGAAGAAGCAAATGGAAAAAAGAAAAAAAATGGATCGATTTAAGGAGGTAGGAAAGGTATGGATTTGCAGTTAGTTGATTGGTTACTGTGTTGCTGTATTTTGCTATTTGCTATTCACATTCGTGGGAAATCCAATACTTCTGACTAAGGTCTCCATTCACCAATATGTCCAAGAAACCTTAGAGAGCATCCTCATGCTTCTCTCCTTGAAGCTGGAGGACTTGGTAACATGACAGAAAGCTGGGTCATCTGAGCTAGGAGGATCTATTATGCCACTGCTGCTACCTCTAAGTACTAGAAACCTTGAGATTACAAATACAAACTAGTCAAGAATCCTAGCTAAGGAAAATTGTCCTGTCTCCATGGCTGCAGCTACTGTCACCTTTATGTGATCCCCTATTGTGTCCAAAGCAATGTGAGCTTTCACTCTGTCCTCTCAGCCATTGGTATAAAGCACTGCTGAAGCTATGAAACTACAGTGATTTTTTTTTTTTTTTGTCTTTTACCAGCCCCAGTGGTAATTTTCTCAGCTAAAAATGCAAATGGGCCTGAAAAAAAAATTGACCTGGGCTCACAACATCAAATTTATTTTGATTCAATCACATTGTCTTTTCCTCAGATTGTATGAATGTCCTATAAACTGCAATGGAAGAGTTTCCATTCTGCCATCTCATGAAGTCAGAGAAACCATGAGGTGATAATTTGTGTGCAAGTGGTACTTATTAAGAAAGTATGGGGAAAAGACAACTATAAGATTAGAGCGGGGAAGCAGAAGAAGCCAAGCAAGGGTGTTGTTTCAGGCAAAACCCCATCTCAGCCTGATGCTACAGGGAACTCTGGAGTAGAAGTTACACCCCATAGTTTACCTGGACTCAAGGCAAAGGAGCTGGGCTTTTAGGACGTGCGTACTCATTGGCCATGCCAGGGGATGTACCCAAACGCTTCCAGATCTCTGCTAGTAATGTGGGCAGACAGACTTCAGTAGCCTAAGGGCAGTCCTGCAATGAAGATCACAGGTATGCATCTTAGGGCTAGAACCCACAGAGGCTGAGGAACAGGCACATAGAGAGTGTAGGAGGGACCGGGGCAATAGGAGGAGGTGCACTGTACCTCATCTTAAGCACAAAATGTCCCACCCCATAGTCTTCTAGTCTCATAGTGCTTTTATTATAGGTGCCTTATTGCCTCAATTGGCACTGGAAATTGTGTCATATTTATGTATTTATTTATTTTTACCCAACCACATTCTAAAGTTTTGAACTTGAGGGAAGAAGGTGATGGACTTTCGATTCATCATCTCCCAAAACACCCTGAACTCCTTATGCAAATAACTCTGAACTCCTTTTGCCTATAATTTCCAATCTTTACATCTCAATAGTGTCTTTCTCATATACATCCAACATTGAAGTTCCCACCTCATCAGAACTCCGGTTACCATTGCATTTAGAGGAAGAGAAGAGTGTAGAATGATACTCATCTGATGGGTCCCAGAGCACTGATTTCTCTTTGCCGACAGCAACCAAGGAGCAGACTCATGGGTCTGAGCTCCTTGTAGGCACTTTCCCTAGTTTATACAGCTTAAAAGGAAAGAAACTGATGCATTGGGTGATACTCCTGGACTTCCTGCAGTACATGAAAAAGCTATTAGAGAATCACAGAAAGGACCCTGGACCCAGGCTCCATTTCTGAAACTGAGGATGTAAAGGAAAGCAGGGTAGTGTATTTGTTGTCCTAAGGTACGCGGTTCCTACAATCACAGAATAATTACAGCTGGAACAGAACCATGAGGTCATCTGATTACTATGCTCTAGTTACAAAGAAAGATACTACCTTCCATAAAAATCTTTGAGACTTTTAAAATTGATTTCTGTTTGCCTCACAAATATTGTCCAAATATACTGAGCTATTCTGTGCTGTTTGTAGTTAGTTGTCAATCTATAAATGTTTACTATTCTCATAAGCCTTAAAGATATTCAAATAATTATTCTTTCAAGAAAACTTGAGGCAAAATGCCAGCACATATACCAATAAGTACAATGACAACAAAAACACATCCTTCTGGCTGTAGAATATCAGCAATTCCAACACCCCAGCTCAGGGACCAGACTCAGCTCCCAGCTTCTATTCTCAGCATTCCCAGTTACAAGACTGCTTAGCTCTGTGGTCCTTGAACAAGTTATTTACTCTTTCTAACAATTTCCTCTTCTGTACAATAAAGATGACATTAGGATTTTCCTTACAGGTTTGCTTATGGGTGAAAATTCATAACGTATGTAAAGTCTTCAGCACAATTATCTGGAATATAAGTATTCTAATAATGGTAGTTATTATCATTAATTTTCCACATATTTTCCATTATGAATTCATATTTCACACACCTAAAATTCATCATTTTAAAATGTACTATTCAGTGATTTTTAGCATTTTCACAAAATTGTGCCGCTATCAGACCTATCTAATTCTAGAACATCATAGCCCACAAAAGAACCCTCATGCTCTTTATTAGTCACTCTCCATTCTACCCTCCCCAGTCCCTGGCAACTATTTACTTTCTGCATTTGTAGATTTGCTCATGCCAGATTTTTTCATATAAATGAAATTATGCAACACATGGCCTTCTGTTTCTGACTTCTTTTAGGTATCATTATGTTCTTAAGTGTCATCCATGTAGGAGCATATCACCATTTCATTCTGTTTTATGGCCAAAAATTATTCAGTTATATGGATATATTACATTTGGTTTATTCACTCATCAATTGATGGGTATTTGGGTTATTTCTACTTTTTGGCTATTATGAGTAATGTTGTAATGAACATTTCTGTACAAGTCTTTGTATGAATATATTTTTTCAATTTTCTTGGGTAGACTCCTTGGAGCGGAATTGTTGGTCATATGGTAATTCCACACTTAACATTTTGAGACACTGCTTAACTGTCTAAAACATCAGCACCATTTAACATTTTCACCAGCAATGTACAAGGGTTCCAATTTGTCCGTATCCTCTTCAATACTTGTGATTATCTGTTCTATCAATTATAGCCATTCTAGGGGATGTAAAGTGGTATCAAATTATGGTCTTAATTTGCATTTTCCTAATGATTAATGATGTTAAGCATTTTTCCTGCCCTAGTTGTTCATTTTTATACTTTCTTTAGAAAAGTGTCTATTTAGAACCTTGTCCCCTTTTAATTAGGTTTGCTTCTCTTTTCATTGTAGAGTTATATGAATTTCACACATTTTTATTTTTATTGTTTTAAATGAGCCAGGTGTCATTCCAGAAGCTGCAGACATAAAGATGAAAGTATAGGTAAATCCCCGTTTCACTAACTTACATACTAGTGAAGGTGCAGATAATAATAATAAAAAAAAGTAAATGAACAAGAAAAGTGTCTGAGAACAATAAATGCAATAAAGGAAAATCTGAGGGCTATATCAGTGACAGATGCAGGGAGAACAACACAAGATATGGTAGTCAGAGGGAATATACTTTAAGTTCAGATCTACAGCAATAAACAGAAACAGCCACAGCAAGCTAAGCTTTCTACTGAAAATATGTACCAGGATTTCAGCAGCGTAGGAACAAAAAAGAATTTGTATTTAAAATAAAATGTAACCATCATCAAAAGAGCCCTGTTTAGCTTAGTAATGTCACTGATAGAGTTTTTGGCCAACTTGGTCCTGAAATCTGCAATTACAGGAAAATATGTAATCTTCGATAAAAATTTCTTTCACAAGTTATTCAGGTAGGCAAATTTTGTCTTGATGTATTTCTGAAAAAAATATTGGACCTCTTGAATTCAAGGTTTATACAGTGTTATTTTTTAGCAGTTTATTGAGTTCGTACATATTTACTAAGTACATACAATTCAAGCCTTGTCCTCACCAGTAATGAGGCCAAAGAACAAGGCATAATGTTAAATTATCCTCTTCATTAAGACAACAAATGGCAAGGAAAAAATTAGGCATTCAACAATGTCAGAGATAAGTTTTATGCTCCTAATATTGAACTTTCTTTGAAATCATTTTCCAAAGCAAATCCATAAAATATGAGGTGACCGTGTTTCCTATTTGCAAACAATGCATAAAACATAAAGTAACAGGCACAATATTCACATTTTAAAAATGCAATTTGGAAAGTAGTGCTCCCTTGCTTGTTTTGAAACCAGCTGCCAGAGGATATGAATAACAAGATCAGAAAAATCCAATAAAGGATAAGTGTGCTTGTGGGTAATTTTCCCTTCTTTTGGGTGCAGTTCTACTTAGATGAAGGACAGATACCTGAAACCAATGCATACATTTCACTGGAATATAAGCCAAAAAATGGTCCTCCATTCAGAAATTCAATATAACGAAATGTGAACTATTCAACCGAACATTCAGCAACACCTTATTATGAAGGCCAGTGCTTCTACTAAATTAAGAGCAGAAATTCAAAACTAGAAGTTAACACAAATGTCTTAGGAATAACTGAAATATGAAAAGTACCATCCATTATTAGGATCCATTAAACACTGAGTTATTAAACTACTATTTATTGGATACTTACCTTGTACCAGATACCATCTATAGGTGCTGGGGCACAAAAATGAGCAAGAAATGACACCCTGCTCTTAGTAAGCTTACATTCTCGAAGAAGATTCAGATAATGAACAAATAAACATGAAACTGTGGAATGTAATAAATGACACATTTATTACACTCATCCATTATGCATAATGATAGGAGGGGTTGAGTGGGGGCAACATTAAATAGGGTGATATTGGAAAATATCTGCATGAGATTGTAGAAATATGACATGAGATTTGAAAGACTATGCTTGAAACCAATCTTTTATGTTGTGTTTTTAATAACATTCTTTGTGGCGATTAAAGAATAAAGTCAAGCTTGTGTTGTTTTTCCCTATTTTTCTATCTCTATCATTAGTATTATACCTACTAAAAAAGGCTTTGGTATTTGTGGGGAAGATGGCCGATAGGAGGCAGGAATAACGTGCAGCTCCCGCTTGGACAGACAGAGCAGTGTGTGGAACATCACGTGGCAAACTTTTGCCCAAGAACTACCACAGGAACATACCAGGAATGCTGAGAGAATCCACAGACCCTTTGAAGGAAATGGATGGCCACTGAAGGCTCCCTGAGACGCTGAAAAACTGTGAGTCTGCTTGCTTTCTCAGTGGGGAGGCTGGTGTTCTGGAGCAATTTCTCAGCCCTGGTCATCAGCTGCCTGGAAGTAGACTGACTGCTGTTGCAGAGGCCCAGTGGAAGTGAGACTGGCCTTTAGGATTACAGGCCACATGGGAGAAGGTGAGGCCTGTGACTGCCAGCTTTTCCCCACTTCCCTGGCAACCTGTATGACTCAGCAGAGGCAACCATAATCCCCCTGGGAACATAACTCCACTGGCCTAAGAACAACACTCCCATCTGCCACAGCAGCTGCAGCAACCCTGTCCGAGGAGAAGCTGAGCTCAGACATGCCTATCCCTGCCCCAACCTGGTGGTCTTTCTACACCTGCCCTCGTTGCCAAAGACAAAGGGTATAATCTCTTGGGAACTCTATGGCCCTGTCCACCACCTGAGAAACCTGAATACTTAACCAGGGGACCCTAGGGAAAGTTTGCCTCCTCCCTACAGTATGGCAGCTGATGCACTCTTGAAAGTGCCACCTCCTGGCTGGAGGCAAACAACATAAAACCAGTGCACTAAACAAAAACACAACCAGGGACTCTCACAGAGTCCACTTCGCTCCCCTGCTACCTCCACCAAAGCAGCTGCTGGTATCCATGGCTGAAATACCTGAAGACGGATCACATCGCAGGACTCTGCACACAGTCCCCAGTACTAGCCTGGAGTCTGGTAGCTCTGCAGGTGGCTAAACCCAGAAAAGCAAAAACAATCACTGCAGTTTGGTTCTCAGGAAGCCCCATCTCTAGGGGAAGAGGTAAAGCACCACATCAAGGGAGCACCCTATGGGACAAAAGAATCTGAACAGCAGCCCTTGAGTCCCAGATCTTCCCTCTGACATAGTTTACCAAAATGAGTATGAATCAGAAAAACAATTCTGTTAATATAACAAAACAATGTTTTTTTTAATACTGCCTAAAGATCATAGCAGCTCACTAGCAATGGATCCAAAACGAGATGAAATCTCTAAATTGCCAGAAAAAGAATTCAGGTTGGTTATTAAGTTAATCAAGGAGACACCAGAGATAGGTGAAGTTTGACTTAAAGAAATCGAAAACATGATACAGGATATGAAAGAAAAAATCTTCAGTGAAATAGATAGCATAAATAAAAGGCAATCACAACTTCTGGAAATCAAAAACACACTTAGAGAAATGGAAAATGATGCACTGGTATGTCTTAGCAATACAATCAAACAAGAGAAGAAAGAAATTCAGCGCTCGAGGACAAGGCTTTTGAATTAATCCAATCCATCAAAGACTAATAAAAATAATTGTAAAAAAATTAACAAAGCCACCAAGAAGTGTGGGACTAGTTTAGGCATCCAAACCTGAGAATAATTGCTGTTCCCAAGGAAAAAGAGAACTCTAAAAGTGTGGAAAACATAACTGAAGGAATAATTGAGGGAAATTTCCCTGGCCTTGCCAGAAACCTAGACATCCAAATACAAGAAGCTTAAAGAACACCTGGGAAATTCATCACAAGAAGATTATAGTGTAGGAACATAGTGATCAGGATAGATAAGTCAAGATGAAGGAAAGGATCTTAATAGCTTTAAGGCAAAAGCATCAGGTAACCTATAAAGGAAACCTAGTAGATAAATAGCAGATTTCTCAGCAGAAGCTCTACAAGCTAGAACAGATTGGAGTCTTATTTTTAGCCTCCTTAAACAAAACAATTATCAGCCAAGAATTTTGTATCTAGCAAAACTAAGCTTCATAAATGAAGGAGAGATAGTTTTTTCCAGACAAGCAAATCCTGAGAGAATTTGTTACTACTAAGTCAGCCCTGTAAGAACCACTAAAAGGAGCTCTAAATCTTGAAACAAATCCACAAAATACACCAAAACAGAACCTTCTTAAAGCAAAAATTCCATAGGACCTATATAACAATAACACAATAAAAAAAAAACCCAAGGTATTCAGAGAATAAACAGCATGATGAATAGAAAAGTACCTCACATCTCAATATTAACGTAGAATGTAAATGGCCTAAATGCTCCATTTAAAAGATACAGAATGACAGAATGGATAAGAAGTCACCAACCAAGTTTCTGCTGTCCTCAAGAGACTTACCTAATACACAAGGACTCACATAAACTTAAGGTAAAGGGGTGGAAAAAGATATTCCATGCAAATGGACACCAAAAGTGAGCAGGAGTAGCTATTCTTATATCAGACAGACTTTAAAGCAACAGCTTCAAAACCTATGGGATACAGAAAGATGGTGCTAGGAGGAAAGTTCATAGCCTTAAATGCTTATGTTAAAAAGCCTGAAACAGCACAAATAGACAATCTAAGGTCACACCTCACAGAACAGGAGAAACAAGAACAAGAACAATCCAAACCCAAACCCAGTAGAAGAAAAGAAATAATGAAGATTAGAGCAGAACTAAATGAAATTGAAACAAAAAAAATACAAAAGATAAATGAAACAAAAAGCTGGTTCTTTGAAGAGATAAATAAAATTGATAGACCATTAGCGAGATTAACCAAGAAAAGAAGAGAGAAGATCCAAATAAGCTCAATTAGAAATGAAATGGGAAATATTACTACTGGTACAACAGAAATACAAAAGATCATTCAAGGCTACTATGAACACCTTTATGCACATAAACTAGAAAAGCTAGAGGAGATGGATAAATACCTGGAAATATACAACCCACCTAGATTAAACCAGGAAGATATAGAAATTTGGAACAGACCAATAACAACCAGTGAGATTGAAATGGTAATAAAAAATATTGTCAACAGAAAAAAGTTCAGAACCCGATGGATTCACAGCTGAATTCTATCAGACATTCAAAGAATTGGTACCCACCCTATTGACAATATTTCACAGGATAGAAAAAGAGAAAATCCTCCCTAAATCAGTCTATGAAGCCAGCATCACCCTAATACCAAAACCCAGGAAGGACATAACCAAAAAAAAAAAAGGAAACTACAGACCAATATCCCTGATGAACATAGCTGCAAAAATCATCAGCGAAATACAAGCTAACTGAATCCAACAGGGTATCAAAAACGTAATCCACCCTGATCAAGTGGGTTTCATATGAGGGATGCAGGGATGGTTTAACAACCACAAGTCAATAAATATGATACACCACATAACAATGAAAAAATCATACGATCATCTCAATAGATGCAGAAAAAGAACTTGACAAAATCCAGCCTCCTTTTTGATTAAACCCTCAGCAAGATCAGCACAGAAGAGACATACCTTGATGTAATAAAAGCCATCTATTACAAACCCACAGCCAATGTAATCCTGAACAGGGAAAAGTTGAAAACTGGAAAAGACAAGGATGCTGATTCTCACCACTTCTATTCAACCTAGTACTGGAAGTCCTAGCCAGAGAAATCAGACAAGAGAAAGAAACAAAGGGCATCCAAATCAGTAAAGAGAAAGTCAAATTGTTGCTGTTTGCTGATGATACAATTGTACACCTAGAAAACCCTAAACACTCCCCCAAAAAGCTCCTAGAACTGGTAAATGAATTCAGCAATGTTTCAGGATAAAAAATTAATGTACACAAATCAGTAGCTCTCCTATACACCAACAGAGTCCAAGCTGAGAATCAAATCAAAAATTCAACCCCTTTTACAATAGCTGCAAACAAACAAACAAACAAATAAACAAACAACCCTTGGGAATATACCTAACCAAGGAGATGAAAGGTCTTTACAAGGAAAGCTACAATACACTACTGAAAGAAATTATAGATGACACAAAGAAGTAGAAATACGTCCCATGCTCATAGATGGTTCGAATCAATATTGTGAAAATAGCAATACTTCCTAAAGCAATCTACAAATTCAATGCAATTCCCATCCAAATACCACCATCATTCTTCACAAAACCAAAATGAAATCCTAAAATTATTCATATGGAACCAAAAAAAAGCCCACATGGCTAAAGTAAGACTAAGCAAAAGGAACAAATCACATTATCTGACTTCAAACTATACTATAAAATCAGTCACCAAAACAGCATGATACTGGTAAAAAAAAAAAAAAAAAAAAAAAAAGAAAATACATAGACCAATGGAACAGAATAGAGAACCTAGAAATAAACCCAAATTCTTACAGCCAACTGATCTTAGACAAAATAAACAAAAACATAGAGCGAGGAAAGGACACCATATTCAACAAATGGTGCTGGGATAATTGGCTAGCCACATGTAGAAGAATAACACTGGATCCTCATCTCTCACCTTATACAAAAAACAACTGAAGATGGATCAAAGACTTAAATCTAAGACCTGAAAACATAAAGATTCTAGAAGATAACATTGGAAAAACCCTTCTCGACATTGGCTTAGGCAAAGACTTAACGACCAAGAACCCAAGGGCAAGTGCAGCAAAAACAAGGTATATAGATGGGACTTCATTAAACTAAAATGCTTCTGCACAACAAAAGAAATTAGCAGCAGAGTTAATGGACGCCCCACAGAGTAGGAGAAAATCTTCACAATTTACACATTTGGCAAAGGACTAATGTCCAAAATCTACAAAGAACCCAAACAAATCATTAAGAAAAAAACAAATAATCCCATTAAAAAGTGGGCTAGGGATATGAATAGACAATCTCAAAAACAGATGTACAAATGGCCAAGAAGCATGTGGAAAAATTCTCAATATCACTAATGATCTAAAAATCATTAAGAAAAAAAAATCCCATTAAAAAGTGTTAGGCTAAGGATATGAATAGACAATCTCAAAAGGAGATGTACAAATGGCCAACAAGCATGTGGAAAAATGCTCAATATCACTAATGATCTAAAAATCATTAAGAAAAAAACAAACAATCCCATTAAAAAGTGGGCTAAAGATATCAATAGACAATCTCAAAAGCAGATGTACAAATGGCCAACAAGCATGTGGAAAAATGCTCAATATCACTATCAGGGAAATGCAAATCAAAACCACTTCACTCCTACAAGAATGGCCATAATAAAAAAAAAATAGATGTTGGCTGTGGTGAAAAGGGAACACTTTCACACTGTTGGTGGGAATGTAAACTAGTACAATGAGAATGGAAAACAGTGTGGAGATTCCTTAGAGAACCAAAAGTAAATCTACCATTTGATCCAGCCATCAGATTACACAGCTACCTAGAGGAAAAGATATCATTATACAAAAAATATACTTACACATGCATGTTTATAGCAGCACAATTTGCAATTGGCAAAATACGGAATCCACTCAAATGCCTATCAGTCAATGAGTGCATAAAGAAAATGTGATATGTATATATGTATATATAATGTATATATGTGTTATACACACACACACACACACACACACACACACACCATGTAATACCATTCAGCCATAAAAAAATGAAATAATGGCATTTGCAGCAACCTGGATTGAATTGGAGGCTATTATTCTAAGTGAAGCAATTCAGGAATGAAAAACCAAACATCATATATTCTCATTCATAAGTGAGAGCTAAGGTACGAGGATGCAAAGGCACAAGAATGATACAATGGACTTCGGGGACTTGGAGGAAAAGGTGAGAGGGTTTGAGGAATAAAAGACTGTACCCGTCAGGTACAGTGTACACTGCCTGGGTGATGGGTGCACCAAAATCTCAGAAATCGTCACTAAGAAACTTATTTATGTAACCAAACACCACCTGTTCCCCCAAAACCTATTGAAACAAAAGTAAAATTTAAAAAAAGGCTTTGAAACAATTACTGTTCTTAGAGATCATTAGCATATTGAAACAATTTCTGTATTTGGTTATGTTTAATATTTTACAAAAAAAGTACTATATTGTAACCAATATTGTCCTGTTCTGATGCTTACAGAATTTGTTTGCTTACATTCTGTGTCAGTCAGCTAATGCCACAAAAGTGCTGCATAATAAACCATCCCAATTCTCAGTATTTAAAACAATCATTTATTCTAATCCATATAACTGTGGGTAGACTGATCAAAGGACGGTTCAAATGGGCTTGGCTCAAAGTTACATAGTAGATACAGCTCTACTCCATATTTCTCATCCTTCTTAAACCAGTGTCTTCTTGAGTCAGGTTTTTTTTTAATGTAGAAATGTAGAGTCATAAGGGACCAATTTCTAACATGATGTACTTGTCAAGCCTTTGCTTGTGTCACACATACTAACGTCCTATGGGGAAAAGCAAGTCTCATGGCCAAGCCCAACAGAATAAATAACTCCTCCTTTGTAGGGAAAAAGAGGAAGTAAATATTTGCCAAACAATAAACTAATCTACCACACTTTCCAGTCACCAACTAAAATATGGCACATCTAGTGTATTCCTGACATTGTGTTATGTACTCTAGGGTGTGAAAAAATAAAATAGAGGCACACTTTATGTGCAAAGACACGAAGAAACTCATTTAGTTCTGCTTATTGGCATCAATAACTCAAAGGAGCATGTAAGTCGAGTATTTTCAAAGAATCACGTTAAAGGTTTCAGACATTCAGGAAAGGAAGAAATTGCACATTCCTCAATGTACGCTGAATTTTGACTACAAATCTTCTTATGCTGAAGAATTACATACCTCCTACTACTCATGTCTACAAATAAACATCTTCTCCCCACAAAGTCACACACCTATGATACATTCTATTGAATGTTGAGTTGAGCATGTATTATAATTTTCTGTGTTTATAGAAGATGCTTTCCGTGCCCAATGCATATCCCCTTGGCATTCACGTTCCTGCAATTATAAGGTTGGTGCATTACTTTCAATGGCGAAAACTGCAATTACTTTTGCCCCAGCCTAACACCAGTGACTTCTCACGACAAGAACCTGCAGTCCTCTCTCTGAAGGCTTTGTCTACCCCAAGGTACACACTCTTGGCCTGTGCATGTGACTGGCCAGAAAAGCCACGGAGTTAAAACCCCAGGAGCTGCCCTCAACCAGTGATAGAACAGTATCTTCACTCCTCACCTTTTGGTTCATTTAAAGTTCCCCAGCAGGATGGAGCTCTGGTCACCCACGGTGGCACTCTGTTTACGAGCACATCCTCTATTGGCTGCCCTCCTTTCCCTGTCTCTCTTCCCCAGTCCCCTACCAGTGTGGTTTGTTGGATCACCTCCCACATAAATTAATTGTCACTTGCACTGAGATCCTTGTCTCAGAATCTGCTTCTGAGTGATCCAAACTAAGATCATGAAACAAACTGAAATAACTCAAATTGATGATGTTAGGATCTATATGTTGAAGGTAGACACATCAGACCAAAATAAATAAATAAATAAATAAATAAATAAATAAATAAATAAATAAAAGCAAAAAGAGAAGGAAAAAGCCTTGAGGCACGCGACTTCATATCTGGCTTGATGCTTTTCAGCTCTGCTTAGTTTGTGTATGAAAAGCAGAAGCTTCTATCTCTATAGAACACATCATATGCCTTATCAAGCAATGTACTTCAAGGTAAATTTGTATCACCCAAGGAAGTTTATATGCACCCAGCTGAAGAGATTGGAGATAAATTCTTATGTAAACAGTTCATTATTCATGAGGAACTGATCAAATCAGAATCATGTATCTAGAACTTGATCTTCTTTCCCTAACACTGTTAATTCTACAAACATGTAGTGAAAATTTACTACCTGAAAGACACTATTCTACTTTTTCAAGAGTGAACATTAGATGGAGGCCTGGTTCCTTTCCTTTGTGTATTTATAATCCAGTTAAAAGTCAGACATGTTAGAAATTAATGACAAATGACCTATAATATAAACTATGGCAAATTCCATATTTGAGGAGTAAGCAAATTTCTCTGTATATGACCCAACCACACCCCAAAAGGGAGTTTCTAACAAGATATTCTCAAATAAATAATCAAATGTAGGTTAAAAAGGATTTTTAAAAGCAGAGAAAAAACACTGCTGAAAATATAAACGACAGTTCGAAATAAACAAATGTGTAGTTTAATATTGATTCTTTTGTCAGTAAAAACCCTTTTTATATACATGATTTGTTTC
This sequence comes from Hylobates moloch, assembly GCF_009828535.3. NCBI lineage: Eukaryota > Metazoa > Chordata > Mammalia > Primates > Hylobatidae > Hylobates > Hylobates moloch. Next base: position 48,757,986 of record NW_026652296.1, on the reverse strand, counting down.
ACTGAACCAACTTTGTGAGATCTGGAGTGGGCAAATCTAACCAGGGAAATAGAATTACAGATATTTTATCTAGGGTAAGGAAAGTGGTTGTACAGGGGCTGGAGGAATGAAGGGGCCAAAGAGGAAAAGAGTAGTCAGCCAGGCAACAGGAGGAGGTCTCCTGCAGCTCCCCTGGGCTGCAGAGACCCAGGGGAGCTGAGCTGGTTTTGGGGTTTATTGACAGCAGGAGCCATGGATAAGAGGTGAGCTCTCTTTTTCCTCCCTCCCACTCTCCATTCTCACACCATGACTCCCATTAGCTGAGCCCAAAGAGAAGCTGCTACCCTTAGAGGTGAGGGCAGCTCCCTGCCATAGGAAATGAACCAGGGCAAGGGTGAGGAAGGGAATGGAGGACAACCCAGTCTGGGACTGGCACATCTGGGTTTGTATAGGTTTTCTCTGCAAATAGAAAATAATGTTCACTCCTCACATGAAATAAAAAAACAAAAAACAGAGTGGTCCAAGATCCTGAGATGAGTGCTGTGACATCAATAAGTAAAAGCTTAAAAAATAGCATTACATTATCTGAAATTCACATTGCAGCTAATCAGCAAAAATAATATTTATTCTTACTGGCATAATTTTTTTTCAGAATTAAACGTTTTCTTAATTTTAATTAAATGTTATACTTCACTGTATCTGATATAGATAATTATATGCCTTTCTGGAATTTAGCTTTCATTTTAGTATTGAATATAATTGTGGAGAAGTATGAAATATTATGTTGCCTCCCCCCATAAACACATCTACTAAATTTAGTTGATCATTTTGGGGAGAGGTTTGAAAATTTTAGTCACATTATTAATTTTGTGTGTGTGTGTGTAAATTGGTCAGATCTCTTTTTTTCATCTACTGCCATAACACGCTGAACACGTCCAAGCTCGTCTGGCATAAAATTTGAAAAACATATGTTTTTAACTTTCAAACACTTTCAAATCTGCATGTCTTGGTGTTTTGATAATTTTTTTTTCTCTTATCTAAGAAGGTCTCATTCTGTCACCCAGGCTGGAGTGCAGTGGCACAATCATTGCTCACTGCAACCTCAACCTCTTGTGCTCAAGTGACCCTCCCACCTCAGTCTCCTCAGTAGCTGGAAATACTGGCATGTGCCGCCATGCCTGGCTGATTTTTATTTTATTTTTTTGTAGAAACAGGGGTCTCACAATGTTGCCCAGGCTATCCAGCATGAAAAAATATTATTCTTGCTTCTCTTTTCTGCAGTCTTCATAGTTTTATCACCAGCTTTCTTGCAAACACCTGCATGCAGAAGATGCAGGAACACACAATTCTATGGTTGACACAAAAATGTCCACTAAATTTGCACAGAATCAGATTTTCACATCCTTCAATCCAAAAAAAAAAAAAAAAAAAGCAGGGAAGTTTATCATAAAGCACCAGCTCAACTAGACGTCATTACATGACCAGAAGGAAACTCCCTCTCTCGTTTTTAAAAGTTTTTATGTTTTTAATCATCATTATTATTTAAAAAGGGAGAAATGTGTTTTGTTAATGTAGTAGGCCTCCCCTGAACTTCATTAAAATATAAGTCTGATTTGGCCTTTGAATGAACCTTTGTAGCGTATTGGCTTTACCTTCTCAGCTTTTCTAGCTATTGTTTTTTGAGAATCATCATGAACAAAGTTTTATATTTTGTTCTGGAGTGGTACACTTGATTCTCATTGTCATTATTTTATGAAAAAGTATAGTATAGACTCAAGACTCTAACTGTGCGAGATTCCATTTGCACAAGGAAATCAGCAATTCTCAGTGATATCTCAAATTAAACTGGAGATTCCATCTCAATATCTGTCTTGATTTAATAAACAAGCAAACACATTAGCCCTATACTTGGCACATTGTCCATGACATCATCATGTGTTGGCTCCTTTTGGACTAGAATTCTTTCAAAATCTTTGTGGAGATGATGTTTTTACTTTGTGTCTCAGCTAGCTGTATCTGCCTTACATCTTCTGCATATGACCTTTCAAAATCCAGGCTCCCTAGAACATTCCATGATGAGGCCTGAGGATCTTTGAAGATGTTCACCTTTTTTCTTCCTCCTTAGTAGCATCTGTGACTATTCAAGATAGGCTCATTTAAATAACATTTACTGTCATCTACTAAGTGCCAGGCTTGTTTTCTTTATAAAACTTACAATTTAGTGATTATATGATCAGAATATCAATTTTAAACTTTCAGTATGAACAATCATGCATTGAGCCTGAGAAAGGAAAGGTGCACATCATTGGAGAGGCTAAGCAGAACAAAGTCAAATTTGCAACTACAATAAATGGATAATATAACATCAGAGAGAGGTGTGTATATATAATTTGTTGGAATGTTTAGACATGTACTAACAAAAACATGCAAAAATTGTAATGGTAAAAAGAAAGACAAAGTGATCTTAGGCATCAAGAAACACCACACAGAAACAGAAATATTTAAAATTTTAAAGTGGTATAGAAGGAAAGGGTTTCTCAGTTCCATTTATTTATTCATTTAATCAATTTTGTAAGTGGCTAAAAATTACACATATTTATATATTTTCATGGACAGAATGTTTTGGAATATGTAAACACTGTGGAATGACCAAATTGAACTGATCAACATATGTATTACCTCACCTACTTATAAATTTTGTGGTGATAACACTTAAAATCTACTGACTCAGCAATTTTCAAGAATGCAATACATTATTATTAACCATAGTCATCATATTATACAATAGATGTCTCAAACTTATTTCTCCTATCTAACTGAAATTTTGTAGGTTTTGATCAACATCTCCCCTAAGCTCACCACCCCCAACCCCTAGTGACCACCATTTCACTCTCTATTTCTATGGGTTCAACTTTTTTAGATTCCACACATGTGAGATCATGTATATTTGTCAGTCTGTGAATGGCTTATTTTGCTTAATATACTGCCCTTGAGGTTCATCCATGTTGTCACAAATGACAGAATCTCTTTCATTTTAAGGCTGAATAGTATTCCATTGTGTATATAAAACACAATTTCTGAGGTCAATTCCATATCTTGGCTTATTGTAAATAATGCTGCAATGAACATGGAAGTGTAGATATATAGTACACAAACTGATTTTATTGCCTTTGGATACATACCCAGTAGCAGGGTTGCTGGATTATATTTTCATTCTATTTTTGATTTTTTGAGGAATATCCACACTGTTTTCTATACTGGTTGTACCAATCTACAGTCCCACCAACCATCTGCAAGAGTTCCCCTTTCTTCACATACTCTACAACACTTGTTTTCTATTGTCTTTTTGATAATAGCTATTCTACCAGGTGTGAAGTAATATCTCATTGTGGTTTTAATTTGAATTTTCTGATGATAACTGTCTTTGAAGATTTTTATATATCTATTATCCATTTGTATATCTTCTTTTGAGAAATGTCTATTCAAATCCTTTGCCCATTTTTAAATTGTTTTCTTGCTATATTTTAAGTTCCTTATATATTTTGGATATTAACCTCTTATCAGATTTACAATTTGTAAATATTTTCTCTCATTGTAAAAGCTGTCTCTTTACTCCATTGATTGTTTCCTTGACTAAACAGAAGCTTTTTAGTTTGATGTAATCTCATTTGTTTGTTTTTGCTTTTGTTGCCAGTTCTTTTTGGTCATCCAAAAAATCATTGCCCAGAACAATGATTCGAAAGTAAAGTAATCCCTCTTCTTCCCATGCTTGAGAAGTTTTACAGTTCCAAGTCTTACACTTAAGTTTTTAATACATTTCCAGTTGATTTTTGTATGGTTTGAGATAAAGGTCTAATTTCATTCTTCTGCATGTGAGTATCCACTTGTCCCAACACCATTTCTTAAAGAAACTCCTTTCTCCATTGGGTGTTTTTGGCATCTTTTTGTTAAACCAGTTAAACATAAATGCATGGGTTTATTTCTGTACTCCCAACTCTGTTCCATTGGTCTATGTGTCTGTTTTTATGCCAGTACCATGCTGTTTACTATTGCTGTGTAGAATATTTTGAAGTCAGACAGTATGATGCTTTCAGCTTTGTTCTTGCTGTTCAAGTTTGTTTGGGCTAATTGGGGTCTTTTGTGGTACCATACAAATTTAAAGATTGTTTTTTCTATTTCTGTGAGGAATATTATTGGTATTTTGCCAGGTATTGCACTGAATTGCCCTGGGTAATGTAGACATTTTAACAATATCAGTTATTTTAACTATTCTGTGAATAGTTTTTCAGAATAGCTTCCCATTTATTTGTGTCTTCTTCAATTTCATTCATCAATGTTTTATAGTTTTCATTGTGTAGGTCTTTCATGTCTTAGGTAAATTTTATTCCTATTTTATTTAGTTTTGTAGTTATTGGAAATGGTAGTGTTCTCTTCATTCTTTTTTTGGATAGTTCATTGTTACTGCACAAAAACTCTACTGATTTTTACATTGATTTTCTACCTTGCAGCTTAACTGAATTTAATAGTTTTAACTGCTTTTTGCTGAAATCTTTATAATTTTACATGTATAAATTTTAGGGTCTAAAAACAGGGATAATTTAATTTCTTCTTTTTTAATTTGGATATATTTTTCCTTCTTCTTGCTTAATTGCTCTGGCTAGAACTTCCAGTGCTATGTTTACTAGACGTGATGAGAGTGGGCATCCATGTCTCATTTCTGATCTTAAAGGAAGCTTTCAACTTTTCAGTGTTGAGTATGATGTTAGCTGTAGGTTTGACATATATAGCATTTATTGTGTTGAAGTACATTCTTCATGTATCTGATTTTCTGTGATTCTTTTCATGAAAGTATGTTTAATTTCGTCAAATGTTTTTCCTCATTCACGTTCTGTAAATGTGGTATATCACATTTATAGATTTGTGTACATTGAACCATTCTTGAATCCCTGGGTAAACCCAGATTTATCATGGTAAGTAATCTTTTGAATGTACTATGGAATTTGGTTTGCTAGTCTTTTGTTAAAGATTTTTGCTTCTATGTTCACCAGAGATAATGTAATTTTCCATTTTTGTATTATCCTTGTTTGGCTTTGGTATCAATCAGATTAATGCTGGCCCCATAAAATGAGTTCGAAAGTAAAGTAATCCCTCTTCTTTAACTTTTTGAAAGACTTTAAGAACAATTTTTACTAATTTTTCTTTAAATATATGGTAGAATTCAGCAGTGAAGTCATCAGGTCCTGGACTTTTTGTTCATAGTAGATAGTTTGTTACTGACTTAATCTCCTTACTTGTTATTAATCTGTTTATATATTCTATTTCTTCATGCTTCAGTTTTGGTAGGTTGTATTTCTAGAAATTTATCCATTTTTCTAGATTATATAATTTGTTGGTGTATAATTGTTTATAGTAGTTTTTATAAACTTTTTTTATTTCTGTGATATTAGTTGTTATGTTTCCTTTTCCATTTTTGATTTTTAGTCTTCTGCCTCTTTTAGTCTAGCTAAAGCTTTATTTTATCTTTTCAAAAAACTAACTCTTAGTTTTACTGAACTCTTCTCTTGATTTTTTAATCTCTATTTTGTTTGTGCTCTGATCTTTATTATTTCTTTTCTTATACTAATGTTGAGTTAAGTTTGTTCTTATGTTTCTAGTTCCTTGAGGTGTAACATTAGATTGTTGATTTGAAATATTTCTCCTTTTTTGGTCTAGGTATTTCAAATTATAAACTTTTTTCTTAGAAATGTTTTGGCTTCATCTTATAAGTTTTGATATGTTATATGCTCATTTTTGTCCATTTCAAGATATTTTAAATTTTTTAATTTTTTTCTTTGACCCATTGGTTGTTCAAAAGCAATTTGTTTAATTTCTGTATATTTGTATGTTTGAATTTCTAAAAACTTTTTTGATTATTGATTTCTAGTTTTATATCATTGTAGATGGAAAAATGCCTGATATGATTTCAATCTTCTTAATTTTTTAAGACTTATTTTGTGGCCTAACATATGATCTAGCCTGAAGAATGTTCCACGTCAACTTGAGAAGAACTCTGTTGCTGTTTTATCAAATATTATGTATATGTCTGTCATGTTTATTTGGTTTAAACTGTAGTTTAAGTCTTATGTTTCTTTACTGTTTTTCTTTCTGGATTATCTGTGCATTGCTGATGTGGAGTTTTGAAGTCCCGTGCTGTTATTATTTTAAATTTTTGTAGTGACATAGTAGGTGTATATATTTACAGGATACATGAGATGTTTTGATACAGGCATGCAATGTGAAATAATCACATCATGAGGAATGGCATAATCATCTCTTAAGCATTTATCCTTTGTGTTGCAAACAATCCAATTGCACTATTTATTTTAAAATGTACAATTAAGTTACTATTCACTATAGTTATCCTACTGTGCTACCAAATTGTCGGTCTTATTCATCCTAATTATTGTTTATACCCATTAATCATCCCCATCTTTACCTCTCCTACCACCCTCAGGTCCCCACTACCCTTCTCAGCCTCTGGTAACCATCCTTCTACTCTCTATGTAGGGATACAGTAAGAGTGCTTCCTTTAGCATTTCCTGTAGGACAGGTCTGGTATTGATAAAAGTTCTGAGCTTTTGTTTGTCTGAGGAAGTCTTTGTTTCTTCTTCATGTCTGAAGGATATTTTCACTGGATGGAGTACACTAAGGTAATTTTTTTTTTCTTTTAAATATATTATGCTACTCTCTCCTGGCCTGTAAGATTTCCACTGTAAAGTCTGCTGCCAGACATATTGGAGCTCGATTGTATGTTATTTGTTTCTTTTCTCTTGCTTTTAGAATTTTGTTTTTTTCCTTGACCTTTGGGAGTTTGATTGTTAAATGCCCTGAAGTAGTCTTCTTTGGGTTGAATCTGCTTGGTGTTCTATAATTTTCTTGTACTTGAAAATTGGTATATTTCTCCAGGTTTCGGAAGTTATCTCTTATTATCACTTTGAATAAACTTTTTACCCCTATCTCTTTCTCTGCCTTCTCTTTAAGGCCAATAACTCTTAGATTTGCTCCTTTGAGGCTATTTTCTAGATCCTATAGGCTTGCTTCCTCTTAAAATTTTTTTTTCTTTTGTCTCTCTTGACTGTGTATTTTCAAATTCTTTTCAAGCTCACTAGTTTTGTTTTATATACTTGATCAAGTCTATTAGATGACTCTGATGCATTCTTCAGTAGGCTAATTGCATTTCTCAGTTGCAGAATTTCTGCTTAATTTTTTAAATTATTTTAATCTCTTTGTTAAATTTACCTGATAGAATTCTGAATTTTTTCTGTGTTATCTTGAATTTTTTTGAGTTTCCTCAACACAGCTATTTTGAATTCTTTGTCTGAAAGGTTACATATCTCTATCTCCAGGATTGGTCCCTGGTGCCTTATTTAGTTCATTTGGTGAGGTTATGTTTTCCTGGATACGCTGACACCAGTAGATGCTCTTTGGTGTCTGAGCATTGAAAAGGCAGGTATTTATTGTAATAGTCACTGTATTGGCTTATTTGTAGCTATCCTTCTTGGGAAGGTTTTCCAGATATTTGAAAAAACTTGGGTGTTGTGAACTAAGCTGAATCTGCTTTAGGGGGCACCCCAAGCCCAGTAAATTTGTGGTTCTTTGGGACTTCTAGAGGTACTGCCTTGATGGTCTTAGACAAGATGCAGGAGAATTCTCTGGATTACCAGGCAGAGATTCTTGTTCTCTTCTTTTACTTTCTCCCAAACATACACAGTCTCTCTCTCTCTCTCTCTATTCTGAGCCACCTAAAGCTGGGGGTGGAGTGACACAAGCACCCTGGTGGCTATCACTACTATGACTTCACTGGGTCAGACCTAAAACCAGCACAGCACTGGGTCTCACCCAAGGCCTGCTATAACCACTCCCTGGTGACTGCCTATGTTCACTCAAGACCCTGGGGCTCTACAACCAGCAGGTGGCAAAGCCATCCAGGCCTTTATCTTTCACTTCAGGAAGGAGAGGTCCCCCAGCCCTTGGGTGTGTCCAGAAGTGCCATCTAGGAGTCAGGGGCTAGAGTCAAAAACCATAGAATTCTACCTGGTATTCTACTGTACTGTGGCTGAGCTGGCACTCAAAAGAGATGTAGTCTTTCCCACTCTTCCTTCCCCTCTCCAAAGGCAGAGGAGCCTCATCCCACAGCCACTGCCAACCCAGGTCACTACTGCCAATACTCCCTTAAGATGCAATCTCTCTTCAGTCAGTTTGTTGTGAATGCTGCTTGGCCTGGGATTCACCCTTCAGGGCAGTGGATTCTCCTCTGGTCCAGGTCAGGTCCAGAAATGCCATCCAAGAGTCAAGTCCTGGAATAGCCAACCTCAAGATCCCATTTGGTGTTTTATACCCCTGTGGCTGTGCTGGTACCTAAGGTGCAAGACAAAGTCTCCTTTACTTTTCCCTCTGCTTTTCCCAAGAAGAAGGAATTTTACCCTGTAGCCACCACAGCTGATAATGTATTGAGTCTCATCTGAAGCCAGCAAGTCTCAGAGGTGCACCTAGGACCCTCAGTGTAGTACCTGGGTATCACTGCTGGTTATTCAGGGCCCAAGGACTCTTCAGTTAGCAAGTGATGAAGGCTGCCTGGACCGGGTCCTTTCCATCAAGACAGTGGATTCCATTCTGGCCCAGGGTGTAGGTAGATATGTCATCTGGAAGCTAGGCCATGGAACAATGGTCTCATGACTCTGCCCAGTGCCCTATCTTGCTGTGGCTGAGCTGGTATCCTAGATGCAAGATAAAGTCCTCCCCATTCTTCCCTCTCCTTTCCTTAAGCAGATAGCAGGGGTGTCTTCTGGAGCCGTGAGCTGTGCAGCCTGGGGTTTGGTGAGAGATGATGCTAGCACTCCCTTGACTGCCCCAGCAGGTGTTTCAGTATGTCACATCTCCCCTCAGTCCACTGTCTCTGGGCTTAGTTCAGCACCAAAACTTGCCTAAGATTTGCAGTCTTTATGGCCTAGATGGCCTTTCAAGTTAATTTGGAGTCACAATGTGCTATAGCCCTCAGTGGCTATACATTTGCAGGCACTCAACTTTGGACTACTGAGATTGGCAATTCTCTTCTGGCTAGGGCTGTTTTAAACGCTCCCTCCATGAGCAGGCATCAGTTGAGTTTTTTCTGGGTTTCCTTTCTTCTCTAACATGATATAAGTGATTTCAATACCTCACAATTGCTGTGTTCTCCCTCCCCCAGCACCCAGAGATGTTCTCAGCACCATGCTGCTGCTGCTATAAGTAGGAAGGAGTAGTGTCAGAGAATCACATCTCTTTTTTCTATCTCTTCAGTGCATCTTTTAGCAATATAAAGTTAAAACCAGGTACTGTGAATGCTTACCTGATTTTTGGTTCTTATGAAGGTGTGTTTTTCTGTGTAGATAGTTGTTAACTTGGTGTCTTTGGATGGTGAGGGGTACACTGGTGGAGCTTTCTTTTCTCCCATCTTGTTCCACCTCCCCATGCTATTATTAAATTGCAGCCTATCTCTCCCTTCAGATATATTAATAATTGCTTCATGTATTTATGTTCTCCAATGTTGGGTACATATACCTTGTAATTGTTATAACTTCTTGATGGATTGATCCCTTTATCATTATATTGTGACCTTTGTCTCTCTTAAAAACTTTTTTTGAGTTAAGGTCTATTTTTTTATATAAGTGCAGCTACCTCTATTATTTTTTGGTTTCTGTTTGCATGAGGTAACTTTTTTCATCCCTTCACTTTCAGTTTATGTGTGTCCTTAAAGTGAAGTTATTCTCTTGTAGGACGCGTATGGTTGGGTTTTTTTTTTTAATTTTTTTAGCCATTTAGCTACTCTCTTGTTTAGAGATTTAATCCATTTACATTCATCATAATTATTGATAGGTAGAGACTTACTCCTGTCATTCTGATAATTATTTTATGGTTCTTCTATATATCCTTCATTCCTCTTCTCTTGCTGTCTTCTCCTACGATTAGGTGATTTCCTGTCATATTGTTTTAAATAGGGTTGGCTTTGTGGCTACTATGAGGTTCCATAAAACATTTTATAGTTACAATGGGTTATTTTAAAATGATAATATCTTAAGTTTGATCATATTTGAAAAAAATTTTTTTGAATTTTTTATTCCACAGCCCCCCCCTCCACCCCACACATTGTTATGTTTTGGATATCACAATTTACATATTTTATATTGTGTAGGCCTTAAGAAATTATTGTAGCTGTTATGTTGAATGGTTTTTGTAAGCTTTATAATGAATATATAAGTGATTTACACACCAGCATTACAATATAAGTATTATGAATTTAACTATGTATTATCATTTACCAGTGATTTTTATATGTTCATATGTTTTCATGTTACTAGTTAGTCTTCTTTTTTTTCAAGTTGAGGATCTCTTGTTAGCATTTCTTGTAAAACAGTCCTGGTGGTAATGAACTTTTTTATCTTTTGTTTTTCTAGGAAGAAAGTGTTTATCTCTCCTTCGTTTGTGAAGATCAACTTTACTGAGTATAGTATTCATGGTTCACAGTATTCAGCACTTTGAACATACTATCCCATTCTCCCTGGCTTATAAGGTTTCTGCTGGAAAATCTGCTGCTAGCCTTATTGAAACTTATACACATATATATATATATGTGTGTGTATATATATATATATACACACACATTTATATATGTATATATATGTGTATATATATGTATATATGTGTATATATGTATATATAGTGTATATATGTGTATATATGTATATATATGTGTATATATATGTGTATATATGTATATATATGTGTATATATGTGTGTATATATGTATATATATGTGCATATATATGTATATATATACGTATATAAATGTGTATATATGTATATATGTGTATATATACGTATATATGTATATATGTGTATATATACGTATATATGTATATATATGTGTATATATACGTATATATGTATATATATGTGTATATATGTGTATATATATACGTATATATGTATATATATGTGTATATATACGTATATATGTATATATGTGTGTATATATATACGTATATATGTATATATGTGTGTATATATATACGTATATATGTATATATGTGTGTATATATATACGTATATATGTATATATGTGTGTATATATATACGTATATATGTATATATGTGTGTATATATATACGTATATATGTATATATGTGTGTATATATATACATATATACGTATATATGTGTATATATACGTATATATGTATATATGTGTGTATATATACGTATATATGTATATATACACACACACATATACACATATATATGGATATCCATATATATATATACACAGATATACATATATATTTTTATGTGTGTCTTTCAGAATCCTGTGTTTGATTTTTGACTATTTCATTTAATATGTCTTGGCATAGTCTTGTTTGGATTGAATCTAATTGAGCTCTCTTTATCTGGATATTTATGTATTTCTAAGACTTAGAAAGTATTTTGCTTCTATTTCTTTAAATAGCTTTCTACTCCTTTGTCTTTCTCTTCTCTTTCTTAAACTACTATAATCTGAGTATTTTCTCTTTTAATGCTGTCTTATAAATATCATAAGCTTTCTTCATTTATTTATATTGTTTTTCTCCTCTGACTGCATATTTTCAAATAACTTTTTTATATTTACAAATTGCTCTGCTTGATCAATTCTGCTGTTGATGCTTTCAAATTGCATTTTTATTTGATTCGATGTATTTTTCAACTCCAGAATTTCTATTTGACTTGTTTAATCCTGTTGTGGTCATTTATTTTTTTCCTAATTTCATTGACTCGTTTCTTCATATCCTTTTTAAGTTTGCTGAGCTTCCTAAAAATAATTATTTTGAATTTTTTTTCATCTGGCAGTTCATATATCTACATTTCTTCAAAGTCAGCCACTGAGAGATTATTGTGGTTTTTTTGGTAGTTGTGTGTATCCTTGCTTTTTGATGTTTCTTGCCTTATTTTGATATCCTAGGTCCACAGGGATTATCTGGAGCCTGGGATTGTGGGTGCTGGCCAGATGATGAGGACTTCAGTAGGCAGCTTTTCTCTGGGGTGGGCCTGGAGCTTTAGTCTGTGGGGACTCACATGGCACTGGGGCAGGCTCAAAGTCTCAGATCACTGGGGCCAGCTGGGCACTGCAACTAGTCCAGGGCCTGGAGCCAGTGGGATGACTTGGTGGTAGGTTGAACCCAGAGTCTGATACCATTAGGTCATCCTAAAGCCTGAGGCTCTAGGATCTTGCTAGGTGTTGGAATAGGCTTGGAAGCTCAGTCTTCAGGGACTGGCCTGGAGTTTGGGTCCATGAAGGTCTGCCCAGTGCTGGGTTTTACTGGGGTGGGCTCAGTGATTGGGCCTCAGATGAAGTCTAATGTTCACTTCCCTCTTTTCTTCCACATGAAGATTTATCTCTCTGTGATGTGATGCCTGAGGTTGGAGGAGGAGTGATACAGGTAATATAATACTGTCCTGTCTGCCCTCTTCAATGCAGCTTTTTTCTTACTTCTGTGCTACATTCAGGTGCTGCAATCTATCACCTCGGTTGTTTAGCTCTTGCGCAGGTATTTTGTTGTGTAGATACTTGTTTAAATTGATGTTTCTATGGGGGGATGAATGGTCGAAAGTCCTATTCTGTCACCTTGCTTTTAAATTATATGCATTTAGATTTAAATTATAAATTTTATGTTACAAATTATAATATATATTATATGCATTCAGATTCATCAATATTTGAGGTTTTCCCAAGAACAGAAGATGGGCTGTCTTCTCACAGTTACAAAATTTAAATGCCTACTCAGGCAGTTTTCACAAAACAAAGTAGCAGAATGCCTCAAAGAAAAACAAACTTCATCTCTACTTCAACTCACACAGAAAGTGCTGCTTATTTAAAATAGATACATTCCAGGTTCTACCCATCAAAACTTTAAAAAGTATAGGAAGCAGGCTTACTCAAAACATCTCTCTACATAAGAATAATTTGGTGCCTACAAGTTTGCTATAGAAAGAACGTAACAAATTCGCTGTGCTTAGTTTCTGTTTAGTTTGTTCTTGTTTAGTTTTGAGGCTAGGAAGATAATAGTCCAGGCAGCAAGTAAAAGCTTAATAAATATTATTTTTTATTCCTCCTGCTTTCTAAACTTGTTAGATTTGGGAGACTTGGGAAATCTTCAAGTAGTGTCAGTAAATCTTCCTCTCTCTTTCTGCTCTGATCCTCCCCACAACACCGTCCTCTTACCACTTCCCAAAAACAAAGTCCAGGTAACACAACCCCCAAAGTGTTTAGACATTCCTAGATTGCCAATACCACATAAGCCCATAATTTTCCCCACTAAGTGGAGTGGAATGTAATTTAAAAGGTTTATGTGATCTTTTAAGATTCTTATTAGCTATTTTTCTTGTGGTACAAAGGCTTTGCTTGACTTCATTATCCACTGAAGCGAGATTATTTATGGATAACCAAATCCAGCAATTCACACTATAATTTATTTAAAACTTTTTTTTCTATTAAAGAATCAACACTTACTTAGAAATATAATTTTATTTTAACTTTATCAAGCTAGCACTGTGCTTTATTTTCCAGGTCATTTTTTAAAAAGAAATCATTCTTTTCTTATCACTTCACTAATACTTACTCACCTATAGCATAAGCAATAATTGGTGAGAATGGAATACCTATACAGAGCCACAGAGCATTTGGTTAGACTCACTAATTCCTTCCTACCTACCAGCTTGGTAGTGGGCATGATTCAAAAGCTTTTTCCAGAAAAATTAAAAATGACTACTTTAAAGAGACCTTCAAGAAAGCGCCTAACTAGACAACATTAAATATTAAATCTGTGGGAACCAATGTGGTAGTCTATATAAACTTAATTCTGCCGTATTCCTTGGCTCACTGTGGTGACTAAGAACATGAGTTCTGGAACCAGATTGCCTGGTGTGAACTCAGACTACACTAATTATCAAAATAGAACCTTGAAAGAGTTCTTTAACTTCTCTTTGTTTTGTTTTCCTTATGCAAATATCTGATAATAACAATACTGACAACATGTTACCGTTATTTGGATTAAACAGGATAATGAATGTAAAGGACATAGAAGACTGCTTGGCTTGTAATAAGCACTCAATAAATGCTGGTTCATTATTTCTACCCATTAATTACCCTCATTCTATCTCACCCTTGGGTTAAACATCATTTACATGATTTTCTAATGACTATTTCCCAAGCATATTATCATGCAAAATAGATCAAATGAGCTCTATGTAATGATTTAATTAATTAATCATTTGGGCTTTATTTAAATTAAGTCCCAGACATTTTCATCTAAGATATATTAATTTCTTTGGCCTATTTCCTATACTCTTGTGAACAAAGAATGCTTGAACAAAACACATCCTTTATACTTGTCCCAAATTATCCTGCCTGCAGGCTCTTTGAAATGGAATCCCTGTCAGGCAACTCAGAGAGTTTTAAAAACAAACAAACAAGCAAAACCCCAGCCAGGCCAGCTGTATTCTACGCGATAATTAAGTGGAGCTTGGGTGAGCTGATACTCAGTCAGGGTCATTTCTTGGCTTTAGTGCTTTTGACATCTTTAAAGTCCATCTAACGTTATAGCAGCTTCTATTTAAACTGAAATGCAGTTTTCAAAACTAGGGAATCTAATCAAAATGAGTGAAAGCAGGAGAGAAACAATAGGTTTTCATGCTTTGTAGGTGTGATCTTTTTTCTTTCCATTCTGTTTTTCTTTTTGGTAGTGAATCCAAAACATTTATGATTTGCCAAGAGTATGTACTTTGGAACTGGAAAAATAACACAATGTAACAGAAATAACGTTTGAATCCATGGACTATCTTCCATGATGACATTTTGGAAAGCAAAAAGATGGATTTATTTCAAATTCTCTTCATTTAAAAAAGATCAAAAGGAAAATTGTATCCCTTTAATTCTCTAGACTTGTCCTTTGACTTTCATCTTATTACATATAACAATTTTCAATTTAATAAGGCTTGTTGAAGAGCATTTTTTTCATAAAGATTTATCTTGAGGGAGACATGGAGAAAGCTAATTTCCATTTCTTTGTTTTTAAAATGAAAGATGTTTTAGTTCATATACCTGATTCAACCTTCCCACTGCATATACTATTTGGAGAATATGTTCTTTATTTCAAAACCATCCCCCTTGATTCAAGGTGGTTCCAAATAGTCCTATAGGAAAGAGAGAGATTTGAATTTATGTGTGGGAAGAGTGTTGAGAGAAAGGAGTACAAAAGAACAAAAGAGAATTTTTTTGTATTAAAAGAACAAAAGGTGGGCAGTAGATGACAGGCTTCCATTCTAAAGTATTAAAATAGTATTGTATTTTCTCCTCTTCCAAAGCACTGAGTCCTTAATTTCTTTAAAAATGACCCTAGAGCAAGGTCACTGATGTCATGGATCACACGTAGCCTACTGCATCTCAGATTGTCCAGTAGCTATCTTTGCATTACTTAGTCAAAAGAAAACAAAGTTTCAGGTTCACACTGTTCCTGCCCATTTGCTGATTTGTTTTTGATCTAAAATTTAATGCTAAATCCTCAGATTTCCTGAAAGGTGACTATCACCACTCTCTCTGAACACAGTTCAGTATAGACCAGCCCAACCAGAGAATGTCTATGATGCCCATGTTGATTAATTTATTATTAGGGGATATCAAGAAACCTTTTTTTTTTTTTCAGGAAGGCAAAGTGTGATTATGCAGATCTCATAGATAAAGGGATTGAGATCCACAGAAATTAAGTGGTTTATTTAAGAGCCCTCCTCTTATTAGAGATAACATCATGGGCTATAAGTCTTTTGACATGGGAAGGTAAATTTCTGTAATGCTTCTTCCACATAAATCATTATTAAAACGAGACCTTTTCATCTGTTCTTTTACACAACTCTTTTGCTAGAAAGAGTTACCCCAAAACATTTTTCCAGTATTGTCTATATTATGTCCTTGGCAATTAATACCCTTTAGTCCTATGAAGCTTTTCATTGAGCTTGTATTTTTTCCTAATATTATATATGTTCACAGATATGTGTTTGTTTTTTCACCCCTCCATAATATTTTGAATACATTAATGAAAAAATACTCTAATGCTTTTTGTACTTCCCAGGGTATGCAACACTATGTTAATTTACAGTTGGTTCCAGCATGGACAAATTTTATTTATTGGTTGCCTAATTCATGATATTGAAATGAGCATGACAAAAGGATCACTGGGCTGTTTAAAGTTTAGGTTATATCTCTATATTTTGAGAGAGGTGGAACATCACCTAAGACAGGTCATTTATGCAGGTCAGCCTCAGGTTTCTTGTAGCACGTAGGATGGCTGGGTGAAACAAATTGCATAATATACGGAATGCTTCAGTAACTGCACTTAACTTTCTTCACTCCTTGTGCATATTATCTGACTTCGGTCCTCACTGAATTCTCGGAGATTAAGTTAAATCAACTGAAAGTGTTATGTGTTGGGTAGAATGGGGATATGAAAAAGGACAGACATGCCCTGGGCTGAGGGATAAGACACCAACATGGAACTCCATGAATTTAAGTTACCACAAATGGAAGTATAAATTGACCGTGACTATATATGAACAGCTTACAGTTTCAGAATGGCAGTCTGCATAATTTCATAAGAAATTATCCTCTTTGAGTTAAATGCTGCTTTTTTGTAATGAAGAACCTACAGGAAAACTGGATAAGAACAGCACATAAGGCCAGATGTGGTGGCTCATGCTTATAATCCCAGTACATTGGAAGGCTGAGGCAGGAGGATTGCCTGAGCTCAGGAGTTCAAGACCAGCCTGGGCAACATGGTGAAACCCCATCTCTACCAAACATGAAAAAATTAGCCGGGTGTAGTGGCACACGCCTGTAATCCCAGCTTCTCAGGAGGCTGAGGCAGGAGAATTGCTTGGACCCGGAAGTCGGAGGTTTCAGTGAGCTGAGATCACACCACTTCCCTCCAGCCTGAGCGATAGAGTGAAACCCTGTCTCAAAAAACAAAACAAACAAAACAGAGCACATATGCTCTTCAGAAATCTTCTGAGGAGCTGATCACTGTAGTTCTACTTAGTTATCAAATTTGCCTCACAAAGAACAAAATAATGCCGCTTGAATATGGAGCTGATTGGGATGATAGATGCATTAATACTTTTCAGGACATGTTGAATGCCTGCCTTTCTAAGATTGGTCAACCTGATTTGGGATGTCATACCTCATACAAAAACGGTGATTTATTTTCATTGAGGTATTGCTTTGTGCAGTCCCAAACCCTATTCACAATATGTTTAATATGTCATAAGAAATAGATAAATCATCCCCAGCCAGAGAGTCAATGTGGGGTTATAGTAATTTTGCCCTGAGTGCTGAAATCCTGGCACTTTTAGTGTTGTTACCCTATAATGTTATTTCAGTGAATAAATAACAGCACTTTTCTCTATCTCCTAGAAAGATCTTCTGGCATTTTGTAGGGCATTAGTCATAAAATCTGTGCTTAATAAAAGGATAAAAGGAAAATATGAAGAAATGAATTAGGTATTAAATAGCACTGAAGGGAACTATGTGAATTCGGGGTATATTGGAAGGTGAACATTTTGAACTTCTGACAGGTTAAATCGAAGAATCTTCATAGTGAGACACTTCTCTATTCCTTCAGGATAGGAAATGTTGAATAAAGGTATGTGATATATATTCAATTTTGTGTGTGTGTGTGATTTTTTTTCACAGTCATTTCCCCCAAATTATGCATTTAAAAATAAACACAAAAATATGTCTTCCCTGCAGTAAGTTAAAGTAAAACTCTGAGGAATTCGAAATAGCCATTGGAAGATAGTAAATTCGATTTAATTCACGTTTAATAAAAGAAAATTAGTCAATTAGCTCTGTTTTCACAGCTCAAATTTCTATATACAGGAGGTAAAGGCAGATTACTAACAATATGGATGAGACAAAATAATTATGAATGTAAATATTGTAATTATGTAAATAACCTTTGGTATTTTGGAACTTTACCTTTATAACACTTACATAAAATGTAAAGGCCACAAAGGATAGGTTTTTCTGAAAATAGTTCAAGTTGAAACAAAAAAATGCAATAGCATAAAATGCACCAAATAAGCTTTCATAAGATTTATGTCTTGTTTTTGTTTCACCATTTACTACTAGCTCTAAGGTGACGAGGGGTAAAACTACTTAACTTTACAACTATCAATATTCTCATTCATACTCGTTTAATCCCCATTATTAAGTAGGGATGGTACTAACTGCTTCACTCTTTTTGAGGAGTTGTGAGCATCAACAAAGTGATGGATGCAATTGTAATTTGTGAAATGATACAGTCCCATACGAAGGTGAGATAGTATCCATCACCTCTGCCCTCCTTCAGCTCTGCCTCTCAATACAGCAATTCTTACCAACACATTTCAAGGGCTCTTGAAAATTACAAATCAGGAAGGACATCATAACAGCATTAAAATCCTATCCTCTCTTTCTCAGGGACTAAGGGATTCACTCAGGACTAATAAAGTCCCTTGCCAGATGCCTAATTGCACATACTTTCCTGAGCTACTTCTTTCAGTAAACTGTTTAGCTAAAATGAGCTTTCAATTAAGTGGAATACTGCTTTTGGGAAATTCCTTGAGAATATCACAATACATTGTCCATAGTAGGCCCTTAATACGGATCTGTGGCTTGATGGAGTGAACTTGTGTGTTAATAGCAAGTGATCTGAGTGTGACCCCAGTGTGTGAGCACATGCTGACTGATAAAGCTTTGTGTAGATTGCACTTAATAACAGTAGTCTCTCCATTGATGACTTATGCCATCGATGGGCATGCCAGTTCACATCCAAGATACACATTTAAACTCTCTCTAGTTTGACCATACCCCCAGGGAAGACTTGAGTCTTCTATATCCTGCTAAACATTAATAAATCCCAAAAATAAATCAACTCAAATTGCATATCTATTATGTACAAAACATTGCTTCACTACACACACAGAATTGTATGAATTATTGTCCTATCAGCACAATGAAATGCATAAAGTGACCCTCTACATGACCATAAATATAAATTAATGCGTATAAAATATAAGAATGGAAATGTGCTAAGCCATCATAAAATAAAGGAGGAATTTGGAAACAGAAAGATGAAACCCTAATTTCTAGAAATAAATGGGATCATAAAATCCTGTAAATAAAAGCACAACTTGATGCTGTGGCTGTTGGTGGCAGATCTAGCTCTTTATACCTGGGAATTTGAAAAAACTTCAATATCCATCTAATAGATGAGACATGAACTGCAATCCTACCAAGATGAACGAACACACCTGCATACAGCCAAACTCTGATGGTTTCCTGCTTAATCCACCAGCCCAAGAAAAGCACAAGAAAGTTTGTCCGTGGCTTCAGATTCTGGGTGTCAATTTTAACCCATGAGTAGATTTGTTAACTATCACCCAAATCAGGAAATAGAAGAGTCTCATTAACCTCACCCCCAAAAAGAAAATTTCTTATGCTACCTATTTGTAGCCATTCTCCCCTCTTTTACCTCTAACCCAGGTGACCACTGTTCATAACTCCAGAATATCATATAGATGGAATAATTCCATATATAACCTCCCGAGACTGGCTTCTTTCACTTTGAGATTCATTCTGCTTAAGTGTATTGATAATTCTTTCCTTTATACGTTGAGTCATTCACTGTGTGGATGTGTGCCAGCTTGCTTATCTGTCAATTTATTGAAGGGCATTGGGTTATTTTCAACTTTTGGCTGATTATGAGTAATGCTTTGATAAACATTGGTATACAGTTCTCTAAACTAAATGCCTATTAGTGAGATTGTTTGGTCACAGAAGACTACAACAATTATTTTTAAAAATACTGCAAAGAGGCTGGGCACCATGGCTCACGCCCACAATCCTAGCACTTTGGGAGGCTGAGGGGGGGCAGATAGCCTGAGCTCAGGAGTTCGAGAGCAGCCTGGGCAACACGTTGAAACGC
>NW_026652296.1:48477711-48737548 GCF_009828535.3 Hylobates moloch | reverse complement strand
TGTGTGTGTGTGTGTGTGTGTGTGTGTGTGTGTGTGTGTGTGTGTGTTTGGTTCTGGTATCTGGATTTACAATTTTTTAAAACATTATTTGTTGAAATAACAATTTTTACTTCATTAAATTTTTTTGTACTTTTTTTCAAAAATCAATTGGCCATATTTGTGTGAGTCTATTTCTAGACTCTATATGGTTACATTGATTCCTTTTTCTATCCCTTTCCAATACTTTGTAGTTTTGATTACTATAGTTTCATAATAACGTTAAAAACCAGCTGGCATAATTCTCCCAGTTTGATTATTTTTAAAAAATATTTTCCCCACTATTCTAAGTCCTTTACCTTTGAATATAAATATTAGAATCACTTTGTCTAGGTCTGCATAATATTGTGTAGAGGATATTTATTGAAATTGTGTTAAATCTGTAAGTGAATTTTGGGAGAACTGATATCTGTACTGTTAAATCTTGCAATCCATGGACCTGTTATATTTCTCCACTTATTTAACTACCTTTGAATTCCTTTGTATTTTATGGTATTCAGCATACATAGTCTGTACATATTATATTTGTATCTAAGTATATCAATTCATATAACTATTGCAAACAGTATTGCTTTTTAAAATTTTGTTTTGCTATTGTTCATGATAGTATATTAAAAAGTAATTGATTTTTGTGTGTTGATTTCATGTACTATGATCTTTCTAAACTACTTCTAAGTGGTTTCTTCCGTTTTTATAGATTTCTTGGAAATTTTCTGTATAAATAATGATGTCATCTCCAAATAGTGGCAATTTTATTTATTTTGTTCTATGCTGTTTTCCTTTTATTTCTTTCCTTCCTTTATTACATTGGCTATGACTTTCACTATGATGTTAAGTAGTATTGTAGTAAGAATGGACATCCTTTCTATGTTCTTGAACTTAGGTAGAAAGTATATTGCTTTTTAACACTGAGTAGGGTATTGGCCAGGGGGTTTTGGTAGAGCCTATCAGTTTGAGGAAGTCTTCATCTATTTTTAATTTGCTAGAATTTTTTTTTAGAATTGGCTACTGAATTTTGTTAAACGTATTTTATACTTTGATTAATATGGTCATGTGGTTTTTATTCTTTAGTTTGTTAAAGTTGTGAACTACATCTTTTAACTTAAAAAAACAGACAAGGATTTGAATCAGACTTCTATTCCTATGATAAACAATATTTGGTCATGGTGTTTTTTATAAATATATTTTTATATTTGATTTGCTAATATTTTTGAGAACCTTTGTGTCTAACTTCACAAGGGATATTAGTCTGTAGTTTCCTTTTCTTTTATAGTGTTTGCCTAGTTTTGGAATTGGGATGATTTTGGCTTTATAAAATGAGTTGGGAATCATTTATTTATCTTCTATATTCCAGAAGAGATTGTTTATGGTTTTTTCTTTGTTAAATATTTGTATAAATGTATCTGTACAAACAGATTTCTTTGAACTATTTTAACTGCAGGACTATTCCATTTCTCTGATTCATCTTGAATGAGGTTTGGTAGCTTATTGTTTTTGAATAACTTGTCACTTTTATCTAAGTTACTGAACATATATGTGTTGAGATAAGTGTAATGTTCCTTTATCAGTTTTTACAGCCTATAAAATTTTATCATAAATATTTGAATTAATCAGGCCTCTAGATCTATTATTTTACAGAAAATTCAGGAAAGAGATGAATATATTAATAGACCCCACAGTGATACATTCAGAAAAAGCTTGATTGTGGAAAACTCCAAGGTACAAAATCCTGATTTCATCAATAACCAAATTACAAGAAAAAAGAAAAGGAAGGAAAGAAAAACAACTGCCAAAAAAAATTCAAGAGACATGTTAAACTATATATAGGGGCCGGGCATGGTGGCTCACACCTGTAATCCCAGTGCTTTGGGAGGCCAAGGCAGGCAGATCACAAGGTCAAGAGATTGAGATCATCCTGGCCAACATGGTGAAACCCCGTCTCTACTAAAAATACAAAAATTAGCTGGGCTTGATGGCACTCACCTGTAGTCCCAGCTACTCGGGAGGCTGAGGCAGGAGAATCACTTGAACCTAGGAGGCAGAGGTTGCAGCGAGCCGAGATCACGAGATCACGCCACTGCACTCCAGCCTGGGTGACAGAGTGAGACTCCATCTCAAAAAGACAAATAAACAAACAAGCAAAACAAAACTCTCTGTCTGTCTCTCTCTCTCTATATATACACACACACACATTATTAAAATTCAGATTTAAATAAACTGACTATAAAAAAGTACTTTTGAAACAAAAACTTTAATCATGATTATGTATTTTAAGAAAATGTCTATTAAATTATTTAGGTAATAATACTACCATGAAAGTATTTTAAAGATTGAAAGATTGTAGCTTGTTATCCATTAAAATAATTAATATAATTGTTTTTAATTATGAACAAAAATCTATAAACCCACGGTGATATTAATGAAAATTACATTAGTCTCTTTTTTGTCATGAAATTTGAAACCAAAACTTTTTAGAGAGATTACTCAAAAAGTTACAGATGAAATATCATAATGGCTCACATTGGTTGCAAAATAATTCAGTGCCTAAGAATGGAAATGAAACAAACTATAGTTGAAACGAGATTGTCTATTACTTCATAATTGTTGAAACTGAGTAATGTTGCTATTTTCTCTACATTTTCCATAATAAATTTTCCATTAAAATATTCCATAGCTGGGCATGGTGGTGCATTCCTCTACATAGCCCCAACTACTCAGAAGGCTGTGGCTGAAGGATCGCATGAGGCCAGGAGCTCAAGGCTGCTGTAGCCTGTGATCACACTACTGCACTCCAGCCTGGTGACAGAGCAAGACCCTGGCTCTAAATAAATAAATAAATATGTAAATAATGCATAATAAATATTTTTCATAATACATTTGTGAAAACAAATATTTAAGAAGTCATAATGAAAATGATGACAAATCATCATAAAATGGAATGACAAGATATTTTGTGATAACATTTATGGAACGCAGTGCAACCAGTGCTTAAAGGAAAAATGCATACATTGAAAAAGAAGATTAACAACAAATGGGCTAAGTATTATTCTCAATATATTACTGAAAGAGCAGCAGAAGTTGACTACAACCACCACCAAGCAGTTCAAAGTAAATAATGGAGTAGAAATTGATATAATGCAAAACAAATCTACAAAACTGAAAGCTATTTCTTAAAAAGTACTATGAGGCCGGGTGCAGCGACTCACGCCTGTAATCCCAGCACTTTGGGAGACCGAGGTGGGCGGATCACGAAGTTAGGAGATCAAGACCATCCTGGCTAACATGGTGAAACCCCATCTCTACTAAAAATACAAAAATTAGCTGGGCATAGTGGCGGGCACCTGTAATCCCAGCTACTTGGGAGGCTGAGGCAGGAGAATCACTTGAACCTGGGAGGCGGAGGTTGCAGTGAGTAGAGATCGCACCACTGCATTCCAACCTGGGTGACAGAGCAAGACTCCGTCTCAAAAAAAAAAAAAAAAAAAAAAAAAGTACTATGAAAAGCTCTAGTCAGATATATTTAGAAAATAAAAGAGGAGAAAGACAAATAAATAATGTCACAGATAAAATAGGTTTTGAAAAGACATTTTAAGTGAAGACAATATTATAAAGTATTTTATGCTAAAACATCTGAAAGCATTCTAGAAGAATATAAATTACCACAAGTACCTCATTAACAGATAGAAAATCTATGGAGACCTATACATTTTTTCCAGGGCCAGACTTTATTACACTTCAGTTACACTGAACTTTCAAAAACAAATAACAGATGATATATAAAACTATTGCAGAAAACTTTGAATACAGATACATTGTTCTAACTTAATTTGAAAGAATAGAAATAGCATACAAATATAATAATAAAAGTAAAAAATTATAGGCCAATCTAACTTATGAAAAATGATAAAATCATGCTGAATCAAGTACTAGAAAAATTAATTAAGCAATAAATGTTTGAAATTCATTATAAATAGGTTGAGTTTAAATCAGAAATGCAGTAATTTTTTAACATTACAAAAACTATGTCATAAAGTAACAAAACATTCATGGTAGCAATACAAGTTCTAAGATGCTTGAAATGGATCTATACGACTTTTACAGGGAAAGCAAAGAATTCAAGCAATTGAAATATATTTTTGTTATCGACTGAAAAATACAATATAATATTTTCCTATATCCATTAATCAAAATTATGATCTTTTAATGGAACTTTCGAAGCAGTTATAAAATTAATATGAAAGAGTATAAAGAATAAAGAATACAAATTGTAGAAAATATAGGTATAGAAACAGAGGTATAAAAAAAAAGTTTGTAGAAGGTATTTTTTCTGATATCAAGACTCATTTTGGGCCAGGTGTAGTTGCTCACGCCTGTAATGCCAGCACTTTGTGAGGCTGAGGAGGGTGGATCATCTGAGGTCAGGAGTTCAAGACCAGCCTGGCCAACACTGTGAAACTCCATCTCTACTAAAAATACAAAAGTTAGTTGGGCATGGTGGTGCACACCTCTAATCCCAGGTACTCAGGAGGCTGAGGCAGGAGAATCACTGAATCAGGGAGGTGGAGGTTGCAGTGAGCCCAGATCATGCCACTGTGCTCCAGCATGGGTGACAGAGAGAGTCTGTCTCAAAATCGTGAAAATGGCCATGTTGCCCAAAGTAATTTATAGATTCAATGCTATTCCCATTAAGCTACCATTGACTTTCTTCACAGAATTAGAAAAAAACTACTTTAAATTTCATATAGAACCAAAAACAGCTCATATAGCCAAGAAAATCCTAAGCAAAAAGAACAAAGCTGGAGGCATCACGCTTTCTGACTTCAAACTATATTACAAGGCTACAGTAACCAAAACAGCACGATACTGGTACCAAAACAGATAGATAGACAAGTGGAACAGAACAGAGGCCTCAGAAATAATGCCACACATCTACAAGTATCTGATCTTTGACAAACCTGACAAAAACAAGCAATGGAGAAAGGATTCCCTATTTGATAAATGGTGCTGGGAAAACTGGCTAGCCATATGCAGAAAACTGAATCTGAATGGCTTCCTTATACTTTATACAGAAATGAACTCAAGATGGATTAAAGACTTAAATGTAAGACCTAAAACCATAAAAACCCTAGAAGAAAACCTAGGCAATTCCATTCAGGACATAGGCATGGGCAAAGACATCATGACTAAAACACCAAAAGCAATGGCAACAAAAGCCAAAATTGACAAATGGGATCTCATTAAACTAAAGAGCTTCTGCACAGCAAAAGAAACTATCATCAGAGTGAACAGGCAGCCTACAGAATGGGAGAATATTTTTGCAATCTATCCATCTGACAAAGGGCTAATATCCAGAATCTACAAAGAACTTAAACAAATTTACAAGAAAAAAAAACCCCATCAAAAAGTGGGCAAAGGATATGAATGAACACTTCCCAAAAGAAGACATTTACTTGGCCAACAAACATATGAAAAAAAAAAACTCATCCTCACTGGTCATCAGAGAAATGCAAATCAAAACCACAATGAGATACTATCTCATGCCAGTTAGAATGGCGATCATTAAAAAGTCAAGAAACAACAGATGCTGAACAGGATATGGAAAAATAGGAATGCTTTTACACTGTTGGTGGGAGTGTAAATTAGTGCAACCATTGTGGAAGACAGCGCGGTGATTCTTGAAGGATCTAGAACAAGAAATACCATTTGACCCAGCAATGTCATTACTGGGTATATACCCAAAGGATTATAAATCATTCTACTATAAAGACACATGCACATGTATGTTTATTGCAGTGCTATTCACAATAGCAAAGACTTGGGACCAACCCAAATGCCCATCAGTGATAGACTGGGTAAAGTAAATGTGGCACCTATATGCCGTGGAATACTATACAGCCATAAAAAGATGAGTTCATGTCCTTTGCAGGGACATGGATGAAGATAGAAACCTTCGATCTCAGCAAACTAACACAGGAACAGAAAACCAAACACCATACGTTCTCACTCATAAGTGGGAGTTGAACAATGAGAACATTTGGAAACAGGGAGGGGAACATCACACACAGGGGCCTGTCGGCGGGTGGGGGCTAGGGGAGGGATAGCATCAGGAGAAATACCTCATGTAGATGACGGGTTGATGGGTGCAGCAAACCACCATGTATACCTATGTAACAAACCCGCACGTTCTACACATGTATCTCAGAACTTAAAGTATAATTAATAAAATAATTAAAACAAAGACTCATTTTAAATTAGAATAAGTAAAATACCCTGACACCAAAAAAAATTTTAATAAGAAATAATTTCCAAATCATTTTTAAAAGATTTATGTGTTTGACTACATCATAATTCAAAACTAGATTAGCTTAAATTTAGATATCATTAAAACTTTCATTAAAACAAAAAGTACCTTAAGCAGATGAAAAGAAAATTCATGTAATCACGTAAAGAAAGGATATATTGGTGACGCATATAATGAAAAGTGGGTTACCACTGAGACTATATAAAGAACACGTACAGATGAGGGAGGAAAAGCCAGTACAATTGGAAAATAGAAAAAGATGCAAATAGGAAATTTAAAAAAATAAAAGCCAAATATCTAATGAGCACAGAAAGAGATACTTGACCTTATTAATGATGAAAAGAGGAAGTAAAAGAGAAATTAGACATTAGCTAGCATTTCACACTCATTAGATGGAAAATAAACAAATAAATGAGTGTGTGTATGTGTGTGTGTGTGTGTGTGTGTGTGTGTGTGTGAGACAATCAATGTCAGCTATGATATAAGGAAACTGGAATTTTTATCCTGCTGATATAATCAGTGATACAATGATAGATGTTTAAAACCTTCCTTTCCAAGAAAATGAAAAAAAGTCCTGACTTGTAACGTTTACTGATTTTCGGGGGCAACTATTCTTATCGTGGCTGTTTTCAAGCTACCAACGGGATGTGATGCTACTGAATGCAGAGTAGCGATGTGCACAGCTAGAACTGTAAGACTAAAACCTAGTGTTCTAATTTTTAACTATATACTACTAAACAACTCTAGTTTATGGAAACGGGATATTAATTTTAAAAGAAAAAAGTTGAAAATAATCTAAATAAACAAATAGAAATCTGATTGTCTACATAGAAACAGATGAATAAATTACATTGCATTTCCATAATGAAATACTGCATAGCAACTGAATAAGCTAGATTTACATATAGTGATGGAGATAAATCTCAACAATATAATTTGGAGTGAACAAATAAAACTGCAATGTAACAGCATGTATGTACATTTAAAATCACAATATAGTATCATTTATGAATATACACACGTATGTAGTAAAATATGAAAACATCAATGAGAAAAATGCACCAATATCTACCCCATGGCAACCTCTTTAGTGGGAAGGTGAGAAACAGTAATTTGGCATGGGGCTTTAATTGTTTTGGCAAGAATTTATTTCTTTACAAAAATAAAGGTCTGCAGTGAATGTAGCAAAACTCATTTTAGATCAGGATGGAAGAGAGGTGGTTGCTGGCTGTACTGTTCTCTTACTTTTATTTTATGTTTGAAATATGATATTTGGGGAAAATTCTTATCTATGGTGGGAGTTTCTTATAGCTTACTGTGATGAGGGTAGGACGCTTTATAGACATGAATAGCTTATGTAACTACACGGTCATGCTCAGTATTAAATGACAGTAATATGTGTGGAGGCCCTTGAAGGGACCGTCATAACCTGTAGAAGCCAAGGTGGGCTTCCCCTCCCATGACTCTGCACCTCGTTGTTGGAACTAGAACACCTCCTGTGAAATGCAGTGGCTCTCAATCTGGAGCCACTGGACTAAGGCATCACTCTGCTCGTAAGTGATTATAGCGTATATGTTCAAGTGAGGTGTCTCCTTTCGTCATACATAAAAGCAGGGGATACTCAAAGGAGTTCCCTAAGATTACCACGGGGATGTCAACCTTGAACCAACACAGAGAAGGTGAAAGAAGCAAGATCAGACACAATTGCCCTATCAACCACTGAATTCATTTCCTTTCTTTATGTGGAGTAGCTTCACTCAACCGATCTGATCTGTAACCCAGGTATCTGTCAGTTATTTCAAGGGACTGCCTGTCTATGGAAAATGAAATAAAAATGGCCATTTAAAGCCAAAAGCCTTCAGTATGTGGATAACCATGCAGAAATGAGAAATTTCATGGAATCCCAGAATCTTAGTGTCAGGATTCAGAGATCAGCTAATTCACTCTTTTCTTCTTTCAGGTAAGGAAATTGAGGCTTTGGGGTGATTTTGTGACGTTCCAGACACCTGTAGTGGAAGAACTAGGTCTAGGCCCAAATCATTTAATTACCAGCTGAGTGACCTGCATACAACTGCAAGAAATTGTTCCATCACAAAACTTCGGGAAGATTGTTTGGGGCTCTCTCTTTTTCTCTCTTTTATTCCAAGCTTAAAAAAAAAAATCTGCTGAATGTCCCACTGGAGCTGAAATTGTAGAAGACAACTAGCTCTTTAATTATGATGTGCAGTGAGCTGCTTTTACTTTTCACTTGTCTCTGAAGCTGAATTGCCCAGTACCTCTGAATACTCCCTCACAGGTCCCTGTGATTTGTATCAGCTCACAAAATTAAAAAAACGCAGACTTGCAGCTCTAATTTGCCAGAATCCTTAAGATCGCTTTTATCATGCCCTGCTGCCTGGATGGAAAGCAGCATTCTCTTTAGCGGCAATCTGCTGTAATCATTTTTTATTCAGGTGGCAGGCAGGGTTCAAGCAAAACATGAAAGGCAGTGATTGGAGCACAGTGTCCAGATAGTTTAAACCGCATCACTCAGGAAATTTTTATCCTTTTTTATTTAGCTACATTTATACAGGCTTCTTTTATAGCTCAGGAGACCAAACCACTGCATGGGGATATAAATAAAGTGCATCAGAAAAGAGCATGGCATTTGTAGTCTAAGGTTACTCCTTTCTAGATGTATATAACCTTGGGTTTCTAAATCTGAGTTCCTGTTTCTTCATGTACAAAATGGGGAAGAAAAAATATATATACTCATCACCAGATTATTGTGATGGGAAAATGAGCTTTAAGAATTGTGTATGAAAGGGCCTTACATATTTTAAAGTGTTACACACATGTTGGGACCACATACCCATTTTGTACGTCAATTTTTAAAGCTTGCCAACTTGTCTACACAAGACACATTAACATTTTCCCAGTCAATATCTAACTATCCATGTGCTCACTAAGAGTTATTTAAAAACAAAATTAAAACAATTCAGGTTCTGGTTCTATTTTTCCTTAATAATACTCTATGCCATGCCATTCTGAAACATAGATGGTGAGGACAAATTGTGCAATAAACAGCAGCCTTATTTACTATAGAGAAGAGAGAGAAATTGTTTCTCTGCTGAAAAATGACAATTTATTTTACCTTATGAGAAAAAAAATCAATGAGAAAAAAAGGAGAGGGAGTGACAGCTACTGGGATCACAGAGGAATAACTTCTAACTGGCAGTTGGTTTTGGAAACTTCACTGGTTTAGAGAAAGGCTCCAGCCTCTTGAGCATGTAGTTCTTTACCATGGGGCTGGGAGACCAGGGCAAGCTCTGTGTTTTTTCACTTCGTAGATTGTCTATTGCTCTTGCTTGGTTTCATTTGCAAATATTGGGGTGGGATGTAAAGAATAAGATACCGTTACTGGGACTGTCACCTACAGTGGCCCACGCAGGTGAGCTCCAACACAGCTGCTGTGTCTGGCCTCCAGGGGAGTACTGGTGTATTTTTATGCCACTGGAATACTTCTGTGGGCTCCCCATCAATGGAAAAATTCTCCTGATGGAAACCCCCGAGGAAGATTCTCTCCTCATCCTTAAAGAAGCAGGACCACAAATCAGAGATAGTTGTTCAAACTACTGGGTCAATATTTCTCTGCCATTGGGACTTAACAGACAACCATAAGTCCAGTGTGACCAATTCCATATATTAAGTAAATATCTTACTATTGTCATTTTCCCCTAATACCTAAAATCCCCATGAGTTCACTAAGAAAAATGTTTGTAAGTGAAACCTTTGTGCCTGATAGAGTGCTAATGCTAAGTATAGAGCAATATCATTGTTCCTGTATAATATAGGATTTTTCTCTTAAAAGTCTTCTTGAGGATACATGCACGTTTTAATGCCTGAGGGCATTAGATCTTGTAGATATATCATTTGGGTCACGAAGATTCCTCTGTCTGACATGGCCATAGCTGTGCCCTCCCTTTTTCCACTGGCGTAAATGAAGGGAGAGGAGTGAAAGAGAATATTCATCACTGAACTGCCATCCAATGTGGACACCAGAGAGGGAGCATTGAGTAGCTGGAGAATGCGAAGGCTCTGAGACACTGGCAGAGCCCCCAAGGTGGACTGAAAGGCAGGTTACAGAAGAGATAATCTCAGGTTGGTTTGTTGTAGAATCCTGTCCTGAGCTGAACCACATAGCAGGCTATAAATTGGAAGTAAATTTAAGCCACATCAAAGTCCCAGCCACCTAGGCCTTGATGGGTCTGAGGGCCGTGCTGAGGTGACACAGTGTTGTTAGTCAAGGGGTGAATCCTGGAGCAGCAGTATTATCATCATGTGTGGTCTTGTCAGAAATACAGCATCTTGGACCAGACCTATTGGGCCACAGACCTATTGAATCACAACCTGTATTTCCATCAGTTCCCCAGGTGATTGCCTAGCTCTAAGTTTTGAGAGTAGATGGGCTAGATAATTTGATAACAGGGAAAACAGCTTATAGAGTTAATTGTAATTCTTCTCAAGCCACCCTGAGACTAAATCTAACTGGGCACTTTTTAACATCTCTGTTTAACAAGCTCTTAGTGAGGAAAAAGGGATTCTTCACTGAGTCCAGTAGACAAAGCAAAACAAGGAAGAAGCCTGTGTAATTTTACCTGAATGCATCTCTGATCTCCCCTATGGCCCCAAGACAGGACACTTTAATGGTCTGGACATATTTCTCTTTGGTATAGGTAGGACCTGGGTTTGAGGTGACAGTAAAAATGCCTATGGGATGACTATTTGGGTCTTCAGGGATTTCCAACAAGCTTCCTGTTTGGGGGATGTTGGAAGTGCAGGCTTCAATCTCAGGTCATCTTCAAAGTTATATTAATCACAGAAGACCCATTTCACTCCTTCTGTAATTCCCCTTCCCATTCCCATGCATCATAGAGTACCAATTTCAGACCTGACTTCTCTGTTTTCACCTCAAAAATGGGGGTTTACTTGCCATTAAGCTAAGAAGATATACTTATCTATATATTACCATTTATTATGAAATACCGAGAAGAAAAAACACACATCTAATTATAATGGCTTTATCTTGCTTCAGGAGACACCATATAGAAAACATAAGAAATTCGAAACATACATTATGGTAGGTCTTGCCCACAAGTAGGAGATCATTTGAATGCTTAAAAAAGTATATGTTAAACCCAAACATATTTAGAGGAATGTGTATTCCTCCTTTTTCAAAGGTGAAAAAACTCCAACAATATTTTATCGAGAATTCCCCATATACACTACACATTTGCTAATGTAAAGCCCACTGTTGGTGAGCTGGTGAGGAACGATTAAGCATTGTTCTTCAGGATTCCAAAAGAAACATAATGCTGTAGCATTTACACAAGTAAATGTGATGCTTGTATTAGATGGAACAATAGGACAATTTCATATGGCTCAACCTTATACAGTCAGTATTGTTAGATCAGGATTTTCCTGTGGATTGATTAGTTAGAGGCCCTCTAATAAATATTTGTAAAACAGGGCGAGTGAACTACGTGCTGATACTCAGACTAGAATAATGTATAATCCTGCCTCTATGAAATACGGAAAGATCAACCATAGTGTTTAAAATTCAGTTGCCAATCACTATATGAACCCCTGTTCATCTCATTACTCACTATCCAAAGCTACAAAGTGGAATGCATTAGGATAGTCAGAGTTAGCTTACTCAGTAGTGGCAAACCATGGTACTTAACTGCTTTTCTATCTCCCTGACTATTTAAATAGCTTTAACATTAAAGAAAATACCGATTAACATTTTGTGGTTTCATGGAACACCTAGCATGCTACTCAACAAATCTTTGTTGTCTTTTGTTGAATACTCATAAACTTATGTGAGCAGGTTAAATGAGGAAGTTCTTTATGAAGGAGAACATCCCTATAGCATGGAGGGGCATTCCTAATCAGGTTCTAAAATAATAATTATTTGTTATTCACTACAGTCTTAACCACATGGTTGGGAAAACATGTTCCTCATGGGTATAGTGGTGAGTATCTCTGCCTGTCACATGGTTGAGAAAACAAATGCTTTTACCCTTATCTGGGTGCTTGCTAGAGTAACCCCTTGAGGACAGGCACTGTATTTTCTATCTCTTTACATATTTCATGGTAAAGAGCCTGGCCAAGTGAAGACCACACTTACCAGGATTAGAATAGCGTATAAGATCTTTAGAACTGGAACTTAGAGAGCCCTCAATCTGTGAAACTCGCAGTTTTGAAAGCATTTTTAAATCTCAGATTAATGCATTGGCAGATCAATGGTTGGAAAAATTCAAGACCACTGTGTATATATCAGGTCAGTGGTGATATAACCATAATCCTCTTTTTGTGAAACTCAGTGGGGAACCTGGGAGACAGACTTCTATTCTGACTCCACAGCTGGCTTGAAGCCCCAGAATGAATATACAAATGGACAGTGTCTAAACGTCACATGGAGATTGCTGACCTACAACCTCTGCAGCAACCAGCCATGAAGCCAGACCATCACCTCTGCAGCAGTGGACCCAGAAAGGTCAAGACTTTGTTAATAATTGCCAAGTTCTTTAAACGTGCCCTTGCTCTCAACTCAGGACCAACCAGAGCAAACCAAATATGCTCCCCAAATCAATCACAAAAGATGCCCTCTTCTTAGGCATCTAGCTGGCTCCAGTTTCCCTAGGCCATCAGCCTCTCATCAGGGCACACGTGAAGCTTTCCCAGTCCCCTGCCTGGACATACCTGAAGGGCACACCTGAAGCTTTCCTCTGTTTTATTATAAAGCTTTCCCACTCCCCTGCCCGCCTTTGAGTATCTGCCAGTGGCAGATAATGATTCCTATTCCCTGATCCCCAAACATGTCTAGATTTGTCTGAATATTTTATGATCATACTTCAGATTTCAGCTTAGATATTTTTACCCTGGGAATCATCCTTCCTTCATCCACTAGTTGCTTCCCCTGTCTTATGCTACAGCAGCTTTTACATTTCTTATCAGAACACTTACATTTCAGAATTAGAATTGCTCAGTTGCCTATGTAACTGGAATATAAATACGGATTCAGGTGGCCCAGTCTCTGGACAGTATTACTTTGTCAAAAATAATTGTTGGGAGCAATTCAATTATCCTCATTTGTAAAAATACCAGAGTACTCTTGTAAAGTGGGTACATTATTAAAGAAAGAAAAAAACACTGAAAATTCTATTAATATTAAATATTTAAATGTTAAATTTAAAATATCTAAATGTTTAAAATTTTTCTCTCACATTCAATGTCTTTCTTATGCCTGGAAGATGCTTAAAACAACAGGAACAGCAAAAGTGAAATCAAGTTAGTCTTCTTGCTTTGTTTTGTTCTTGTTTTTCTTCTTGTTTTGTTTCCCAAAACATTTTTCCACATCTAGCCCACGTGGGGCTGACCCTCTTGCTGGGGCAACCTCAGCCGTTTTTTCATTCCTTTTGGATAATCCTAATTTATTTCCACACTCCCACTCCGTCACCACAATCAAGTACCTGGTCTCTAAACTCCTGATTGGAAAGAATTATTTTTTCACATCAATGGAGAGAATAATGAAAAACCAGCCACTTCCACTGTCAATACACAAGGGATGCAGGCCTTTCACTGACTTGAATTTCCAGCAGCTGCCCTCTAGGGGTCGCTCTCCTGTCGCTCTCACCACTTCCCTCTATATCCACCATGCGGCAGCTGTAGCTGGTAAGTAGCTCCCAAGAATGGGAGAAGTGTCCATTTTCTTTTCACATTGTTACTGGGTAGAGCTGGTGTGTACTCATAAAGCACTGTGTATATTCCCTAATCATACAGGAAGAGCTACTATGATTATCATCATTGTTGTCATCATCATTTTTATTAAATCTGGCATATGTGAAATAATTGTAGTTACAAAAAATCTATTTTAAGTTTGATTCTGGGATTGTTTTGGCTTTATCGGGGGCAACATTTTACTTATATGTTTCCACTGGTTCTGCTCAGCCTTGCAAATAATCTAGTTCCCTACCAATCTAGGCCAAATAACACTGAATGCTAAGCAACAGGTAAGCATGAATATATTGACTGGCCCCTGATTTAAAGTAAAAGTAAGGATGATTCCAGAGTACTTACAACAGATGGAAACATTATGATTATAAATGAACTTTTTAACAGAAAACTTCAAAATCTTAGTTCTTAAGTCATTTCTTTCTCTTTATGTACCTCACTTCCAAGTAAAATAGAGCCAAGAGATATTGAAGGTGATTTGCCTAAAACCTGATAAATCACTTAAGCATGATTATGGTCCTCGAACTACTATAGATCAACTCTAATCACATAATATGGTTTAACTCTTTGTAAAATGTGAGAAGAGGGTCACCTCAGGAGTACTCTCAGCTCAGAGGAAAACAGAGAGGCCACTATTCACAGGCTTTAAAATCAGACTCACGGTGACATTTACAAGGAGTCTATTTTCTCCAGTGTGTATGTTTATTTATTTATGCATATATTCAGGTGTCTATTCTTTGCCAGGTATCATATTAAATGCTGAGAATATAGTATTTACCAAGACTTAATTTTTGTTTTCAATGTGCTTAGGGCACAGAAAGATGAGGAAATAACAAAAAGCAAAAATGTGTGAATATTCACAGCCTTTCTTCCCCTTCCCCCCACCTCTATTTCCCAACTGAAGGAAGATTCTCACTTGCTTGTCATCTCCTCATCCACTAGTATAGCAAAAAGTGACAAGTGTTCAAAGAACGTAGAGAAGCTAAGTTTATCATCATCATAAGATCTATGTCATAGATGAGGAAAGAAAAAAGGAAAGCCATGTGCACTAGGTGTGGGACAGAGTTTTGGGAAACAGACGAAGAGCAGCAAGAAGACTCACTCGATTTCATTTTGTTGTTCCTGTTGTTTTAAGAATCTTCCAGGCAAAAAGAAAGATATTGAATGTGAGAAAAATATTTTAAACATTTAGATATGTTAAGTTGAACATTAAATATTTAATATTAATACTTTTTAAAGGTTTGTATTTTATTTCTCTAAGAATGCACCCACATTACAAGAGTACTCTGGTATTTTTACAAATTAGCAAAATTGAATTGCTCCAAACAATTATTATTTACAAAGTAATACTGTCCAGATACTGGGCCACATGGATCCCTAGTTATATTCCAGTTACATAGGCAAATGAGCAATTCTAATCCTGAATTGTAAGTGTTCTGGTAAGGGAGGTAAAAGCTACTGTAGCATAAGACAGGATAAGCAACTAGTGTATCAAAGAAGTATGATTCTTAGGGGAAAAATCTCTAAGCTGAGATATGAAGTACAATCATGAAATAT
Source organism: Hylobates moloch (assembly GCF_009828535.3). Classification (NCBI taxonomy): domain Eukaryota; kingdom Metazoa; phylum Chordata; class Mammalia; order Primates; family Hylobatidae; genus Hylobates; species Hylobates moloch. The sequence continues at coordinate 48,721,878 of NW_026652296.1, read as the reverse complement.
TCAGACAAAACTAGACATGGATGGGGATCAGGAAATAGAGTCAGAGGGGGCAGTATCATTATAAGAAACTAAGTATTATTCATAATGCCTGGAATAGAGTGTATGTTGGGGAAAAAAGGGTAAAATAACATCAGGTAAGGCATTTTTATTATATAATATTTTGGCGAGGTGTGGAATATAACCTCAGGTTTCCATTAACAAATTCTCTTTCCATCTGTGTAAGATGCACTTCTTCAACGAGGTTGCACTTTAACTGACTTTAGTGATTAGCCCTCGATGCCAACCAACTTTTATCTATTGGGCCTCAGAGTAGACTGTACGTGGAGTTGGTTCAGCAAATAAACAAATTACTTAGTTGATTAGACATTTACTCTGTATCAAACCCTACGCACATATCGCCTTCAACTCTTACTGTAACCCTAAAAAGGAAGGTATTATTTGTCCTACTTCAGGAATGAAAAACTCAGAGATAAGAGAGTCCATTAATTTTCACATCAAAGTGAGGACACAAGATTCATGGTTTTTCTTCCACTATGCTAGACTGCTTTTAACTGCTATAAAAATGTAAAATCTCCATTTAGCCATGGGATTCAGTAAAAATGCATGTCCACTTTCTCAAGTCTTTCTCACACTCACCCAGTTTTTTGTGTCTTGCTACTTTACTTGTTTGTTAACTCCTAATATTACTTAGTAAGAGTAATGATATCTTAGAATTTAGGAAGTCTTTGCCACTCCTTGGGAATATTACTTTAATCCTCCTTACATTCAGTACCTCGTGTGTAAAATAGGGATTACATGTGTACCTATCTCATGGGATTGCAATTAGAATAATATGATATTACTTAGGAAAATGTAGGCATAAGGACTGAAATAAGGCTGACACCCAGCAATGAATGTTAAATTCCCTTCATCTTTAATGGGAACTTTCTCAAACTCAGTTTTCTTTCATCTTCTTTTATAAGAACTTTGCCCCCATTATCACATTCATACTATCTGAGATGGACTTGAATTCTTAAGTTAACAAAATGCCAATACACTATTACCCTGTGTGTTATATGTACTTGACTACACACCATTTTAAAAACAGTGATTTTTCTTCTCCCTCACTCCCTGAATGAGAACTAACTTCTTTTTACCCTTAACGCTCTGTGGTGGAGGCAATCAAAAGATTTAAACCCTGTAGAAATAACTTCTATGTGACATTGCTTAGAATTCATGACACAGGAGGTGGCTCCAATTCCACCAGAGGTTCAAATCAGCCCTTAGTTCCCATTATCTCCTCCTTTCACTCAGTTAATTATCAAAGGTCTAGTAAAGAGAGAAAATGAACATAAATGGAACAGTGTTCCTTTAAGAAACTTCTCCCTGCCATTGCCTTTCAGGTTGATGATTTTGATCTTAAGAATGCACTGTCTCAGAAGGAGGCAGAATGCAGAGACAAATGTCACAGTAAATAATATGTGAATAGTCCCTCGGTACAGCAGGCACCAAGCTCAAACCCCAGGCATTTCTCTTTCACGATGCTCCAGAGGAACTTTTCAGTCTAACATAGCCATATTGCAAGATGAATTGGGGAATCTTTCTTTTCCTGCTGACTGAGCTCTTTCAGTCCGTGACAAGACCAAGCAGAAGATGCCCTGTGGGACTGAGGGTTGGCGCAGAATAAAGATATAACCAGCCAACATGACTCAGGAACACAATGTCAGGTATTTTTGTCCTGAGAACAACTGCCCGGGAGAAACAAACATATCTATAAACACACCCAAGTGAGGACTCCAACAGCCAAAAAGTAGAATTAAAAGTTAAGTTTGTGAGAAGATAAGAACATGGTTTGAGGATTTAGGTTAGCTTCCCTGGAAGCAGACAGGGGATTCTGAGGCTGAGAAGAGGATTCTAGTGCATGTGATTTATTAAGGGAAAGCTCTCAGGAGAAGAGGGACGCAGGGTATGACAGGAAGAGTAGCTGAGCAAGGATGTTATCTCTGCTGGAGATTAACCTCAGCCTGATCACACACAGAGATCTGAGCATGAATCAAACCACAGAGTTCATCCCACCTTGAGGCAAGGGGCAAGACATTGTGTAACCTGGCAGGCCACTCCAAAGGGGGTAATGTAGAACCTCCTAGTCAGACAGATCCCTTAGAGAAGAAAGCAGTCTCCAAAGAAGTGGGCAGCCTGGAGCCATCTAACAGCCACCACTCATGGCGACTGGGAGATGGCTACACTTGCTGGATAAAGGGAATCTGGGCAGAGAGCAAAGAGCATCTACTACACTTAGAATAACTTTATTCTTTCATACGTGTGTACCTGTGGATGGAGAGGATCTCTCTCTCCCTCTCTCTCTCTCTCTCTAATCTATCATTTTGCAATTTACGTTAGTCTATCTACCTAGGATCTATTTATTTCAGGCTTTCCTTAAATGTTGCTATGTTGCTAAACTTGTAGATTCGTTCCATTTGATTCTATCTACCCAAAGCTATCTTTCTAAACGACATTTTAAAAAGCAAATTGTTTAAAAAGTAGCATAGTTATATGGCAAGGTTTTACAATATGTTTTTGGTCTTCTGTTATGCTAGACCAAAAACTTTTTAAAAAAAGAATGAATATTGCATGTCAGCTGATAGAACAGAATTGCATCTCAGCTGTGAGAAGAACACTTTGTCTTTTTAGGCTGTCATAATTAATAGCCTCAGTGTTTGATTTGTGAGGTTTTTCAAGCTACAGAGGATTGTTTCTATATGCACGATGAAGCTATTAAACACTGAAATATATTTTCAAAAGCTGCATACAAAAATCAGCTTTAAAACTTCGATATTCTCCACACATAGGTCTGGAAGTAAGGAAGGCATCTGCTATTCTCCTCTTCTCATTGCTCTTTTCAAATTATCCTTCTCTTGGCTTTCTAAAAGAGCTAGGTGTTAATTTCAGGTGGTATCAGTAGTCTGTTGCCAAAGTAATGCTGCATAACAAGCCATCCCCAAAGCCAAAGGCTTAACACAATGAGCACGTATTTAGTTCTCAGGCCTGCAGGTTAGCAATTTAAGCTGATGTATTAATTATATATTGCCGCCTAACAAATTATCCCAAAACTCAGCAGCTTAACACAATACACATTTATCATTCTCAGTTTTCATGAGTTAGGAATTAGGTGCAGCTTAGGTGAATCCTCTGGCTCTGGGTTTCTCACGGGTTACAATCAAGGTATTGGCTGAGATCAGGGTCATCTCAACGCTCGGCTGGAAGTTCATCCACATTCAAGATCACTGTTGCGGATGTGGCTGGCTTCAGGTCCTTGCTGGCAGTTTACTGGAAACATCAGTTCCTTACTATGTGGGCTTCTACAAAGGACTACTCACAGCACAGCAGTTGGCTTTCCCCCAGAACAAGGATCACAGGAGAAGGAGAAAAGAATGAACAAGATAGAAATCACGGTCTTTTATAACTTCTTGGAAGTGACATTCCATCACATTTGCTGTATTCTATTCATTTAAAAACAAGTCCCCAGGTCCAGCCCACATCCAAATAAATGGGGTTACTTAAGTACATGTACACCAGAACCACTGGGAGCCATGCAAGCTACTGCCTACCACAGCTGGGTTCAGCTGGTTCATTTCCTCAGGTTAGATTGGTCTTGTCATATATCTGGGAGACAGCTGGCCTTTGGCTGATCTAGGGTGGCTTTGGCTGTGGTGATTTTGCTCTGAGCCTTGTTTATTTTATCCTCTTAAAAAACAGCTGGGGCATGTTTTCATGATGTTCTCATGGAGGCATGAGAAAAGAAGCAGAAACACCCAAAGCTGCTTGAAGATTAGGCTCAGAACAAGTATGACATCACCTTCTCTGCACTCTGCTGGCCAAAGCAATTCCTGAAACCAACACAGATTCAAGGTGTGGGGAATAGGTTCTCTCCTTGACAGGAAATGTTGCAGGGTCACATTCAAAAAGAGCTGAATACAGGGGCTGGTGGTGCTGAAGAACTGAGGCCACTAATACAATCAAACCAGTTGACTGTATCAGCAGAGCCTTTCTCTTACTTTGTACCCTCGAATCATTTACCCAGCTAGTAGCTATTCCCCTCGTAACTTGAAGCTTCTTTTTCCACTCACTGTGACTCTATACAATGCTATTTCTCTTGGATTCTTGGGGCTGTTGATGTCCACAAACATCAGTGTTTTCCATTGGGGTACCATTGTTATATGAGAGAGAAAATTCTTCATTTATATGAAACTATTGCTTGGGTGACAAGGAATTTCACTTCCCTGACTCCTGCCCTCGAAATGCCAATAACACTTCCCAGTTTGAAAATGCTCCGACAGGGAGGGAGCTTTCAAATAAGCAAGTGGAGAGGGCTAGAATGATCCATGTGACATCAGCATCAATTTATGTCTAGCTTGAAATTGATACAGACAGGGACATACAGAAATGTTCAGCTGAGAGAGCTTAGAAGCGGCAGCACACCAGGAGCAAAAAGCAAACTGAGCGCCCAGATCTTTGTTTCTAACACCATTCTCTAAGAAAGGGAACCAGGGTTCTTTGGTGAAATCACTCATTCTAGGACTGGCAGAGAAAATATACAAGATGAATCTGGAGCATACTTTAGTACCAGAAAGTAAATGTTAAAAAACAAACAAAAGCCCCACAATGATGGGGGCATGTCAGAAGATCACAGGCGCCAACTGAGAGAGTTCCCAAGGCTGACGCAATTTGTGTAACAAAATAAGTAAGGTAGAATCAGATTATAGCCCAAAGTATAAAATACATATCCATACTGATATAAATACATGATTAAATAAATACACAAATGGAGAAAAATAGACAACCCCCCCATGTACAAGAATTCCAGATAATTTAGGTAACTACTCTGCACTCAAGCGTAACTCCCTACTCCTTCGATGTGGGCTGCAGATCATGCTTAATCCCAAAGAGTAGAGTATGGAAAGGGAAATAAAAGAGTAAATTTGCAGTGGAGCAACTTGACAGAAACTACCTTAGTCAAGTGACCAAGGTCAACATGAACAGTGATAAGCCATTGCTCATAGCATGTTGCCTTGATATGTGATGAGAATGAAATTTTGCCTCTGTAAAGTGGGTCTGTCTCCACAAAACCCATAACTCCAGTCTAATCCTGAGAAAAAAACAAATCAGACGAATCTCAGTTGAGGGATGTTCTACAAAATACCTAAACGAGTAGTCCCCAAAACTGTCAAGGTCAGCAAAAAAAACCCAGGAAAGTCTGAAAAGGCAACACAGACAAGAGGAGCCTAAGAGACATGACAACTAAATGAATGTGGGATCCTGATGGGATCCTGGAGCAGAAGACAGATATTAGATCAAAACTAAGCAAATATCAATAAAATATAGACTTTAGTTGGTAATAATCTATGAATATTGGTTCATTAATTGTAGCATATATTCCACACAAATGTAAACTATTAATAATAGGGAAAATTGAGTATTAGATATGTGGAAACTATGTACTATCTTTTCTGAAAAACTATGTACTAATTTTTCTGAAAACCTAACACTATTATAAAATTAAGTTTATTTTCAACTTAATTATGTTTTCAACTTAATTAAGTTTATTTTCAACCCCACCCACCCACCTCAGGTGAGTGGTAGCACTCTTGTTTGAAAGATACTGGTGTAGAAATTCTTCTGATGCCTGTCACCTCCTGTCTCTCCTTCACTCCTGCTCAATCACTCACTCCTGTAGTCACAACCAGACGCTATCATCACCAATAGTACAAATCCTTCAGTGTCTCATTTCAAACATCTCTCTCCCTTTTGTGGGCCTTCTCTCTAGTACCAACAATTCTCCACACCCTGGGTCAGGACCTTTAACCTACCACCTTTTCACTGCCTCCTCTTGTCCTCATATTTGAATTTACCTAGATTAAGTTGTAGAGTCAATCATTAGAATTGCTCCTTTGGTTATACTCTTAACTCTCTTGTGTCTCTTCTGCTTGACCTATTATTTTGGCAAAACTCCAGCCCTGATTAAATTTGCCTCCCAACCTGTTAATCTTATGTACCCATTTAGCTGAGAACAGCTGGCCTGTAATGTTGCCTGGTAATAATGCCCTACTTGTCTAGTCAATTTATTCCCCTTCTCTTCTAGACAACTGTTTCATGTTTTCTCCTCTTTTCTTAAACCTGCAATATATCTTTCCTTGTCCTCACTTTCAGCTGGTGATATAACTCCTTGTCTCAACGAGAACATTCAAGCACTCAAAAAAGAACTTGCATAAGCTCCCACCATCACAATTGCCCACTTACCTGCATCTGTGTCCATTAGCCTGTCTTCCCCCCGTTACTGTGGAATACTCAACTGGATTTTCAACTAAGGCTAAACTTAGCTTTAGTACTATATTCTATATTTCATGCTTTTCCAAAGACATTATTCTAACAGTTTTTCCTCTTTCTTCTGCTTCATCAAAATTTTCCTTTCTACTGGATTTTTCTTGTCAGTGAATCAGTAAGTTGTTTTGTTCTCCATCTGAAAAAATACATATATCTCAATCCACTTCCTTCCCCAGCTACAGTGCCATTTGTTTCCTCTTATTTATAGTCAAACTTCTTTCAAAAGTAGCCAGTACTCTTCTAGCTCCACCATTGCTCACTTCTCATTCTCTTTTAAATCCACTCTAATGAGACTTTTTCTCTACTACTCCACCAAGGTCAAACTTCCTCTCTATATTGCTAAACCCTATGGTAGATGCTTGGTAAATATTCATTGACATTTTTCCACAGCTAGCTCAGTCCTTGAAAACTTTTCTTTGACTTCCAGGAATTCACACCTTTAAGGCTTTCTGTCTTATTGGCAGCTTCTTCTCAGCCTCTTGTGCTAGTCCTTATATCTCTTTAATCTCTTAATTGTGGAAAGTCCCAAGGCTCAGGACGGATACCTCTTCTCAATCCATCTGCACTTACTCTCTGGTCCTCATTCGGTCTTTGTTTTAAAGACATCTCCACACTAGTGATTCTCAAATTTATATCGGCAGTCTGTATTTCTACCCTGAACTTCAGACTCATATATACAATTGCTTACTTAAGTCTCCATCTGGATGGCTAATAGCATCTCAACCCGTACATGTCAAGAACTGACCTCCTTATGTTCTCCCCTTCCTCATCCTGATTTTTCTAGAGACTTTCTATGTCAGTAACGGAACACTATCCTTCCAGTTGATCAGTCCAAACATGTGGTGTCATCCTTGATCATTTTATTGTACTAACACCTCAAGTCTATGCCATTCAGAAATTCTGTTGGCTCTACCTCCATAACACACCTCAAATCCCACCACTTCCTACTTCTACTGTATCTGCTACAACCACACTGACTTAAGTCACCATCAACTTTTAGCTGGATTAGGTTCATAGCCTGTTAACTAGTTTCCAAGCATCTGATCATGGCCTCTTCAATTTATCCACTACAGAGCTGAGAGCGTGCTCCTGCTAAACAAGTCAGGTCATGTCACTCCTCTGCACAAAACTGTCTGGTGGGCCCCCATCTCCCCTTGAGTTAAAATCAAGGTCATCATCATGGCTTAGAAGTTTATAAAGTAACTTTGGTCAATTTTTAAAAATGGCTCCCCGTCTCTGCCTTCAGTGCTTTATATGGCTAAACCTTGATAATGTGGCTGGTGCCTTTGTAAGAATGAAAGTGCTCTGACCCCCACTGGCAGATACCCCCCTGCCCCAGAGCTCACACCTTGGCAAGTAGAGAGGTGGCTCCCTCAATAGGCATTTTGTGCAGTGCACACACTGCACAGCTGTCCTAGCTCTATTCAGCTGCCTGATCCCTTCCCATTAATTCTCTGCATTCATTCTTCACCACTGTTCACTGCATTCACTCTGACCAATCACACTGCTCTCCTCGCTACTCTTTGGACATGACGGGCATTCTTTCACCTCAAGAGCTGTTTTCTAAACTCACATTTCTTTCTCCAGGTATTATCCACAAGGTCCACTCCTTCAGGTCTTTGTTCAAATACCACCATTGCTATGAGGTCTTCCCTAACTCCCCATTTGATATTATAGTTATTTCTTCCTCTGCTCTGTATCCCCCTTAAAGTTTTTTAAAATTTTCTTCACAGATATTACCATCTATTTCATATTCCACTTGTGATTTTCTCTCTGCATGTGTGTTGATAGTATTTCTGACCTGAAGGTACACTCCAAGAGGGCAGGAAATTTATTTTACTTTTCGTTGTTGTTAATTGCTGATTACCCAGGACCTACAGTTCCACATGTTCCATAGTAGGCATTCAGATCCTTATCACATAAGTGAAGATATAGAAAGAGGCTTTTTTCTTTTTCCATTTTTACTTTAGAATCAAGGGGTACATGGGCAGGTTTGTTGCCTGGGTATATTGCAGGATGCTGAGGTGTGGAGTATGATTGAACCCATCACCTAGGTAGTGAACACAGTATCCAACAGGTAGTTTTCAGCCCTTGCCCCGTCTGTCTCTCCCACCTTTTTTTTTTTTTTTTTTTTTTTTTTTTTGAGACAGAGTTTCACTCTTGTCACCCAGGCTGGACTGCAATGGCGCAATCTCAGCTCACTACAATCTCCACCTCCCGGGTTCAAGCAATTCTCTTCCCTCAGCCTCCTCAGTACCCGGGATTACTGGCACCCACCACCACGCCCGGCTAATTTTTGTATTTTTAGTAGAGATGGGGTTTCACCATGTTGGCCAGGCTAGTCTCAAACTCGTGACCTCAGGTGATCCATCCGCCTCAGCCTCTCAAAGTGCTGGAATTACAGGCATGAGCCACTGTGCCCAGTCTGTCTCTCCCACTTCTAGTGGCCCCCAGTGTCTATTGTTCCCATCTTTGTGTCCATGTAACCCAATGTTTAACTCCCACTTACAATGAGAACATGTGGCGTTTGGTTTTCTGTTTCTGTGTTAGTTCACTTAGACAATATACCACTTCTCATACAAAAATTAGCCAGGCATGGTGGCAGGCACCTGTAATCCCAGCTGCTTGGTAGGCTGAGGCAGGAGAATCGCTTGAACCCGGGAGGCAGAGGTTGTAGTGAGCCAGGATCACACTGCTGCATTGCAACCTGGGCAACAGAGTGACTCTACCTCAAAAAAAAAAAAGAATGTACCACTTCTCTCTCTGACCTATTTCTCCTCCACTAATCAACATTTATTTCCTTTCCTCACATTCTAGTTATGCCTGAATCTAGGTTCTCGAGTTCTTCTTCCAAATGCATACTTACTATCTGCCACACACGTCCATTGACCTCACTCATATATTTTTTCTCCATTGCTCAAAGAAGATTTCCAGATCAAACACTCACGTAGTATGATTAATTGGAGAAAAGCTTCTACTACATAAATATTGTATTGGTAAACAATAAAGATGGAGACCTTTAATCTTTTAAGCCCAGCACATATATCTGTTTGTAAAATTAAGTGTCCAAAGAGAGTGAGAAGTGTAAACCAAATGGTATTTGAGGATGATTTCAAAAATAGCAGAGTAGCCTCAGTGAATCATGAATATAATGGTTGTTTCTGTTGATGCATAATTAAACATGAAGCAACCCTAATTGTTATAATAGACATTTAACTGAAATCCATCAGCTTCAAAGGCATAAAGAAGTGTGTTCTTCTGCACAGTACTGCATTTTCCTCTTTGGTTATAAAATGTTAACTGGGGAAATGTGAGCTCTTTATTATCTTTGGTGAACATAATTCTCTTTTTCAGTCAAGTGACCGTAATGTCATTTTCTTGGTAACACCTCTGGCCTTGCAAAGTTTGGCTTAACTTTATTGATCTCTTTATACATTTACAACAAAACAAACATATTGTGTCTGTAGAAATATGTCATTTGTTGCTCTTTGAGCTCAGCTGGCAAATGGGATGAGAAACCGAGTTTTAAGAAAAGAACAACGGTGCCATTTGAACAGCTGCAGGAATGGATCTCTGAAGCAAACAGCTGGGCCACATAATATGTCTCAGACTGAGCTCCTCTGGCCTCAAATTGGGGCCTGAAAATAAAAGAGAAGGGCCTGAGAGATGGGTGATGTGGAGCTGGAAGCTTGTGTTTTAGTTGTCAAATTCATAGCATGTTAATGCCAAATTGAATCCTATTACTTTCCATGAGTTAGAATGGCAGGTTTTTACAGCTACTTCTGAGTTTCAAAAAGTTACCACTGTCAAAGTCATTCAGACCATACAGGGATAGAAGATACTCTTTCTACACCTATCCCAGAAAACAGTGATTTCATGCCTTGTACCAGTTACAAACATGCCCAGTATCGAGGAAGTCCATAAACCAGCTGATTTCTGTCCACCACATTAGCTATCAGGAAACAGCCTTATCATGACTGACACTTTTGATTGACACCAATTTACTTAAGAGCTATTTTCCTCTTTAAGGGCTCTAAGGAGCAAAATATGTTTATTAACTTGTAGAGACACGTCTTTTCAAATTAAAAAAGGTATACTTATTTAAACACTTAAGGTGTCATTATTTTATCTTAACCATTCACCTCCTCCCACCCATGTTAACAACATGTATTAGTCCATTCTTGAACTGCTATACATACTTACGACTGGGAAATTTATAAAGAAAAGAGGTTTTATTGGCTCATGGTTCTACAGGCTATACAGGAAGAAAAGCGGCTTCCGCTTGGCCGCTGGGGAGGCCTCAGAAAACTTTTACTCAAGGCAAAGGCAAAGCCAGAGCAGTCACATCACATGGCCCAAGCAGGAAAGAGAAAGAGTCGGGAGGTGCTACTCAGTTTTAAACCAACCAGATCGCCTGGTGCAGTGGCTCACGCCTGTAATCCCAGCACTTTGGGAGGCTGAGGCGGGTGGATCACGAGGTCAGGGGTTGGAGACCAGCCTGACCAACATGGCAAAACCCCGTCTTTACTAAAAATACAAAAAAATTAGCCAGGCGTGGTGGTGCGCATCTATAATCCCAGCTACTCGGGAGGCTGAGGCAGGAGAATTGCTTGAACCCAGGAGGTGGAGGTTGTAGTGAGCTGAGATCGTGCCACTGCACTCCAGCCTGGGTGACAGAGCAAGACTGCCTCAGAAAAATAAATAAAAAAATAAAATAAAATAAAACAACCAGATCTCAGGATAACTCCCTCACTCACTATCATGGGATACGGCACCAAGGGAATGGTGCTAAACCATTCATGAGAACTCTGCCCCCATGATCCGGTCACCTCCCACTAGGCCCCACCTCCAACCACTAGGCCCCACCTCCAACACGGGGGATTACAATTCAACATGAGATTTGGTGGGGACACAGATCCAAACCATATCATCACCACTCTTAAAGATATGCTATTGGGAGGCCGAGGCGGGTGGATCACCTGAGGTCAGGAGTTCGAGACCAGCCTGGCCAACATGATGAAACCTTGTCTCTACTAAAAATACAAAAAATTAGCTGGGTGTAGTGGTGCACGCCTGTAATCCCAGCTACTCAGGAGGCTGGGGCAGGAGAATCGCTTGAACCCAGAAGGCAGAGGTTGCAGTGAGCTGAGATCGCGCCACTGCACTCCAGCTTGGGCAACAAGAGCAAAACTCCATCTCAAAAAAAAAAAAAAAAAAAGAAGAAGAAGACATGCTAAATCTTTTCTTTTTCATACAGAAACTTCAATTAATACACTGAATGTTCTTTTATTATCAAATGCAGAAACTAGAAACCAGAACATTCAATTATTTAAAAACAAAACAAAACATAACAAAGTCACAGAAACCTAACTATTCAGCCCACATCTCTGACCTGGCCATGCAAGTAAGAAGTTTGTCCACTTTCTTCATGGCCCTTCTTGCTTCTGCCAATGTGTGACGTTGTGAGGACTGTTTGATTCCCTTTCCTACAGGCAGTCAAAGCTGGTTAACACCAATGTCAATGGATGTTGTGTTAGGCTGTTCTTGTGTTGCTATAAAGAAATACCTGAAGCTGGGTAATTTATAAAGAAAAGTGCCTTAGGCTGGGCACGGTGGCTCATGCCTGTAATCCCAGCACTTTGGGAGGCTGAGGTGGGCGGATCACTTGAGGTCAGGAGTTCGAGATCAGCCTGACCAACATAATGGAATCCTGTCTCTACTAAAAATACAAAAATTAGCTGGGCATGGTGGTGTGTGCCTATAATCCCAGCTACTTGGGAGGCTGAGGCAGGAGAATTGCTTGAACCCAGGAGGCAGAGGTTGCAGTGAGCTGAGATCATGACAATGAACTCCAGCCTGGGAGACAGAGCAAGACCCTTTCAAAAAAAGCAAGCGAGAGAGAGAGAGAGAGAGAGAGAGAAGGAAGGAAGGAAGGAAGGAGGGAGGGAGGGAGGGAGGGAAGGAAAGAAGGAAGGGAAAAAAAGAAAAGAGCTTTAATTGACTCGTGGTTCTGCAGGCTGCACAGGAAGTGTGGTATCTCCTTCTCGTGAGGGCCTCAGGAAGCTTACAATCATTCAAGAAGCCAAAGGAGGAGCCAGTGTATTAGATGGTGAGAGTGGGAGCAAGAGAGAGAAGAGGAGCAGCCAGGCTTGTTTCAACAACCAGCTGTCCTGTGAACTGAGGAAGAACTCACTTGTCACTAAGGAGACGATGCTAAATGATTCATGGGGGATCCGCCCTATGATCCAATCACCCCCAACCAGTCCCAACCTCCAACACTGGAAATTACATTCCAACATGAGATTTGGAGGCGACAAACATCCAGACTATAGCAGATGGTGTTATCTTTTTTCCAAAAGTTTTCTTTGCTGAGTTTAAAAAGTGATGTATACAATATATCCTTAGAGACTTCATAATGATCCTTAGCATAGCAGAGTTTTTGAGAAGTCCAACAACAATTATTTAACTTTGTTTCAACCTGCAACTCTCATGCTTTCTTAATCAAAAACTTTCTTCCATAGTAGGATCCCCGCTTCTCGTGGTAGCTGGGAGAGAATCACCCAGGAATGTAGGAGACTCAGGCTTTTACTCCTAGTAGGACAAGAAGCTATTGGAGGGTTTATTAACAGAGGAAGGACATGATTTCTTAGGATTTATAGGGCCCACCTGGCTTCTGCGTGAGCTGTGACTGAGGGAAACACAAATGTAGAACATGATTTAGGAGGCTCCTGCACTCATACAGGCGAGCAAACAACTGTTAATTTGAACCAGGTGGTAAAGGTGTAGATGATGAGAGGGGATCATTTCCCAGATGCATTTGGAAGGCAGAGCTTTCAGTATTTTTTGACAGATGGAATGTGTGGTATGAGAGAGATGACTCCAAGGTTTTTTTTCCCCAAGCAAAGGGAAAACTCTATGAGGAGCAGATTGGAGTACTTAGAAGTAAATCATGAATGTCATTTCGGAGATGTTAACTTTAAAATGACAATTAGCATTTCAACAATAGCCAGGCAAGTCTCTGAAATCCTCTCTCTGAACTTGAGGTAGTTCAGTGCAGTGCCTATCAAACCCTGGCAGCACATTAGAATTGCTTAGGGATATTTAAAAATTCTGATGCTCAGGATGCTACCAAACAAATTACCTAAATATTTCTGGGGTGGATTAAGCCATTGGTGTTTTTGAAACCCTCCAGGTGATCCCAGTGTGTGGCAAGGGTTGAGAACCACTGGTTCAGAGGCATCAGTGGTTTCAGGTTTGTAAGGTCATGACACTCTACTGTTTGTCAGCACAAAGCACAGGCATGCTTCCTGGATGTGTGGAAATTGGAAGCAAGGCAGGCACTATGGCTAGGAAATAGATGATTCCCAGGTTTACTCTAACTCTCCAGGCACACTCCCTTCAGTCTCTTTAAGTTTCTGGAAATGTCTAGCCTTCTTCCTTAAGGCAGTTGTTTTAAACATTCTTCACTTAAATTAGGCAGCATTCATGGCGCCTGGACTCCTGGCTCAGAGCCTGAGCCTTTTCTCCTGGTCTCCGGAGATCCATGACAATAATCCATTACTGAGTTACCTGACAATGTAAGAGCACTTCAGAGCCACCCTCACAGCCCAGCCAGGAGCAGCTACAGCTGAAGCCAATCTGAAAGCAGCAGGAATTCAACAGCTCTGGAAGAAGGGAAGAGAGGACCAGGAGCATTGCAAAGTAAGAGAGCGGAAGGGACTCTTGGTCAAAGTGGAAGAGTCCTTAGGGAGAAGCTCTTGGAACTGCCCTCAGTGAAACCAACACAAGCGTGTATGATGTTTGATTGCCCGAGTCCTCATGTGAACACATTCAGACATATCACAACACACACTTAACACACAGGCCACTCATATACACACAAAATATACACCACATCCCCCACATCACACACCCCTGTCATCCACTGCCCCTCCCATATCGAACGTCTCCAGTAAGCATGTCAATGGGCTCATTCACTCTTTAGATGAATGAGGGTTAAGTTTGTAATGGGCTTTCTGTGCCCTCAGAAAATTTGTAATTTAACTGGGGGACACACACTGCCTGATGAACTTTGAAATTTGACGTGTCATGTTCCAGTGTCCTTCCAAGTCCCCCCAAAGCTGATTATTTAGGCACTGACATACCCTGTCCACCTACAAAGCCACTCTTGAGTAAGGGAGAAATCAAGGTGGAAGAAAGCCCTCAAAACCCCTTTGCCCAGGGGATAATTTTGTTTAAGGCACTGACTATTAACTCAGATCTCAGTAAAAGCCCCAAGAGGACATTGATTCTTCTGCCCAAGTGCAACACGTGCTGTCAGCGCCTGCCCACATCCCAAGCCCTTATCTGTCAGTGAACAGAAGCTCAACTTTCAAAGCCCAGGATCTGCATTTCTTGGCCTGAGGGCTTTCTCTAGACTAAGAAGGCTTCTTTGCCCACTTCTGTATCAAGCTGGTAGTTGACACTACCAACAAGCAGCTCTCTTCCTATGACTGACAGAGAGGCATGCTCTGCGCTTGAGCCCCAGTTGTCTAGTGGTGACTGGCTTGAGCAAATACTCTTCATTGACTGCATTCTTTTCTCTGGCGCACTTTCCCATATCCCTACCAATGCTTTCTGGGATTACCTCTCAGATAATCTATCTGCACTGAAATTCTTACTCGGGGTCAGCCTCTATAGAACGCCTACTAAGACGCCAGGAAAGGGGGAAGTCCTCTGCAAGCATACATGACAAAAGAAAGACAAAGTTCAGTTTGTCAAAAGGGACCAGAGTCACAAATATGTTTACGAAAACTCTGTCCTGTTACCTATATTTGATTTACAATGACCGATTGGGAAATTTGCCTCTTTGCTGGGGTAGGGAACTGACTGACCATGTAAAGGGGAAACAGATGCACTCAGCCTGCAGCCTCACACATCTGCTGGATGAGCAACGACTATACTTTTCCAGGAGGAGACAATAAAAACATTCACATAAAACTTTGTATTGTGTAAGCGACACTGGTTATTGTAGTTGGCAATCAGAAAGTTACCCCGAGGACAGAACTTTTCTGCCTATTAATGTAGAGAAAATGGCTAGCCTGCTTCCCACGTCTCAGAATATAACATTGGAGATGCTAGGATTCATTCCAGAGGAGTTATGATACCAGCAAAATACAAAAAGGAGGTAGCCAATGTGTGCTGCAGTAAAGATCATAAAATAAAATCCAAGCACTTCAGAGCTCTTGGGGCAAATTGAATCCATGGGAGTGAAAAATAAAGGGCTTGAAAAAAAGTATGCTCTTTTTACAGAGAACAGGAAAATAATATATTTCTCCTTTTTATGAAGAGTAAGCTCTTCTGGCCCCAAAACTGTAACTGAGATATTTCCTAACATATAAAAACAATATTTTATAAGGACTCACCCACAGTTTTGGTATTTGTAATCAGGTTTTAGTCTAAAGGTTTCCTTTTCAGCGTGGACAGATGCCAACACAGGACTACAATTTGTAAATAATGAGAGTAATCAGTATCTTCCTCTACTTGCCCCCATCATCCAACCTCCCCTTTGATACTGATGCTCCCTCCTGCAGATTCAGCCTCTGTGGGAGCAGCTAGGGTGCCAATGTCTTCACCTACTCCATACCCTCCATTCCAACACAGCTCCAGGAGGCTCTGCATTCACCACAGGGTGTGGAAGAGCTTGGGATGACGAAGGGGTCAGTTTTACATTATCATCATCACTAAACCTTACATATTTGAGGAAAGGGGGCTATTCTGAGGTATCATTTAGATAGCCCAACCCAAGTGCTATAACAAAGATGAGCATTTGCATCTGCTTTTATACCCCAAGTCTTGATATTTAACAAAATTTTAAAAAAAGTACTCATATCACAACCTAATGCATGTCAGTGGAGGGGCAAAGGGAACTAGTTTATGCAGTCACTCAGGGATCTAGGCTGCCCCTGTATATTGGTTCTACAATGTCCTAGGAGATAGGTCAGCAAGCATTATTTTTAAAGAGCCAGAGAGTAAATATTTTCAGATTTGTGAGACATATAGTCTCTGTTTCAACTACTGCCACTGTAGTGTGAAAACAACCTCCATAAATAATACATGAACAAATGGCTATAGCTGCATAGCAATAAAACTTTATCTATAAAAACAAAAGGCCAGCCCACAGGATGTAGTATGCAGACTTCTGCACTAGGATCTTGAAGCTCTCTACTGCCTCTGGTCAGCAGACAAGGAAAAAGGGAGAGTGGAGGATCAGGATTGTGTGGGAGATATTTTTAGGGACCAGACATGGAATAAGCACATAACACTTTACCCTCATTTCATTGGTCAGATCATGTGGTCTCAGCAATTGCAAGGGAGCTTGGGAAATGTAGTTTAACTGTGTGTCCAGAATGTGATGAAAGAATTTTGCCTGCAATTGTATAGTACAATGTGTGAGAGAAGCATGACATAAGCAATTTCAGAAAGCCAACTACTTGGACTTAAGAATGCTCCATGTTTCCATGTGGATGAATTCTGCAAATCTTAATTAGGAATTAAAAGGGATCTGGCTGGACTTCTGATTATAAAAAAAATCTGCTAATACATTCATATATAGAAATAATAAATATTTCTTTTTAAAAGTTCGTAATTCTTACTTTCTTTAATGAACATTGGTCTTCCCCCAAATACTATTAAATTCACAAGATTCGACTGCATCCATGAGCTTGGCTAATAAATCAAGTTTAGTTTTCTTATGTAGCTTTAAAGGCAATATCATCAAATTCAGGGTTTTATTTCCCTCCAATAATTCTTAAGAGTGATTATTTTCATGGAATCTGAAAATGGAACATAATTATTTTTTACCATTCAAGGTGTGAAAGGAGACTAGATTTAGTAGCATTAGCAAACCCAAGGGGCTGAAAGGATATAAATGCAATTTCATCAGACACTCTTGCTATGAGAAAAAGAATTTTTAAAAATTCACTGTAATTGTTCTGGTGTCTGGTTTGGGTCAGAATAAGTAAAAGACAAAGCAATAAATCTAAAGCTCTTGTCTTCATTTTTCAGCCCTCACGCCTTCTAATGAGGCAGAGCTGTGCAGATAAATCTAAAATTTTAATAAGGAAAAATGAAAAATATATGTAGTTGGTGGTGCAGTGCCCTTCTAAGTCACCCTGAAATTTTTAAAGTTATTGTGATTGTTCTGGATTCTAGATATATTTTGTATATAGTGAAAGTAACTTGCTCCAAATATCAAACTACACTTAAAATTGCATTGATTTTGTTGTTTTGTTTTTTAGATGCTGATGCTTTTTTCTTTCTTTTGCCAATGATGTTGGCTTCAGGTGGGCAGCAGTTCTGAAAGTTTAGCATGCATAAGAATCACCTGGGAGGCTTCTTAAATACAGGTTCCTGAGCCTCACACTCAGGAAGTCAGCAGATCTGAGGTCAGGCCTGAGAATCTGCATTTGTAACAAGCTTCCAGTGAGGCTGATGCTGCTGGTCTGGGGCCAAACTCTGATTAACACAGAATCAAAGGTTGTTCCGCTGGAAACCCAACTCAAGCTGATTTAGTAAATAGGAAATATATAGGCTTGCAGGAGCTAAAAATTCAGGCTGCCAGTCTGTTTTTAGGCATTATGAACTCCCATTAGCTCAAGTGAGATCCCGAGGGTCCAGCTTTTCTCTCTTTCTCTTGCAGCTTATTTCCCCTGTGTTGATATTTCTCTCGTGGCCACAAATGGATTCTGATGCTCCAGACCTTACGTTCTCATGTTTCCAAGCCCAACAGACAAAACAGACTTTTCTCCCATCAACCGATGAAAACTGTTTCTATTATTAGTTATAACTGAGTCACACATTTGTCTTGAGCCAGTCCCCGTTTTCAGTGTATCCCTAGAGATGCGATATCCAACCAGTTTAAATTAATCTGGACCTACCCTTGGATTTACATCCTCAAGCACCTGCCCTGTCTGTGTTTTGTTTGTTTGTTTGCTTCAGGGGTCTCTCCAAAGCAATGAGAGGTCTCTCAGCTTGAGCTTAGTTGCAGCCTGGGCATGCATGGGGTTGATGCCCTTAGAGCAACTCCTAATCAATGGGGGATGGAGTTCATGGATAGATGTCCCACCTCCCATCTTTCAGAAGGACAGTTATTAAGTGATATATAATGTTTCTTACAATGTCCCAGTACGAGTCTGTTCCAGCTGTCCGCTCTGGAAACCTGTGCTGTGATAGACTTTGCACAGACGTTTCCTTTTTTCTTACCTCTATATCTTCACTCTTTCACCCTGCTTCTGGAATTACCTGCCAAATAAACTCTCTGTATCTAATCTTTTTCTTTACCTAAATGAGCTGTAGTTTCCTCATTCATTGATAATATCCACAGATTGGGCTTCTTTTACATTGGAAAAAATATTAAAGAACCTAAATACCCATATACTCAATACATGGTCATCATTTTTATCACTGACTTGGCATATTTCATTATCTCTGCATTAGTTTCCTAAGGCTGCCATAACAAAGTATCATACCACAAACTGGGTGATTTAAAACAACCAAAATTTATTGTCTCACAATTCTGGGGACTAGAAGTCCAAAATCAAGGCATCAGCAGGCCCATGCTCTCTCTGAAACCGATAGCAGGGAATGCTTCATTGCCACTTCCTAGCATCTGGTGGTGGCTGTCAGTGCTTGACATTTCTTGACTTACAGCTCATGGCTCCAATCTCTGCTGCCTTCGCATAGTTTTCTCCTTGAGTCTGTATTTTGCCTTGATGACCTTCCAATCTTTTAAGGACAACAGTCATACTGGATAAAGGGGCCATCCTAATCACCTCATCTTAACTTAGTTATATCTGCAAAGATCCTGTGTCTTAATAAGGTCACATTCATAGAAACCAGGGGATAGAGTATATCTTTTGGGACAATAAAATTTAACACGTTAAACTCATAGGAATTCAAGAATATTCTGCCTAACCCACCTCTTGTATTTCAAGCTTTGCTCTGATCTTTTTCAACTGATCAACTTGTTGCCACTACAGTACCTTTTGTGTCCAGGAAGGAAATAAGTTTCTGATTCAGAGAAAACTGCAGGGACAGCAACTTCCTAAAGGTTTCAGGAGAAAAAAATAAAAAATAAAAAAGCCTGAGACTGCCAGGCCCTAAATGCCAAACAGCTTAGAGAAAGAGATTTAAAGCTCATAAATATCAAAGAGCCTCTGGAACACTGGGGGCAGGAAGAACAATCCTAAACACAGTGAGACATAAATAAAATTGCATTGGGTTCATTGGCTGCACTCCTAGGGCAAAATTATCATCCCCTTTCCAAAAGTAGCATTTAGCACAACATTAGTTTGGAATGGTTATTGTCTTTTTGGAATACATTATTTTTATAGCTTATGGCAGAAGTTGACACACAACATTACATTATTCTGTATTTCCACTCAGATGAACACAGGTAGGATTGTAGCCCCGATAGACACTTTGGGACTGATTTAACCTAGGCCTTAATCAAAAGAAGGTCACTTGCCCACAAAATGATAGTCTCAACTTATTCCCCAACTCTAATGGGATTATTATTTATATTTTATGTTTCTTTTCTGATTAGAAGAAAAAATAAGTTGCCATTTTACATACAGAAAATAAATAAAAATGTTCTATAAGCTCATTACTTATATATTTAAAAAGTATAAGCTTATTACTTTTTAAAAATTTCATCACATAATCTTTGGAACCATGATGTTTAATAACTTCCTACTACTCCATTGCCTGATGTACCGTAATTGTTTTAGTTGACACCCTATCATGAACCATTTACTTTGTTGCTATGAGTTTTATTCTTATAAAAATGCCATAATTATCATCTTTGTACCTGAATTGTCGTGTGCACTCTGGCATTATTCTTAATTTCATATCCTGAGTTCCAACAGTCAAAATATGTACACTTTCTGACATGGAACCCTGGGTCATCTTGAAGAAGGAAGTAAACACACCTGCAGCTGTCCAAGTCTCAACAGGTTCCTATGTCAGGAGTCACTGATAAGAAAGTAAAAATGAGCCCTTTCTGTTTCAATATTCTTAGGCTGTGTTCACTCACCTGTCTGCATGCACAGATGGGAAGGGCCCACCTTGCGCTATTCTCTGAAATCTCCTCATTTCTTATTTTCATGGGTCTTGGAAAGAGCTGTTAGGAAAATCTTGAACTTCAATCTGTTTGGATGTGCTATAACCAGGTAGAAAGTGGGCTTGTCAAGGGCTCGCCTCATTAGACGCAGAACATTTGCAGTGCATACATACATTATGCTCCTCCTGATCACTGCGCCTCAATCAATCAGAGCAATTAGAGGCCTTGTTGTTATGTCCCTTCCCCCATGCACTCCCATCTTTCAGAGCCAATCAGGAAGCAGGGAGTGGGTCACTCCTTAACCCAAATCTACCTTGGCCAGGTTCCAACATTTTTCTTATTTTCTGCTCTCCCCTACAGTAGAGGGACCTCCATTCTTCAATCATGTCTTTGGCCATTTAAATGGCTGATGGCTTGTTGCACGTCATTATCCAGGCTTGGAGAGAATAATAATTGCACAACCCCTCTGATCAGGGAAATAAGATACAGAATTCTGCTGAAAACCATCTCATTACCTGACAGAGTACAGGCCCAAAAGCCAATTTGGAAAAAATCTAATCCAGTGTTTGCTCTTTGCTGAAGGTGAGCGCTTTCTCCTCTAAGTTTGTGAACAGTTCTTATCTGTGATGAAAGAACAAAATATATTGAGGGCACACTGCAAAAAAGAAGCTTCATTTATGTCTCTCTGGAAGATGACTTTTTCCTATTCAAAGTGTGGTGCAGCCTCAGCATCACCTGCTAGTCAGAAATGCAGATTCTCTGACCAACCAAGATATTCTGAACCAGAACTTGCATTTTAATAAGATACCCAGATGATTTGTATGGATTTCAAGGCTTGAGAAGCACTAGCATGTGCTTCTGAAGGTACTGGCATCCAGCTGCCAGAAAGAAGCCCTTTTAAAAACACAACTTGGCCGGGCGCGGTGGCTCACGCTTGTAATCCCAGCACTTTGGGAGGCCGAGGCGGGCGGATCACGAGGTCAGGAGATCGAGACCACGGTGAAACCCCGTCTCTACCAAAAATACAAAAAATTAGCCGGGCGTGGTGGCGGGCGCCTGTAGTCCCAGCTACTCGGAGAGGCTGAGGCAGGAGAATGGCGTGAACCCGGGAGGCGGAGCTTGCAGTGAGCCGAGATGGCGCCACTGCACTCCAGCCTGGGCGACAGAGCAAGACTCCATCTCAAAAAATAAATAAATAAAAACACAACTTGCATATGTGCATAGAGTGTGGAATGAGACATTGGAGACTCAGAAAGCTGGGGGTGGAACAGATAGATGATGAGAAATTACTTAATGAATGCAATGTACATGATTCTGGGTGAAGTATACACTTAAAGCCCAGATTTCATCTCTATGCACTATATCCGTGTAACAAAATTACACTTGTACCCCACAAATTTATACAAAAAAGAGACTTTGCTTATAAAACAAAACAAAATAAATGCAAACCATCAAAAACTTTTCTCCCTAGAAGAACATTTAGGTTCCTCCAGGATGCAGCTGAACAGTTTGTAAGGCGAACACCCAAAAATTAATTCTAAGGGATGGGATTTGTTTGTCTGGATCTCCTTTCATTTCTAGTTACATAATTTTAGGTAGTTTAATTTATTAAAAAATAACACAGGTAAACAGTAAAATTTTTTAAAGCATAAGCATAAAACTATATATATTTAAAAGTAAGACCTCATTCTAGGTACTTAATTTCATTCCTAGATGTAATCACTACTAATAGATTTTATATTTTGTGTAACTTTCCAGAAGTAGTCTAATGTATATGTGTGTGCATTTATTTATATCTTAAAATCAACTTTCGTATGAGCTATTCTTCCCTTTGCTTTTTAGCAACTTTTAAATATCCCATAACAGCACACAGATACACCTAATTGTTTTTAATATTTTATAATATTTTGTATATGTTTGCATGAAAATTTGCCTTGTTTTATTTGCCTATTCCAAATGATGCTGCAATGAATATCTCTCTGCATATGGGTTTGTACACATGTGTATCTATCTGTAAGACAAAATCCTATGGGTAAAATTACCAATTCTAAGAAAAGGAGAACTTAAAATTTTGATGGATTTCACCAATTGCTCTTCAACAACACCATAGATGTTTAGCACCCACGAACCGTTCAAAAGACTTGTGATTTTCCTATATCCCTGTTGTACTAACATATCAACCCCAGAAATGTGTAATCTGACAGTTGGAAATTAGTATCCTATTTCTATTTAAATATACATTTCTTTAATTATGACTGAATTTGAGCATATTTTCATGTTTAAAAGCCATCTGCATATCTATTTGTGAACTGTTTGTTTACTTTCTTCAGCCATCCTTTTCGGAGGAAATAAAGGCCTTTTTCTGACCAATTTATCAAAACTTTTTTTATATTAACGACTTCATAAATTAACCCTTAGAGGGTGACACATTTCACAAACATTTCTCTCAGTTTGTATTTCTTCATTTTTCTCTTTGTTATATTATTTTTCTTTTGAACAGATAATGCTTTTACCTAGTTTAAATATTGGAACAATGTATGCATGCTATGAATTAAGAAGACTCACTCATTTTTATACCTGCCTCTGTCTACTCCCTAGCCACCTCCTTGTGGGTAACCATGTTCATTATTTCTTGTATATGTATCAGTGCTTATGTAATTATAAACAAATACATATACACAACCTTATTTCCTCCTCTTTTGTAGAAAAGGAACTTCACTTGCAATGTTCTTCCTTATTTTTCACTTAGAAAAACATCTTAGAGATCTTTCCATATCAATAGAAAGCAACTTCATCATTTCTCTTTTTTTACAGCTGTATAGTATTCCACTATGTGATTGTAGCATACTTTATTTCATCAAATTTGTAGTGATGGACATTTGTTTTGTTTTCACTTTTTCACTATTAAAAACAAATTTTCAGTGAATAACCTTGTAACCATATTTATATTTTGTGTGAGCAAATGTATATATAAAATATATTCCTAGAGGTAAGATTGCTGAGACAAAGGATATATTAATTTGTAATTTTGATAAATATTGCTAACTTTTTTACACACTCTTTTTCATTTTTACTAGCAACGTGTCAAAGTGTCTATGTTGACCAAATTATGAATTACTGCCATATGATTAAAAAGGATGGCATTTCACTGTGGTTTTAATGTACATTTCACTTTTCATGAGGAAGAGTGTATAAACGGTTTAAGGGCCATTTGTATTTTATTCTGTTAACTGTTATTTATCTGTTCATATCTTTACCTAGTTTATCACCAGATTGACGTCTTTTTAGATTATTGGAATTTTACTATGTATATCCAGGTACAAGTCCTTTGTCTTTTATATCAGTTACCAACATTTTAAAACAGGTTATTATTCTTCACTTGATGCTTCCCATTTTTTCATGTAGGATTTTTTTGTTGTTGTTATTTATCACCCATATTTATGTGTTATGTCTTTGATTTTGAATCATATCTATAAAGGAATTCCCTAATCCAAATTTGTAAAATAATATGACCATATTTTATTTCAGTTCCTTCAATAATTCACTCTATTTGAGGCTTTAGTTTACTACATAAAGTATGTAGTAAACTACATTCTTTTTCGAATAGTTACCAATATCATTTGTTAAATATATATATTTATATTTTCTTTCCCACTAGATTGAGATACTGCCTTAAACATATTCTACATACTACATGTATCCGAAACTACATGTGTCTGAACATCCTGCTGTGTTCCATTTGTCTGACTATTCATGTGCCAATGCTGTACTATTTTAAATAGTGAGTTTTCCTGGTATGCTTTATCTTGAGATAGAGCTTGGTCCCTTTCACTGCTCTTCATATGTAGAGATTTCCGGACTCATATTGCTAGTTCATTTTCTATATGAATTTAAAATCAGTTTGAATAGTCCTAGGGCGAAGGATAGAGACCTGTTGACATTTTTATCCCAGTCATGTTAAATTTATAAATTTAGAGATATTTGGACTCATGATGATGTAGAATATTCTCATGCAAGAATCTGCTCTTTCCATTTTCTCGGATCCATTTTTTTCAAGTTGTGTTTTAACGCGTTCCTCCTATATTGTTTGCACATCTGTTACTATGTTTAGCGTGGTGTTATTCTAAATTGAGTATGTTTTTCATTACGTATTCTAACTGATCACTGTTTGTACATATGAAGGAATGGTTTTCCCTGTTTTTATTTTATACCCTGGTATATAACAACATTGTTTATTTATTGGTCATAGTTTTCAATTGATTCTCCTAGGCTTCCTAGATATTTAATAATACCATCTGGATATAATAATAGATTTACCATTTTCCTTCATGTTATTTTATTCATTTAAGACAAGATACATAGGGGAACTCACCCCCCCCGACCCTCCACAGACACAGGTAAGAGAACTGTATACAAGAACAAAGGAGCAAAATTCTAAGGAATCTCAGGAATACTTACAAGGGAGTCTCAGAGAAAGCCGAAGTCACTTCTTAGGAAAGGAGTCAATAAAGTTTGAATTGTTCCCAGTCAAACGAAGGACTTCCTTAGTACCCACATGCTGGTCTTGTGGTTTATAGAAGAAACTTATAAAATGTGTGTATTTGTGTGTATTTCATATATATATATATACATATATATTCATATATTCATATATATCTTATATATATATTATATATATAATTTTTTTTTATGACAATGTCTCCCTCTATTGCCTTGGCTGGAGTACAGTGGTGCGATCTTGGCTTACTGCAATCTCCGCCTTCTGGGCTCAAGTGATTCTCCTGTCTTAGCCTCCTGAGTAACTGGGGTTACAGGCATGTGCCACCATGCCCGGCTAATTTTTGTATTTCTAGTAGAGATGGGGTTTCACCATGTTGGCCAGGCTGCTCTGGAACTCCTAGCCTCAAGTGATCCACCTCAGCCTCCCAAAGTCCTGGGATTACAGGTGTGAGCCACCACACCAAGGCCTATGTTTTGGCATTTATTTTCTTTGGAATTGAGCGCATAAATAATCTTTTATCAACAATCCATGGATATTTGGGAGAAAAGCAGTCTCATTTATTTTTACACAAGAATCTGTATTAGTCAGTATTCTTCATAGATAGATAGATAGATAGATAGATAGATAGATAGATAGATAGATAGATAGATAGGATTTATTAGAGGAATTCACTCATGCAATTATGGAAGGTGAGCAGTCCCATGAAAGTTTATCTGCAGGCTGGAGACTCAGAGATGCTGGTAGCATCATTCACCTTAAGCCTCCGAGAGCCTCAGAACCCAGGGAAGCTGATAGTGTAATTTGCAGTCTGAGGCTAAAGGCCTGAAAACCCTGGTGTAAGTCCTTGAGTCCCAGAACCCTCTATATACCACTTCAATTTGATAATGGAGTGCTGTCGTGCATACCCAATTTATAATAAGAAGCTCACGTCAGATGGTAACTTGGTGGCCCATGGTCAAGTGTTCATTTTCTACTAAGGAAAACTAAGACCTGCCTCTCAAAAGGAGAGTAGGTATCTGCAGAGGATGACAGGGCTTTGCTCCCAAATCCTAAGGCACTCTGCTGTGATTCACCTATAGAGTCCTGCCAAAGGCTCCAAACAGCATCCCTGTCTGCTACTGACACCTCAAGCACCATTAGATCTGTTGGACCATTGGCCCAAATGGCAGAGCACTTTGCAGAGCAGCCTGGACTTGTGGCAGAGTCTTCTGTTCTGGGCCCTACTCAAAACTAGCAGCTTTTCAGGTCTGTCAGTAGATAGGCTGAAGTAATACACCCAAATGAGGAATGCGTTGCCTCTAAAATATAAATAGGCCCACTAGATATTGTGCCTCTTTCTTGGTTGTAGGAGCAGCTAGAAGCAGCTTCTTATCCTTTATCTTAGAAGGGATTTCTTGACATGGCTCAAACCGCTTGACCCCTAGAAATTTCGCTGAGGTAGAAGGCCCCTGAAATTTAGTAAGATTTATTTCCCATCCTCTGATGTGCAAATGTCTTATCAATAAGTTTAGAGTAATTGCTACTTCATGTTCTCTAGGTTCCATTAGCATAATGTCATCAATATAATGGACCAGGGTAATATCTTGTGAAAGGGGAAGGTAATCAAGATCCCTGCTAACTAATTGTGACATAGGGCTGGAGAGTTGATATGCCCCTGAGGTAGGTCAATGCAGGTATATTTAGCCATGCCAGCCACAAGCGAACTGCCTCTGGTGGGCCTTATGGAAAGCTATGGAGAAAAAGGCATTCGCCAGTCCAATAGCTATGTACCAAGTACAAAAGACGTGTTAATTTGCTCAAACAGTGATACCATATCTGGTACAGCCACTGCAATAGAATTCACCGTTGGTTAAGCCTCTAATAAGCCACTATCATTCTCCGAGATCTAGGCCAAATAGAACTATTGAATGGTGATGTGGTTGGAATCACCACCCCTGCATCTTTTAAGTCCTTAATGGTGGCACTAATTTCTGCAATCCATCTAGGTATGTGATATTGCTTTCTTATTTATCATTTTCCTAGTTAGAGGAAGTTCTAATTAACTATCATTTGGTCTTTCCCACAATAATAGCCCTCACCTCACAGATTAGGGAACCAATGTGCAAATTCTACCAGCAACTAGGTGCATCTATTCCAATTTTGCATCTGGAACTGGGGAAACAGTCACAGAGTGGTTTAGGGACCCACTGGACCGACTGTGAGTCAGAACTGAGCTAAAATGCCATCATTGGCCTGAGCTTCATAAGCTTCTACTGTAACTGGACGGCCACAGTGACATTTCTGATCTCCTGGAATCAAGGTCAGTTCAGAGCCTTTGTCCCAGTAGTCCCTGAAAGGTC
This sequence comes from Hylobates moloch, assembly GCF_009828535.3. Taxonomy (NCBI): domain Eukaryota; kingdom Metazoa; phylum Chordata; class Mammalia; order Primates; family Hylobatidae; genus Hylobates; species Hylobates moloch. The sequence goes on along the minus strand of NW_026652296.1, from coordinate 48,694,577 downwards.
AGATGCTTTCCTTTTCCCCAATGCACAGTTACCCTGGAAAAAGGCTGTAAGGTCTCTTTCAGGAGGGATGAGAGAAAGAGTAACTGTGTACATTTTTGGAACTGTACTGGGGTCCTTCCTGGAGTTGACCCAGGCTTTCCTTCATTTAAGGGGTTGTAGGTCTGTAAACTGGCTCAAGTTTGAGAATTGATTGAGGAGTCATGATTCTCATCGATATAATTCAAGTTAGACTTTTGTTCACTTGACCAGAAAGTTTTCTGCTTATACAGATCAAGTAAGATTTTCATAGGCTTCCTATTTATTTCACATCTAAGAACACCATACTTAACCAGCCAACGCCACAGATCTACATGCATTGGAGCATTCTGATTTTCCCTTTGCCTTTGTTGTTCATTACAGTAACTATGCCCACCTTGCCTTTGACAGTTGAGTGCTGCCACTTGACCCCTGCCACTTCAGGATCCAATTATTCCCACTGCATTTAAGTTTTCCAGTTGAGTGACTGTGGCTCCTATGGTAAGATCTGGCCTACAGAGAAAAGCAGTATCATAGCTCTTCAGAGATGCTGTGGCTCTCCTCACAAATCTATTTCTCATCATCTATTTTCTTATTTATTTTAGTGTCTAGTTGATCTGTCAAAAATTAAAGAAGTATAATAAATCCTCCCAAATCTGTTGTGCTTCTGTGTGTATCTCGTTTCCTCAGTTAGGGTTATATCTATTTTGACATTCTGTTTTTCAGCACATACAGACTCATGAGGATTATAATTTGCATGCAAAAATTCCCTTTGTACTGATAGTATGCTTTCTGCTTTGAATTTTACTTTGTCTGATATTTATATTGTCATCTCTCTGTTTACTTAGATTGCATTTCTCCAGCTAAATTTGCTCATCACTTTCTGTTTAACCTTTTGAATAATTTTATTTTAGTTATCCGTCGTAGACCACAAACAGTTGGGCTTTCGCTTTATGACCCATCTGTGAACGTCTACGTTTTAGTATAGGAGTTTGACTTATTTGCATTTATTGTCAGAATTGATATGCTTATTATATCTGACAACTTTCTTTCTGCTTATTATTTTTACATGCTTCATTGTGGCTTCATTTGCTTTTTCTCATCTGCTATACGACCTATGTTTTATTTGATTTTATTTTTTCCTCTTTTTGATACATACAATTTCTATGTAAAATCCTTCATGGTTTTACTTAAGATTTTAAAAAATATTCTTCAACCTGCAATCCTTTATGCATTAAAGTTAAGAACAATATAATAAACTATGATTTTCTTCCCTGCTAGAAGAGCAATTTCGCACTTTTTTGTTCTACTTGCTATTCTCCGATATTCTGCTACTTACTTTTACGATATATATGTTCAGAGCTATATAATTCTAATTTTACAATATTTTAATATAACAGTAATATCTTTCAAAAAGAAAAACTGGAATTGACATTCAATTTTGTGATCAAATTTTTCAGAATTTCATAAACCATTTTATTTTAACTTCCCTCAATGATCATCACCTGCAGTTATGCACCCTGCCTACACATTCTTTTTTTTTTTTTTTATTTTTTTTTGAGACGGAGTCTCGCTCTGTCACCCAGGCTGGAGTGCAGTGGCGCGATCTCGGCTCACTGCAAGCTCCGCCTCCCGGGTTCACGCCATTCTCCTGCCTCAGCCTCTCCGAGTAGCTGGGACTACAGGCGCCCGCCACCACGCCCGGCTAATTTTTTGTATTTTTAGTAGAGACGGGGTTTCACCGTGGTCTCGATCTCCTGACCTCGTGATCCGCCCGCCTCGGCCTCCCAAAGTGCTGGGATTACAAGCGTGAGCCACCGCTCCCGGCCCACATTCTTGAATGTTGATTAGGATTTCTCCTCTAGCTACCTGGCACTTTAGTGAAGTCATGTTTTCAAGGACGGTACACAGGCATTTTAGAATCTGACCTCTTCAATAAATAACATCCTTTCTGTAGCTTACATGCATTAAATAAAGAGTAGCTGCAAAATATGAATCAGATAACATTTTCCCCACAAAACTGGTCGGTTGTGATTGCTTTACTCTCTGTCATTTACTGTTTCACAAAAGCAATCTCCATTTTGCTAAATACTTGGGGTTTTCTTGAGACCTGTTGTTTCTCCTTGGAAGTTGACAAAATCTTTTTGTAATATTTAATTAACTTTTCTATGTTTGTTGACACTTACCTAAAATACATTAACATGTTTCAGTATTTTTATGCAAGTTGGTTTGGGGCCAGAAGAGATTTTTTTCATATACATATTATTATTTTTACTTATGTTTTAATTTTCAATGTTTTATCCTCCATTATACTTTCAAGTTTTAGGCTAATTCTCTATCCTCAATTCTATTTTTTTTTTTTATCTTTTCATTGTGTTTTTCAGCACATACAGACTCATGAGGATTATAATTTGCATGCATCTTTTTTCTGTGGCTTGAAGTCACTTGGGAAATTGAACTTCTGATGTCTACTGGCATCCTAAAAATAGACAATGTGAGTGTTCATGATTAGATCAAGTCACCTCCAACACCCCAATTCAGCCACATGCCTCTTTCTATCACTAACATATTCTGTTCCCCATAAGTAATAAACAGAAAGATAATCAGAAAAAGCAAATGGCAACAGCTTTAATGTTTATTTCTGGGAACTGTATGCCAAATATGTATGCCATTGGGCCACCAAAGATCACCTAATAGGTATCTTGAAGGTTTTGTTTACATAGTCACCTGCAAAAAACTTCTTAACAGTCATACAACACACCTGGTTGTCTCCAACATCTTGTCCTATATAACATTATCCATTAAGTCCTCCCTGAACCATTAAATAAAATACAGTTGCCAAAATTGCATGGCTCTAGAGAATAGAGTCCATGTGGTGTATCTCGTTTGTTTGGACTCAGGACACACCACCCTAAAATATGACTGTAGGAGACCAGAATATGCCAACTCAAAATGTATTTTTGTGACATGTTTCAAGCTGGTTATTTTGAGAAACTGCAGAAACAGGAGTAGCTCTGAAAAGCTGTTCTTTTGTAAAAGAAATTTATAAGGGAAATCTACATTGTAAAGTATCGGTATCAGGAAGAGGGCTGCTTCAGACCACTTTTATTCCCTAAGAGATGTTTTATCTACATAACAAGGCAACCTTTATTCAACATACAATTCCTCGCCTCACCTTCCCATAACTCATGTCATCACTATTCTCCCAGAAGCCCCAAGTCCCTTTTCCTTTAACTCAGGGTATATAGGCTTCTCGATCTCTGGGGTGTCGGGTATTCCCTTTTCTTTCATATGATGCCCCAGTGCATTTGTATACCCTTTCTCCTTTTAATCTGCTTTACATCAATTTTCTTTGTAGCCCATCTAAAGAACCTGGAAGGATGGAGGAAAGCCAGTTTTTTTTTCCTACACATTGCTCACAGCTAAGAAAACCACAATCACAAAAGCATCACTAGGCAGAGGTTACCGGGGACATATTCAGTATTCTCTTTTTAACACAAGATGTTGCTATAGGAAAGATGCCACCAGGCTCTCGTATTGTCCTGGCCCTCACGCACATACACCTAAAGGAGCTTAGAATGAACACTTGTGACTCTTTGCCTGGCCTGCAGGAGCACACTTGGCCTAAATTCTGAGCAATACACATGCCGCCTTAAGAGCTAATAACCCCAGAAAGAGCCTTGGATCAAAAATGAATGAGGATTTGGTGGATAAATGCCCCAGCTCCCTCCCATTAGTTGGGGAGAACCCAGTGGAGTGCCCTACACTGTCTCCCAGAGTTCCCCAGCACGATGCTGCTAATGATGCTACAGTGGTAAAGTCATTGCTAGCTCACTGTTAAAAAAAAAAAAAAAAATCAACAGCTTTACTGAGACATAATTTATAGACCATAAAATTTACCCACTTATACTATACAATATAATTATTTTTAGTGTATTTGCAGGTTGTGCAATCATTACCAGGATCAATTTTAGAACATTTTAATCACTCTGAAAAAAAGACTTGATATAGCTAACTCTTTATTAACTACCTTCCCCTCTCTACTTCACGTCTCTCTACTCCTGAACCATTGTTTCTCGAGAGGGCCACTCCAGTAAACTATGTGCACTGAAATTCTCTCTAGGTCTGCTTTTGGGAGGATGCGAACCAAAACAGCGACAACCAGAAAGACAAAAATAAATGACCAGAAAAACTTAGGTGATGCTCCATAAACCATGTCACCCGCAAAACTTCCCTTTGAGCATCCACTAGTTTATATTTACCTAACAGATGTCTTGAAAGGTTTCTCCTCCTTTAAGCTCAGAAAGATATTTCACTTTCTTGATAATGCACTATGTTTTATAGTTTATATGTAATTTTTATTCCATTTTAATTCATCCTCAAAGGAGTGAAAATACAGACAGACCACATGTGTGAATTGCCCTTAACTCTGCTTCTTCTCCACTTGGGTCTGGTCATTTCCCATCCTCAGATCCACACTTCCAGAACAGGTTGCTTTGCTTACATCCCAGCAAACTTCCTCACACAAGCAAGGAAGTATGTCATGGAGTTTTGCAGCCCTGAGGGGCTGTATTCTCCTAATACCCTACTCAAATAGGGTCATTCTGAAATTTCTTCTCCACCCCTGTTTAACAATAATTTTTAAAATACCACATTGGCTCAAATATTTTATTGTGCTGTTTACTCTTTCTTAAATAATCTCCACATTCTACCAATGAAGACTCTATTTCTTCTACAAAAATAGCGATGCCCACAGGATGCCAAGCACTGGTGGTTAGTAGCTTATTCTCTAGGATTCCTTATGCTTCTCTTTAATGCTTCCCAAGACTAACGGTATTTGTTCCCAAAACTAGTATCACCATCCATACTTGCTACTATAATTGTTAACATATTTGTTACTATATATAATTCAATTGTTATGTAAAATAGTAAAATATGAAGGATAAAATAGAAATGTATTATTTCTATGAGAGCAAAGCTAATTACTTCCGAAGACTCAGAGGAAAATTGTTTAAAATAGCAATGTTGCATTTGATTTAGAGATCTCTGAGAAAACTATACAAGATTTGAAAATAAAATTATATGTATATACACTCACATACGTCTTCTGCAATCATATGTGCATTACAAGTCCTATGAGTTTCTTTCATCACTTTAAAGAGACGAAACTGGAACACTTAGACCAACAAATAGTTCTTAATCTTAAATGCACATTAGAATCACAGTGAAAGTTTTTAAAAAGTTGGGATTCACTCTCAGATTCTGATTCTATTTGTCTAGGACAAAACAGGCTGGACATCAGCTATTAAGACTTTTGTTTTGTTTTTACAACTCCTCACAGAATCTGATGTGCAGTAAGGGTGCTAAAGGCATGGAACATCTTATCTTCACTTTGATTAGTGACTACTCTTCTGTATGTTGCAAACCTTCCTCTACAAATTGTTTTTTCCTTAATATTGCTGCATCAATTTAAAATTAGTAGCCTTTCTTTCAGATGCTGGTAGTATGTTGTTTGTAATCTGAGGTTTCATTGAAGTTGCAAGTTTCCATTTTTTGCTGAGTGTTCACAGGCATTTTAGAGTGACACTGCAGGAGGCAGGGTCAAACACTCCTATCCTGGTGAACCTTTAAATTGAAAACAGTTTAAAAAATTTTTAGAAATACGTTGAAGCTTAGCATGCTGCAAGTAATGCTTCCTTACTTCCTGCTGCTTTAGTTTTACACTGACATTTTGTTTAAGGTTTCACTTCTTTGTGGTGCATGTTATGTCATAGTTTATTATTATTAATTCACATGATAAGAATCTATAATACATGTAAGAATAATTGAATGAACACATGTATACCTACTATTCAATTTATAAAACAGAAAATTATCAAAACCTTTTAGACTCTACTCAGTATTTCTCTATACATTTCATTTCCTCCCACCCACCGTTAACCAATTTCCTATGTTTTGTAGTTATGATTCCTGTTTGAAAATAGTTTTAACATATATTAAATGCATCTTTAAGTGTACATTGCTTTATTTTGCATATTTAACCATTAAATATATAGAATCCATTGTACCTTTTCTGTTATATCTGAGACTGCTTCCTTTTCTCAATACTATTATTTTAACATACATCCGTATCAATATGGATATCTGTAATTATTTCACTCACACGGCTGTATAGAATTCCATTATATGACTATACCTCAATTTATCCATCCATTCTGTAAAATGGATACTACATTAGGGTAATTTGTAGTATTTTGCTTTTGAAAACAATATTAATTTTTTTATGTGTGCCTAGTGTAGGCAAGCAATCATTGTTCTATTTGCCTGGTAAATGGATTTCTGGATCATAGTGTATAAATACCTGCAACTTTAATGGTTAATTCCAAAGTATATTCTAAATTGAATCCAACAGTTTATATTTTCAACATCATATATCTGTCAAGTGTTGATACTCTGTTTTAGTTGTTTATTATTATTTGCTTTTTGACAACATGTAGGTTGTATAATACTGTGCTGTGGATTTCATTTGCATTTCCCAGATAATTATTGAGAATAATCATCTTCCCCAAAGTTTTTCCTCCATTTATGATACCTATTCTGTGAAATGCCCATTTATATCTTTTCAGCATTTTTGGATCATGCTGTTTTTCTGTTTTTAATGATAAGTAGTAGTTATTAATATCTCCCAGATAATAAGTGCTTGTTTTTTTCTTGTATGTGTAAAAATTTTCACCACAAATTGCTGTTTATCTTCTAATTTCTATTAAGGTGTCTTTTAAGGAACAGATGGTGTGACTTTAAAATAATTTTAAGATTTTCCTTCAAGGTTTGTCCTTTTCTGTCTTAAGAAATATTCCGTTACTCCAGGATATAAAAGATATCCTCACATTTTATTCTCAACATTTAAAAATGTACCTTGAATTTTAAAGCCTGTAATTCATACATATTTAAATTTTGCCTATGAATTAAGGTAAGAATCCAATTTCATTCTGTTTTCATACTGATAAATTATTATGTCAGCACCAAATATTAAGTGGCTAATCCACTCAGCTGCAATCTGCAATGTCACTTCTCTCATATAGAAAATTCTGTATTTGATATTCTATTCCATTTATCTACTTGACAATATAATGCCAATGGCATACTGTCTTAATAACTCTAGTTTTGTAATGTCTTTATTTATAGTAGGATAAATTACTTTGTTATTTTCTGGGAATATCTTGGTCACTTTTGCTCAGTACTTGGTCACAGAGTGATTAGAATTATCTTATTAATGATACACACACTCACACTCACACACACACACACACACTCACACCCCTATAGATTTTGATTAGAATTGCACTAAAGATAGATTGCATAGATTAAATTAGGAGTTGGCAGACAACAACTCATAGGCCAAACCTGGGCTGCTGTCTCTTTAACTCACTTTGTAAATAAAGTTTTATGGGAACACAGCCACATCAATTTCTTTACCAATTGGCAACAGCTGCTTTCAAGTTACAAAAGAAGAGTTTAGTAGGTGTGACAGCAATTCTGTGGCCTGCAGATAATATACTATTTACTATCTTGCACTTTATAAAGTTTGCTGACACTTGATATGTGTCATTTGGGGGGAATAATTATATTTTTATAATTTTGAACATTTACATCCAGAATATGATTTAAGTCTCATTTGTTGGTTCCACTTAAATACTTCTTAATAAAGATTTATAGTTCTCCTCCATAAAGGGCTTTAATATGTTTGTTAGATTTATTCCCAGGTACTTTATGTTTTCTAACAATTATAAATTGAATCATTTTTAAATTTTGATTTCCAATTTTTTATTGCTGTTGAATAAAAATGCAATTTTTGCACAATTATATGAAACAACTGCATTATACCAATCATGATATAATTATGTATAATGATTTTATTGCTAGAGAAATGCTACACTGATTTATTAATTGTAATAAGTTATCTACACACTGCTTGCATTTTGTAAGCTCACAATCATATCAACTGTGATTAATGATTATTCTATTTCTTCTTTTCCAATCAGCAATCGTTATATCTTTTTCTTATCTTAGTGCACAAGCTAGCATCTTCAGAACAATATAGAATGCAAGTAGTGATACTAAGCAAGTCTATATTTCTTCTCTCTTAAAAGGAAATGTTTTAAATTTTCAATATTACCTTATGTGTGTGGTAGGTTTTTGTGCATATACCTAAAAGATTAAGGACTTCCCTTCCAGTGTCCATTTGCAATGAATTTTTATCATAAATGAATGTAAAAATTTAGCAAAACATGTTCTGTGTCTGTTAAAATTATCATTAATTCTTGTCCTTTAATTTATTAGTGAGGAGAATTTGGGGTGTGTGTGTGTGTATTTTTACTGATTTTATTTATTTTCTCTCCACTAGGTTTGAAAGCATAGGACTTTTATATAATCTTTCAGTAGGTACCCTAGGCATTCTATCATCAATGGTTATCTTAAAACTGTCTAAAATTTATCAAAATTTTAAAGAACCTCCTCAAAACTATAAAGAATGTGGAATATTTCAATATTAATTAACTCCCATTCTCAATTGTATGCTGTTGTTAGAATTAAAATACTGGATAACTTATCGTGTCATTGCATTAGTCCTTTCTCACGCTGCTATAAAGAACTGCCTCAGACTGGGTAATTTCTGAAGGAAAGAGGTTTAATTGACTCACTGTTTCATAGGGCTAGGGAGGCCTAAGGAAACTTACCAGGAAGGGGAAGCAAACACATCTTTCTTCACATGGTGGCAGGAGAGAGAAGTGGCGAGCAAAGGGGTAAAGCCCCCTGTGAAACCATCAGATCTCACGAGAATTCAGTCACTATCATGAGAACAGCATGGGAGTAATCGCTCCAACGATTCAATTACCTCCCACCGGGTCCTTTCTACAACATGTGGGGATTATGGGAACTACAATTCCAGATGGGATTTGGATGGGGACACACCCAAACCATATTAGTCATCATCAATTAAGGCACTGTTATTGTTGTGACACACAGTGTTTGATTATATTTATCCACAACTAGAACAATTTATTTACTCATAATTTAGTTTTGTATTTTCTTTCTTCCCAAAGACCATCTTTCAGAAGACATCATAGTGAGAGTATTTTAGTAGTACATTTAGTTTGTGTTAGTGTTTAAAAGGTCCTTATATTGCCATTATTTCTAAAAGACTATGTCACTGTTTGGAAAAGCCTAGTTGACCAGCATTTTACTCTCGATATTTTAAAAATACCATTATTTGCTGTATCTGGCTTCCACTGTTAATGTGGAACAAGTAAGCACCGATCTGATTTATCTCTGTTCTCTATAGCTTTTAGAACTTTAAAAAAAATTTTATGTCCTTCAGTTTTAGTATTACATGTCCAAGTGGTAATGTTCTTTTAATTACTAATTTTACTTGAAATTCACTGCATTTCTTAAATTTAATGGTTATTGGACTTAATTCTAAAACATTATCAGATACTATGTTCTAAATACTGCCTTTACACTGTATTCTCACTTCTTTTCTCCAGTTTTCTAACATCTTTTCACCAAATCTACCTTGTTGAGTTACTGCTTGACTGTTCTTGATACTCTGAGCTGCATTCTGGGTAATGTGTTCAGATCTATATTTGAATTCTCCAAAATTTTCTATTTATCAGTGTCTAAATATATAGTTTTCAAACTCAGAAACCCAGTGGCATTGATTTTCTCTGAGGTGCCACATTTGTCTCATAGTGGAACCAAAGAATATTTCAGATGTTTGAGGGAACCACAGCAAAACTGTATGGTAGAGTTAAAATTGTGCCGTGACTTCCTTGAGCGAGCTCACAGTTTCAACATCTGTTTTGCTGAAGCCATGCCTTTGCAGTAGCTATGATCAAAAACAAATATCACACACAATCAATGTGAAACAAGAAACGAGGCTGGTTATTTTTAATCTAAATCAACAGTTTGGAAAGTTGTACAGTGACCAATAGGTGGACATATCTCCTTAATAAATTATGGTTATTTAATAAATAATTATGGTTTATTTTTAAATTTAATTTATAAATTAATTTTCAATGGCTACTAATCTCTTATGACAAATACTCATTATTTTCTGAACCTAGCTATTTAATAGATAGGTTAACTATTTAAGAGATAGAAATTATTTGTGATTTTTTTGGCCTAAAGTTACCTCAGAAGAATTACTGAGACACTAAGGGCACTGTAAAATCAGAAAGTTTGGGAATATCTTATTGAATTTGTTCTCTACCTTTAGTTTTCAATCATGATTTTTTTCTTATCTACATACATTTAATTTGTTTTTGTTTTTCAAAACTGCTTGGCCATTTCATACAGTCTCTTTCTCCCCTCTCATATTTACTGATTCTTCTATTATTTATTTATTCATTTATTTATATTGCCTCTCAAGCCTACTGCCCCCTTTTTTGGGTGTGGTTGAGATTACTTTACTGCAAATCAAAGTCTTTGAATTATTTCAGTGATGGTTGTTTCAAGAGTAGCATGAAGTATATTCGTCCAAAACTTACTGGTTTTATTCATGCCTAGCTTAAAAGAACACTACCATCTCAAATCTCTAAAATAAATTCTCACCTTGATTTCTTTCTTTTTCACACAAAATAGAGAGTATGAATTTGGACACGGCTAGCAATGAATTGCTTATAGTTAGTATCTCTTAAATCATTTTTTTCTTCCACCTAGCTTCAAGTTTAAGACATGCCATTTCCTTACTAGTACTCTATAAGGAGAGTCTTACTTTTTGTACATCTAATTCACTCCTCAAATAATGACATAGTCTTTGGAGATCTGGCCTTATTCTGTCTTGGGTGGTCTTTAGGTTTGTCTTCATTACCATGCTGATATTGAAAAACACTTAGAGCTTTGTCAAGATGGCAAAGGACACTTGACTTCCCCACAAAAGAGAATGAAAATAGTGAGTAGATAAGCACACTTTGAATAGACCATCTAAGAGATAACACTGGAATCCAGCAGGTGACAGAAACCACCTGAGGCACCAGAGAGAGATGCCAGTAATTGGCCAGGAGTCCACACAGTCTCTCCAGTGCAGGGAAAAGGTAAAGTGAGAGATTCCCAGCAGTCCATATTTCTACCACAGACTCCTATAATCCTAGCCATAGGAGACTCTCTCGACTGCATGGGTCCCAAGACTGGCATAGGGAGCTCACTGGAGTCCACGAGATGGCATTGCTCCAGAGAGGAAGTTCACACTGGGTCCCACACATCTCCTGAGGACAAGGTAGCTGCAGCATGGTGCCATTTTGAGAGCCCAGCCCTCACCAGATTGCTTCCTTTCCTAGGGCCCAACAACCCCTGCATCTCCAAATCTCTGGAGCCCCACTGACATGCCCGTGTCCACTGAGAGAGCTGCAGTTCTGAGACACTGACTGAACCCAGTAAAGTTGCAGGGTCCCTAGCACTCTAGCCCACACAGTTTCCTGCATGCCAAGGAAAGGGCAGTGCAGTACACTGGGGAGAGAGCCAAAGCACACACTTCCCAGAGACTGAAGCCCGCCTGCCTGGGGCCACTGGCAGTGATAACAACCCTGCTCCCTTCAGCAGAAGGACTTCTGTGCGCTTGCATGTAGCCTGATGACTGGTTCTCCTTACCAGCCACTACAGCCACTGCTCCCACCAGTGACCAAAGTGTGCACACCCCACAGCCTGAAACCCATCTGCCTGGGGAGGCTACCAAAGATCGCAACAATGCCTCAACTCCCAGCAGCAAGGCTGCCATGTGCAAACACACATCCTGAGGACAGCCTTTCCCTACCCACTGAAACAACTGCCACCACTACCCAAGCATCCTAGCTAGAGCCTGGGGATAGTCCTGCCCTCACACCACTTCCTGTCCCTACGCACACCACCAGAGGACATGAGAACAGTCCTGTTTGACCACCCTTCCCAGTGCCTGAGCATGCTGCCTAGGGGCTCTGAGATTGTTCTGCAACATCAGGTAATCCAGACAGACACACACACACACACACACAGACACATACACACACACATACACACACAAAACATCAGATGTCCTTATAACAGCCTACCATGGCTGGCAAGCTTTCCAGAGGCCTGGAGTTTGCCCCGCCCTGCCCATCACAGCCTATGCCTGTGTACACCATCAAGAGAACCTGAAAATAGGCCTGCCTTGCTGACACTGTGCTCAGGGCCAAAACATGCCAGTTGGGCGCCTGGGGAGTGCCCAACCTCATTGGTTGCCCCAGGTGCACGTACGCACCAGCAGAGTCCTAACAACAGGCTCAGAAAACCAGCTGCCAGTGTCCAAACATGCCATGCAGAAGTCTGGGGATCACTCCACACCATCTACCACTACCAGCACTGAGCAATCCTCCTGGGGCCCTCAAGATGGGCTCACCCAGCCTGCTACAACCACCACTGTTGGCAACCACTCATACATATCACCTAGGGGTTTAGGGTCTGGCCTTCCCAACACTGACAACAGCAAGTGCTGACTGGAAGTCCAAGGGTTGTCTTGCCATTACTACTACCGTTGTCAACACCATGCATGCTGCTCAGGGACCTGAGGACATAGCCCACTGCTGCCACTCCATGCACCTGAGAAAGCCATCTGTGGGCTTAAGAATTACCCCTCCTGGACTTGCTAACACTGGTGCCCACACATGCCACCAAAGGGCCCAAGGACAGGCACACTTGGCATGATGCTGCCACCGCTGGGGCCTGATGACTGGCCCACCTGGTGTCTGGTCCCCAGCAAAACCTCATGATAGCCTCCAAAACAGCCACGGTCTAAGACACTGAGGAAATAACAAAACCACTGATTATATTTATGCTGAAGATATTATGTGAAGATTATACTACTGCACACATCCAAAATGAAAGCCAAATTGACCTACCAAGCCAACACCATAATTTATCTGCAGAAAAAAATTATTTCCCTAAAAAAAGCCAATCCAAAAACTTAAAAAAAGTGACTCTTAAATCTGATATGCAGATATCAATGAAAGGACACATAAAAATGAAAAAGCAAAAAAAAAAAAAAAGACATCTCCAAAACAACAGAACTATTCTTCAGCAACAGATTCCAAAGAAAAATAAATTTAGATAAAGCCTAAAAAAGAATTTAAAATGATATTAAAGAAGCTCAGTGAGCTACAAGAGAATACAGAAAAACAATACGAAGAAATCATAAAAACAATTTAGGATAAATGAGAAATTTACTAAAGAGATTGATATCATTTAGAAAAACAAACAGAAATATTGGATCTGAAGAATTCAATACATGAAATAATAAGACGCAATTGAGAGCTTCAACAGTACAACAGATCAAACAGAAAAAAGAATTTCAGAACTTGAAGACAGGTATATTGAAATAACCTAATAAGGAAAAAAATAATTTAAAAAAATACAGAAAGCCTGAATAATGTATGGGACATCATGAAGTAACCAAATTTCTGAATTTTGAGTTTCAGAAAGTGACAAAAAAGGCAAAGGCACAGGAAACTTATTTGACAAAATAATACCTGAATATTTTCTACTCTATAAAGAGATTTAGACACCTACATACAAGAAGATTAGAGATTCCAAAATAGATAAGATAGAAAAGAACTTCTCCAGGGAATATGGCAATTATACTGTCAAATGTCAACAACAATGAAATAATTCAAAAACAGCAAGGAAAAAGTGTGTAGTCACACCTAAAGGAAACTCCATCAGATAAACAGCAGATTTCTCAGCAGAAACCTTACAAGCCAGAAGAAAATGAGATGACATATTCAAAGTGCTGAAAGAAAAAAAACCTATAAGCCAAGGATACTACACCCAGCAAAGTTATTCTTCATAAATGAAGGAGAAATACTTTCCTAGATGTGCAAGAATGAGGGAATTCATCATCACTAGATTGGTTCTACAGGAAATGCTCAAGAGATTATTAAACCTAGAACAAAAGGATAAAATCTACCATCATGAAAACACACTGGAGTATATAACTCACTGGTAGAAGAAACAAACATATGAGGGAGAAAAAAGACTATGTTGGCAGTATGGAAAACCACTAAATCGTAAAGATAAAAAATAAAAGACAAAGGATATAGAAAACGATCAGAAAACAATTGTATTCAAGCTGCATGTTACACCAAATGAACTTAACAGATATTAACAGAACACTTCATTCAACATCTGCAGAATACACATTCTTCTCATCAGCACATGGAATATTATCAGGAATAGATAGGCACAAAATAAGCCTCAACAAATTTTAACACCTGACATCAAAATCATGTCCAGTATTTTCTCTAAGCACAATGAGATAAAACTAGAAATCAATAACAAGATAAGTTTTGCAAACTGTACAAATACGTAAAAATTAATCAACATGCTCTTGAAAGACCACTTGGTTAATAAAGAAGAAATAATTTTTTTAAAAAAGTCTTCACACTAATTAAATGGAAACACAACATACAAAAACCTATGGGATACAGCAAAAGCAGTGCTAAAAGGAAACTCTCATACGCTGTTGTTGGAAATTTAAATAAACATAACCACTATGGAGAATACTATGGATATTTCTTTAAAAACTAGAAATAGAATTATACAATCTAGCAATCTCCTTAATAGGCATTTACCCAAAGGAAAGGAAATACATATAACAAAGGAATACATGCACCTCATGTTTATTGCAGCACTATTTACAATATTGAAGGTATGAAATCAACCTAAGTGTCCATCAGTGGATAAGTGGATAAAGAAAAATGTGGTATATTTACACAATGAAATACTATACAGCCATAAAAAGGAATGAAATCATGTCATTTGCACCAACATGGATGGAACTGGTGGTCATTCTTCTAAGTGAAATAAGCCAGACACAGAAAGACAAATGTTGAATGTTCTCACTCATGCGTGGGAGCTAAAACGTTGATCTCATGGATAGAGAGTAGAACAATAGTTACTAGAGGCTAGGAAGGATGTGAGTGTGTATGATGCAGGGTGCAGGAGGAAGAGATGAAGGGAGATTGGTTAATGGGTACAGACATAAAATTAAACAGAAGGAATAAGTTCCAATGTTCAATAGTAGAGTAGGGTGACTATAGTTAACAACAATGTATTGTGTATTTCAAATAGCCAGAAGTGAGGACCTGAAGTGTTCCCAACACATAGAAATAATACATGTTCATGAGGATTATCCTAACTAGCCTGACTTGACCATTACACATTCTATGCATGTGACAAAATATCACATGTACCCCATAATACATACAAATATGATGTATCAATTAAAAATTAAATTTAAAACTTTAAAAGAAGAAACGACTAACAAATTTTTTAAAAATCAAAACTTAAGGTAGGTGGAAGTAGGTTAAATCTTCAAAACACTCACCAACCTCACTCCTTTGGATTTCTGCTTTTACTGTTTTGAACAATGAAGACTCCCGTATTTTCATAACTTAGAAATGCATTTACAATATTTTTAACTGTCTTTGCATGAGAGAATGTTCATTTTATGAATTCACTTGAGTCACCACACTGCAAGCTGAGGAAGTTGCCTCTTCCTTGAATGAAGAATGCTAATAATGTTTAGATTCTCTTTGATTATCTTCACTTTCTAATTGAGAATGGATAAAATTCCCTCCTGCGTTTCCAACATTTCCATATACATTACCGCTATTCACATTTCAGAGTCTGGTAGATACTCACTTGATGGCACTGCTGGACCAAGGTTCTCTGGCCGCCCCAGGAAGAAATTTCATGAAATAGTGAAAATTGCGTGTTCACATTGTTACACACTCTGAATTTCTAAGCTAATGACAGGAAATGGTGAAAGCCAAGCTTCTTATCTAAATCAACCAATGATTATTTCTTAATTACGTCCTATCTTACTCTTTCTTCAGTTAGCGGAAACCTTTAACCCCGGCAAAACATAGTAATGCTGTACTTTCAGTACAATGACAATTCCATTCCCTTTTTATTTGGGGGTGGGGGTCTACTGTAAAGATGTTTTAAAAAGAATTCTAGGCTGGGCGCAGTGGCTTACGCCTGTAATCCCAGCACTTGGGGAGGCCAAGGCAGGCGGATCACGAGGTGAGGAGATTGAGACCATCCTGGCTAACACGGTGAAACTCTGTCTCTACTAAAAATACAAAAAAATTAGCCGGGCGCGGTGGCGGGCACCTGTAGTCCCAGCTACTCAGGAGGCTGAGGCAGGAGAATGGCGTGAATCCCGGAGGCGGAGCTTGCAGTGAGCCGAGATTGCGCCACTGCACTCCAGCCTGGGCAACAGAGCAAGACTCCGTCTCAAAAAAAAAAAAAAAAAAGAATTCTATAGAGTACCCATAAAGGATAATTAACCTGACTCAACATGAACTCATGGATCTTTAAATGCCAGTTAATTGGACCAACTGAGACCTGACACTGGTTTCTTAGGACATTTCTCTTTTGGCCAAGAGTTTGGGTCTTGTGAATAGTTGGTGCTAACAGGAAATGTTGTGGTGCCATGCAACAGAATATAACATCTGGTCTTTGGCCAAAATTCCCTCCCCATATACTGAGCCAGAGCATGAAAGAGACAACCTCAGACATTTTATTTCCTCCCGTTATCACTGCAACTGGTTTGTCCACCTAATGAGACACTACCTGGTGCAGAATTAGGGTCCACAGGAATATCCTAACCCCGTATAGATCTGAGGCTGTGACACATCAATTGGCAAATAATTTCAGCTTCCCCCAAACAGCTGAGCTTAACTTAATGTAAAACAATTGGGGTGCATTGAATACATTTTATTGTTGTAGACTTATGTATAGAAAATAACCATGGGAGTTATTATTTAATGGAGACTTTTTCCACATTACTACTGAAAAATACCATATTCCACCCCATCCCCACCTCCCCATACAGGATAATGTTCATTAAAAGGGCTGCATTTTTTTAATTATCAAAATACAGATGAAACAAGAAAAAAATATACTTAAGGCTAGGTTTGAGAAAAAAAATAGGACGTTGGCAATATAACGTTTTAAGGTGTTACCTGTGTACAGAAATTCAAATTTCAAAAAAGCTGTGTCTGTAAGAAAAGGCCAAACTATACAAATATATTTTAAGCAGATTGCGTCAGAAACAATGGCAAAAAGCTATACTATAGTGAGAAAGCTGCCATGTACCTGGGGGACAGGATTTACCCCACAGTATTACCATATTTGTGGTATGTTGTAAAATCACTGAAGATTAGAACCTAATGCCCATTTTCAGAGGATGAAACTGGGGCCCATAGAGGTTATGTGTTTTGGCCAATTTTCTCATCGCAGGTAAACACACTTTAAAGAACGATTGTCCTCCATCCCCGTGCCAGAGACTGAGATGACCCTGGCTATAATGTCTTTTTGGCTTAGTTGTTTATACTATTTATGGTGAACGATGAAGACATTAGCTTGTTGGCAAATCGTGGGCCTGCTTTGTCTAATAAATTCAATTTGGTACAATGAAATGTTCTTTTGGGAAGGGAGCCAATGCTGTAGCAGCTAAAGTTGGGTATGAAATAATGGAATAATGGGAGAAATTTTGAAGGATACGTATACAAGTTTCCAAGTGATATATTTGCTGGAGAAGGCCAGGCGGAAAGGCGTGCAATGGAGCGGATTACACTGTACTGTTCTGCAGTGAGCAGATACATGGACACCTACCCCCAAAGGCTGAGGGAGCTCAGAGGCTGAAGAAAGTGGCTGACAGTTCCAGTTTCTCAGAAGGAAACGTGATGAAGCTGGAGGTCATTATCTTATGTGAAATAACTCAGAATCAGAACATCAAATATCACATGTTCTCAACTTATAAGGGGGAGCTAAACACTAGGTACTTGTGGACATACAGAGGGGAATCACAGACTCTGGGGACTCCAAAAGGGGGAAGAATGGGCAGAGGATGAGGGTTTAAAAATTACCTGTTGGGTACAATGTTCACTATTCAGGTGACGGGTACACTGGAAGCTCTAACTTCAACATTACACAATATATGCATGTTATAAACCTGCACATATACTGTTCAAATCCATGATAAAAATTAATAATAATAACAGGGACTTATGAAAAGAAGCAATGTCTCAGGTGGCCATGAGACAGTGGATCCCTGTACCTCCAGAAAATATCTTTTATATAGAAAGCTTTTAGAGGTTAAAAAAAAAAAAAATAGGCAGCTGGTCATATTGCAGACTTTCTTGCAAAATTTGTGACGACTGGGTAGGTTAGAAAAGCATTTTTTGAGGGGTTATCTAAGCTACAGCACTGTTTAAAGACCTTGCTGCAGAAAACCTTGGTATTCAGTGGTCAAACATTAGTCATCATCGCAGTTTTGCTTCAAAATGGCGTCACTCTTGCCATGCAACAGTCTGTTTTTCTAAATGTATACAATTCCATTTCCAAACTAAATTATCACTTCAAGGGGATAGTGTGTATCCCTAAGTGCTCAATACATACCTAAACAAAAAGGTACGTATTGAACACTTACGGAATACCCACGCTATCCCTTTACTGTAGTTAATACTGTTAGCACCCTCATGAACCTTGCATTCTCATATAATTAATGCTTAATTTTTAACAGATTTGAATGTAATTTAATAGGCTTGATTATGATTTCCCATTTGGAAAAATGAGATAATACATCTAAAATGTTTTAAAGAAAGCTGAGACAGTTGTTTTAGTAAGTAAGAATATCAATTTCCAAATAGCTCTACAACACACTGTTTTCTATTTTTTTTGTACTTTTGCAGTACTAGCACATGGTAAACAGTCTCACTTCTTCCTGAGTGGCTAAAGGAAGAATACTCAGACACAAACTCAATGAATTTAAACAACTAATTTCACCTCATATTCTTACACCTATTTGTTTTACTCCAAAGTTATAATAGAACTCTTTCTGTACCTAAGTGCTTTGACAAGCATTCTATCTAAATATTTAGACTAACACACAAACAGCTGGGCTGGAAGGCTTCTTTGCACAGAACTCAATTCCATTTATTTTATTCTCTATAATGACATGATGGAAGAAAGTGCATTTCAAATGACAGTTATAAAGTAGAGGAGAAACGGTACATACATTTTTACTGGGCATGGAGAGGGGATAAGAGGAATGTTCCCTATACTACTGGCTGCAACTTCCTTTTGTCATTATATTTCCCTTCGACTTTATTGAGGTATGATTGACAGCTAAAAATTATATACATTTCAAGTGTAAAAATTAATGACTTGATATACATTGTGAAATATTCAATGCAATCAAGTGAATTAACATATCAATCTTCTCACATAGTTACTGTGTATGTGTGGGGGCGAGGGTTGCTAAGAAAACTGAAGGTCTACCCTTTTAACAAATTTCAAGTATAAAATACGATATTGTTAATTACAGTTATACTGTTGTATATTAGATCTCCAGAACCTACTTATCTTGCATAACTGAAAAATTTTGACCAACATTTTCACATTTTCCTCTACCCCCAGCCCCTGGTAACTACTATTTTACTCTCTATTTTTATGAGTTATGCATTTTTACATTTCACATATAGATAATGTCAGGCATATAAATCAGGCAGGATTTTTTCTTTGTCTGGCTTATTTTACTTAGGATAATGTACCCCACTTTCATCTATATTGTCATAAATGGCAGGATTTCCTTCTTTAAGGCTGAATAAAATTCCATTGTGTTATATATAACACGTTTTCTTTATTTATTCATCCATCTATAGACTTTTATGTTGTTTCCATAATTTGGCTATTGTGAATAATGATTAAATGAACACGACAGTGCAACTATCTCTGATATACTGGGCTCATGCAATCCTCCCACCTCAGTTTCCCAAGTAGCTGGGACTATAGGTGCATACCACCACGCCCGGCTAATTTTTTGTTTTTTTTGTTTGTTTGTTTGTTTTTAGAGATAGGGTTTCACCATGTTACCAAGGCTAGTCTTGGACTTCTGGGCTCAAGTGGCTCAAGTGAGGCCTCAGCCTCCCAAAGTGCTGGGATTACAGGCATGAACCACTGCACCTGGTCTATATGTCTTCTTCAATTTCTTTTATCAATATATTGTAGTTCTCAGTATAATGATTTTCTTTTATCTCCTTGCTTAAGTTTATTTCCAGGTATCTTGATTTATTTTGTAGCCACTGTAAATGGAATTATTTTCTTATTTTTCCAGGTAGTTTGCTATTAGTGTATAAAACTGCTACTAATTTTTATATATAGATTTTTTATCAGCTTTCTTGAATTTATTCATTTGTTCTAATAGAATTTTTTCTGGTGAAGACTTTACAGTTTTTTAAATATAAGATTATGTCATTTGCAATCAAGGACAATTGACTCCTCCTTTCCAACATGGATGCCTTTTATTTCTTTCTCTTGCATAATTGCTCTGGCTAGTACTTCCAGTACTATGTTGAATAGGAGTGGGGTGAAACTGGGGATCCATGTACTCTTCCTCATCATAGAGTAAAAGCTCCTAGCTTTTCCTTTTTCAGTATCATGTTAGCTGTGGTTTTGTCATATATGGCCTTAATTATTTTGAGGTACATAAACAAGTTCTGTACCTAATTTGTTGGGGATTTTTATCATAAAGTGATGTTAAATTTTGTCAAATACTTTTTCTATTTATATTGAAATAATAGAGTTTTTATATTTTATACACACTACGAGGTGTA
Source organism: Hylobates moloch (assembly GCF_009828535.3). NCBI lineage: Eukaryota > Metazoa > Chordata > Mammalia > Primates > Hylobatidae > Hylobates > Hylobates moloch. Next base: position 48,673,872 of record NW_026652296.1, on the reverse strand, counting down.
TCACGTTTATTGATTTGTGTATGTTGAACCATTCTTGCATGATTGGAATGAACCCCACTTGATTATAGTAATGATGTTTTTAGTGCGCTGTTGGATTCAGTTTGCTAGTATTATGTTGATAATTTTTGCATATATGTTTATCAGGGATATTGCCTATAGATTTCTTTTGTGTTTTATTCTTGTCTAGTTTTGGAATCAAGGTAATGCTAGCATTATAAAATAAGCCTGGAAGTATTTCCTTCTCTTTAATTTTGAGAAATAATTTTAGAATAATTGGTATTTATTCTTGAAATGTATGCTAGAATTCAGCAAGAAAGCCATCAGGTCATATCCTGGGGTTTCATCTTTATAGAAGACTTTTATAAACTCTTTTACTTTCCCACTCACTATTGTTTTGTTGACATTTTATATTTCTTCATAATTGAATCTTTCAATTAGGTCTTTAACTTTAAATCTTTAATCTTTCAAGTAGGTCATACGTATCCAGTATTTATTCATTTCTTCTATATTCTCAAATTTGTATAGTTGCTCATAATAATCTCCTACTATCCTTTGTATTTCTGTGATATCAGTTGTAATGTCTCCTTTCACATCTCTGATTTTATTTACTTAGGCCTTTTATCTTTCGTCCTTAGGTAGCTTAGTTAAAGGTTTGCCAATTTTGTGTTTCTTTTTTAGAAACAACTTTTTATTCTGTTGATTTTTTAAAATTGACTTTTTAGTCTCTTTTGCTTATTTCTTCTCGGAACTCTATTATTTCCTTTCTTCTATCAGTTTTCAGTTTAGTTTATTTTTGTTTTTCTAGTTCCCTGAGTTTCATGGTTAGTTTATGAGGAATGTTTCTTCTTTGCTGATGCAGGCACTTAGTGCTCTGAATTTTCCTCTTAGAACTGCTTTTGCGGTGTCCCATAAGTTTTTGTATGATATGTTTTCGTATGATATGTTTTCATTGTCATATGTCTCAAATAATTTTTTAAATTATCTTTTGATGTACTCCCTGGCTTATTGGTTATTTGGGAGCATGTTGTTAATTTTCATGTGTTTATAAGGCTTCCAAAGTTGTTGGAAGCTCTTGTTGTTGATTTCTAGTTTGATTCCTTTTGTTATAAAAAGATACTTGATATGATCTCTAGCTTCTTCAATTTGTTAAGACATTGTTTTATCATCTAACATACGATTTACCCCACAGAAGATTCCATTTGCAATTAAGGAGACTGCGTGCTTTGCAGCTGTCGAATGGAATATTCTGTAAATGTCTTTTAGATTAATTTGGTCTATGGTTTAATTCCAATGTTTCTTTGTTGATCTTCTGTCTAAATGATCTGACCATTGTTGAAAATAGTGTATTAAGATGCCCTAGTAATGTTGTATTGAAGTCTATCTCTCCCTTTACATCTATTAATGTTTATATATTGGATGCTCCAAAGTTGAGTACATATATTTGTTATGTCCTCTTGTTGGACTGATTTTTTTTTTATCAGTATAAAGTAACTTTCCTGTCTTTTTTACAGTGTTTGACTTAAAGTTTCTTTTATTTGACGTAAGTGTGGCTAATCCTGCTCACTTTTGGTTTCTATTTGCATGGAATATGTTTTTCTATCTTTTCACTTTTCAGTTTATGTTTTTAACCATGAGATAAATCTCATAAGCAGCATACATATGTCTTGTTTTTGTTTCTTTTTAAAAATGCAATTAGCTACTCTAAATCTTTTAATTGAATGATTTAATCCATTTATATTTAAGGTTATTATTGATAGGGAAAGACTTACTCGTGCCATTTTATTAATCCTTTTTGGTTGTTTCGTTTATTTTCTGTTCTTTCTTCCTCTCTCATTATTTACCTCTGTGGCTTGGTGGTTTTCTATGCTGCTAAGCTTTATTTTGTTTCTCTTTCTCACTTGTATATCTGCTATAATTTATCTGTTTGTGGTTACCATGGGGCTAACATAAACAGTCTTGTAGTTCTAGTAGACTGTTTTAAGCTGACATCAACATCACTTAGGTTGCATAAAAATACTCTAGATTTTTCCCTTCTCACTGATTCGATTTTTGGTTCCCTTAATTTGTGTATTTGTCTTTTATGTGTTCTTGTTTCGCTAATTTTAGCTGTTAAAGTTTTTGAGCTTTTTGGCTTTAAAACTTGATGCTAGAAAATTGAAATAGTGACATAGCATCATTCCAACCCTGAGTTATTTTGAGTATGATTATAGATGCGCCTATATTGAGTTATATACTTTCACATATTTTTATGATAGTAATTATCATCCTTTTGTCTTCTGTTTTAGTACTCCCTTAAGCATTTCTTCTAAGACCTGCCTAGTGATGATGAATTCCCTCTGTTTTTGCTTATCTTGGAAGGTCTTTATTTCTCTTCTGTTTCTGAAGAGTAGCTTTTCCAGATATAGTATTCTCTGCTGACAGTTTTTTCTTCTTTCAGCACTTTGAGTATATCATTTTATTTTTTTCTAGCCCTGAAAGTTTTCTTCCAATAAATCTCTAATATTCTAATGAGCATTCCCTTATATGTGACTTGATGTTTTTTCTCTTCCAGCTTTTAGAATTCTCTTTGTCTTTGACTTTTCACAGTTGAATTACAGTGTGCCTCAAGCAGGATCTTTTGGAGGTTGAATCTGATTGGGGGTCCTCAGTGGTCAAGGCAGTGGGTGTATATGCAATGATGGTGAGGACTCTTTCAGGAAAACTTATGGGCCAGGAGGAGGCCCCTCTCAGTGCTGAGATGTGCCAGCCTGGAAATGGGCTGATGGACCTTTGAGTTTCCTAGATCTAGATGTCCATATCTCTCCCAAGACTTGGGAAGTATTTAGCTATTAGTTTGTTAAACCAGTTTTATGTCTATAATTCCTTTTTTTCTCCCTCTGGCATTCATAATATGAGCGCTTGTTCACTTCATAGTGTCTCAGAATTCCCATAGGGTTTTTTGTTTGTTTGTTTGTTTTGACAGGGTCCAGCTCTGTCACTCAGGTGGCACCATCTTGGCTCACTGCAGCCTCAACCTCAACCAAGCACAAACAATCCTCCCACCTCGGCCTCCCAAGTAGCTGGGACTACAGGTGTGTGCCACCACGTCCAGCTAATTTTTCTGTTTTGTGTAGAGATGGGGTTTTGTCATGTTGCCCAGGCTGGTCTCAAACTCCTGAGTGCAAGTGATCTGCCCACACTGTCTCCGAAAGTGCTGAGATTACAGATGTGAGCCACTGCACCTGGCATCAACAGGCTTTTAAAATTCTTCTATATATCAGTTGAGGTCAACACCAGCAAAGATTATGGGAGTTCTCAGCGGCTAAGGTTGTGGGAACGTGCAGTGGTGGTGAGGGCTGTTGGAGTCCTCTGTGGTGAAGGCGACGTGAGTCCACTTGTTTTCTTTTCCCTAACGGCAGAAGTTAATGGCTAACGGGATTCCTTTTGGCACCAGGTTTGGAATGTGGGCACACTTGTGTTGGCAGTGGCACCAGTGTCCAAGGATCAGGCTCCCATTACGGCAGTGGCACCAGTGTGCAAGGCACAGCTGCTCACAGACCAGTCACAGAGCTAGGGTCAGGAGCATGGGTATGCATGGAGTGGGCCATGCCCAGGTATGTTTGTGGCAGCAGTGGCAGGAGGTCAAGGATGCTGGTGGCTCCAGTCTGGGCTGGCACAGCAGTATCTCCTTCTCTTGTTTGGGGGCCAAGGGGGGGTTGTGGCAGCTGTAATGACTATTAAAGTTCTCAGCAATAAAGGCTGCTGTGGTCCCCAGTGGCACCAACTGTGTGGCTGATACTGATAGCCCCTGCACTTCATGTTCCTAGCCATCTTTAAACACCTGCCCCAAAAGGCTCGGCAGGCTGGTTGCTCACCTTGCTCTATTATTCCCCATGAGGAAAACTCATGTTTCAGGGAGGTCCCTCTCAGTGATGAGATAAGCCAGCCTGGAAATGGGATGATGGAAGCAAACTGAAACTGTTCTTACTACACTTTCAGTATGGTTGTTCCCCATTTTTCTTTGCTCCACTGTGTTCCTTTTTTTTTTTTTTAAACCGGACTCCTGAACTTTTAGAGCTATTTGTGTTCATGGGTACATGTCTAATTATTTGCTGTGGGGCAAGGTAAAGGCTGGGATCTCCTACACTGCCATCTTGCTGATGCCACTCCTGAAATTGTTTTTTAAATTCCCTGAACAATGCCAACAATAATTTTCTCAATACTTCAAGGTCCATTTATGTTTTTCCTCCTTGATAAAGCCTTATCTGGTTACTTTAGTACTTGTTTATCTTCTAATTCTTTGAGCTCTCTTACTAGCATAAAAACCTGTGCCAACAATTTCATTACTTAATTGTAAACGAAATCCTGTTGTTTCCTATCCTTTTTCATTAAAACTATTTTCTATCACTCTGTAACAGGGACCACAGGATTCAATGGAAGTTAACTAGATCTGCCTGATTTTCAGTATCAGTCAGTTATTGCCATGATGAGTCTGTGTAAACAATCATCTCAAAATTCTGGGCTTACAAGAGCAATCATTTATTCTCCCTCTCCAGCCTGAAAATTAGCTTGGAGTTAGCTAGGCGGGCCTCAGATTTGACAGCTCTGTTCCACAAGTTTATCATTTTTCTTACACCAGCAAGCTCTCTGGGGCTTGATTTCCTCCTTGCTACAGCAGAAGCACAAGGAGGCAACTCCATGTGCACAGGCACATTTTAAGCCCTTGCTGGTATCATATCTGCTAATATTCCATTGGTGAAACTAAATCACATGGTCAAGCCTGAAATTAAGGGTCAGGTAAATCTAGTCTGCCTGTAGAGAAAGAAACTGCAAAGTCACATGCAAAAGGAGTTGATTGTAGAAGGAGTCGGGAATTAGAGCCTTGTAATTCAAGCTACTATTTTACCTACTAGTTATATAGTCTTGGACACAACATCTATTCTCTCTAAATTTGGTGAACACTACCCTCTTCTTAGTGAGACGTTTTTCCTGATCAAGTCAAGCTAATGAAATGAAGCATCTTGCACCATGCCTGGCATTCTCCTTACAAATTGCACCCAATATGTAAAGTACCTGATTAGCACTGCACTGGGCTTCCTAATAGAGAGCTTCCCAGCCAAAGAGTGGATTGCTTAATGAAGCATGAACTAGGAACAGAAAATGTTGAACCAAGGGCTGGGCAGCATGAGATAAAAACCTGAACCTCTGCCACCTCTATGATTCTTTTCATATGGATTCTGAGCTCCCTCTCATCCTATAAACTGAACATCCTATATGCTTATTTTTCTTGTTTTTGAAGCTAGGGCATAGGCATATAATGAGATTCTGCCAGTCAATCCCACCCTTACCCATAGATCTTTAACCTGTAGAGCTAGTGCTACTAAAAATAAAGGCCCACAAAGAGTACTTTGTTCGACAACTGTAGCTGCTGTGGCAATATCTGAAGTAGCATTAAAAGTAGTGTGAGACTTGGATGTGAATGAAATAAGTCAAGTTTCTTGCAGTAGCAATAGGCACAACAAAGCATGCACCCATGTTAAGGACATATCGATAGCTATTTCTTCCACTAGTACATGGTTTGGGTATCACCCTTGGCTGCAAAGCTTTAAGTGTGGTTCTCTGGTGTTTCGTAAGCTATCCAGCATTATCTTTAAATTTGCATTTTCTACTTAAATATTATCTAGTTAATATCATAGCTTGCATTGATAGAGAAATTGGTAACAAAAGTAGGCAGGTACCCTAAGTATATAGTCAACAGACTGGCAAAGAAATTTGGAGAATAAATTGGTCATCTGGCCTTGGCTGTGGCTATTAGCAGTGGAGGTACAATTAGTATTCAAGGATGGAATCAGGAATAGCATGGAAAAAAGTCAATGTAATGCTCACCTATGGTCACTAAAGATAAAAGCACAGCTTTGGGAGATCAGTTGGCTACTTCCATAAAATAATATAAAACATTTCAAAGACTGAACGGTATTTTGTCTAATAGTACTGGACTTGAGAAAAGATACCAACAAGGTCACGTTTCTTAATTTTCACCTCAAAACTTAGGCTGAAAACCAGGAGTTTTCTCTCAACTGATAGAATTACTATCACTTTCTATGAATTTTTAATCTCTTCTTCCTTACATCCAGGTCTAAAACTTAAACAAAAAGTTGGATCCTGGTGGTTGTTAAATTACAGTGCCCACCTACTTTGTGGTATCATCAGGTCTTTTAGAGAATTGGTCAGGAAAGATAAGAACTAGAATAGTTCTACTAACCTACTCAATTGAGAGTATTTAAAATCTTAGGAAATATCTGAAATCTCCTATAAGATCCCAAATTCCCAAATCTTCACTCCCATTTAAGCCTCTCTGGCTGGCAGAAACAGCTCAACAGCTCTTTTTTATTTTATTTTTATTTTTAGACAGAGTCTTGCTCTGTCACCCAGGCTGGAGTTCAGTGGCACGATCTCGGCTCACTGCAACCTCCACCTTCTGGATTCAAGCAGTTCTTCTGCCGCAGCCTCCCAAGTAGCTAGGATTGCAGGCATCTGCCACCACACCCGGCTAATTTTTTTGTGTTTTTAGTAGAGACAGGGTTTCATCATGTTGGCCAGGCTGGTTTTGAACTCCTGACCTCAAATGATCTGCCCGCCTCAGCCTCCCAAAATACTGGGATTATAGGTGCTAGCCACCATGCCCGGCCAGAAACAGCTCTTTATTTCTCTCTGATAGAGCTACTTGGACATGTTGAAGACCCTCACCTGAGGAAGTTCTCTTGCAAAGAGAAATAATCTCTTCTCACCTCACTTCATCATCTCTCTAGATTTCAGATAAAGTAATATTCCAACATATTTCAGGGGCCATTTATAAAGCCACGTATAGAAAGAAATGACTACATAACAAACAAAGTGGAATATTATGCTAGTTTCCATCAAAAATGTTAATATGTATAAGAATTGATTTCAATAATGTGAGATAAAAAAAGAAACAAAAACAATTTTGGTCTGCCTAATTTTATCAACAGGAATGAATGTTCCAGAGCTGTTGATTCACACAGTTGCCAGGGGTGCCGACGGTTTGGTTGGCTGAAATCTGGATCTGAATATTGAAGTAGATTTATCATATATGACTTGCTAGGCCCTTCCAAACAGTGTCCCTCAAGAGAGCCCAGAAGACTCTTTCCTTCACTAGAACTTTGAAACTTCCAGTGGTGAGGAATAGAACTACAGTGATGATCTTTGTATTCAGAGAGCTGGTGAAAGGTGCTGCTGTTAAAGATGAATTCCCCTGATTCCAGTGGGGAAGCCAGGATCTTGAGTAAGTAACAGAGGCCAAATTGAGGCACCTGTCAGAACCCAGGTGAAAAGTTTACCATTCCAGTTGCTAGGCAACACACCCACAGCTCTAAGTAAATACTCTGACCTACAGAGAACTTTGAATGGTAGCTAATTTGTCAGGAGAGAGAAAGAGCACACTGGTGAATATAAGACCCTTGACCCACTTGAAATCATATCATATCACTCAATTCTTTCCTCTTCCTCTGCCTTCTCCTCTTCCCCCTTTCTCTTCTTCTTCCTCCTCTTCCTCCTCCTCTTTCACTTCTTCCTCCTCCCCCTTCTCTCTCCTCCTCCTCCTCTTTCTTCTCTGAACAATGAAGAGGAAAGAAAATGGCAGAATAAGAAATTGGGTATTGTTTACTTCTGTCGGGTCTTTTATTTTGATACATCACACTGGTATCAAAGATCCTTATTTTCTTCAGGTTTCTATCAGCTCAAACTGAGGCCTCACTCTACTTCATTGCCAAATATATTTAAGGACACAGGGAAGGTTTCCTCTCTGTGCAAGATTCTTTATGTTATTTAAGATACGGACACACACAAATTGGGCAAGGATCTCCAATTTCCTTTTTTTTTTTTTTTTTTTTTTCTGAGTCAGAGTCTGGTACTGTTGCCTAGGCTGGAGTGCAGTGGCACGATCTTGGCTCACTGCAACCTTCACCTCCCAGGTTCAAGTGATTCTCCTTGACTCAGCCCTCAAGTAATTGGGATTACAAGTGTCTGCCACCAGGCCCTGCTAATTTTTTTTTTCTATTTTTAGTAGAGATGCCGTTTCACTATGTTGGCCATAGTGAAACTGGTCTCGAACTCCTGACTTTGTGATCCGCCCACCTCAGCCTCCCAAAGTGCTGGGATTACAGGCGTGGGCCACCATGTCCGCCCACCAATTTCCTTTTTAAAATTAATTTTAACACCAAGTTCTTTGAACACTGCCTAAGACAAAATAAATGCTCAATAAATATTTTTAAGTGAATAGATGTCTTGGAATATGCTATAATTTTACTTCTTACACACAGCGGATCTTAAAAAAAAAAAAAAGATCCAGTTAACTGGGAGTGTGATAGAGATAAACAACTCACAAGGGAGAGACACAGGAGTCTGAGAGGTGCTGCTTTTATCTGGGCTATTCTACAGCAGTGTGGTGTTGACAAAACGCTTAATCTCCATGAGTCTCATAGATCTCTGAGGAAAGCAAGTGGTCGTAGAAGACATAGCTTTGGTTTCTTTCAGAATTTGTATTCTGTGACGCAGGATATCTCTGCAGAAAAGTTTTACTTTGAGCCCAAATCTGTGCTCTAGAAGTCCTCTTGTAGTGTTTTCCTTCTGGAGCCACATAAATGAATATTACCCTCTTCCACCAGACTAACAAGTGTCCTTTCTTCCAGGAAAAAACGAATAGTTTCTCAGTACCCATCCAGCTCTAGGCCTTTCCAAATGTGTTCTATAAGCTTCATCTTTAAAACAGTTTCTAAACGTCAAAAATCTCTCAATTTTTCATCATCTGGGTTGCCTCCCTGTGGAAGTCTTCTAGCTTGTGATCTGGCTTCTTTGGGTGAAGTGTTGCAAATCTAGCAATTTTCAGATGCTGCAAGGTAGATTGGTAAGATAGCCCTTTCGTTCTGGACAAAGAATCTCATCAATGCAGACAGTTTTAGGCCCCGTTCCTGGTGGGCAGCGCCTGAGATAGTAGCAAAGGGAAGTAATTATTTGGGCAGTTGCTTTCAGAAGAATGAGAGTAAGGGAAACAGGTTGTCTAGGAGAAAGAGCCAAGCAAGGATGCTGTCTCGGCTGGAGTCCATGCTGATCCCATAGGAAGTGCTAGACGGTGAACAGCAACACAGACTTGAACCCCATTTCCAAAGGCAAAGGATCCTGTAAGTCTCTTGGCACCTGTAATTCCATCAATCATTGGCTATAGGCTACCAGAGAAAAGGGTTACCATTCAGGCAATGTGGCTCCTAGCAGCCAAAGGCAATTCCCAGGCAATGGGGTCAGCTCTGAGCTATTTAGCAGCCAACACTCATAGGAACTGGGGGATAGAAACATCAGCCTAATAAAGCAGATCTGGGCAGGGCACCAACAGTGACTCTACTTTGCCCAGCGTAACATTGGCTTCTATCAGTTGCATCATATTTTTTTATTTTTATTGGCTTTCTCATCTACTATAATCAATAAGTATTTTTCCATATCTACTGCTGTTCAAGGCTACATACCTCTTACTGCTTTTGTACAGATTAGTTCGGTAACCTAAGTAGAAAACATTACTTTCCCCTCTATTATGTGTCATCTCATTACATTTTTCCCTTCTTTTCCTGTATTATTTTCGATGCTGCCTTCCAATACTTTCTAAATTATCTGATTTCATGTGTACCTTTGTTTGAGCTCTAGTTAAAAACAGACTGATTTTGTCAGCACCATATAGTGTCTGTTCAATCCCACATACCAATGGCCCAATATCCAGACTGTCAAGATCAAACCCAATGAATGTCTATCACTGTAAAGTCATCATTTTGCTTTCTTGGAAATATAAGTTTGAGGATAAAAGGTTTCATTGGTTCAAAGAAAATGGCTCTGTATTCCTCAGATCAAAAGACTGTTATAGAAATGTTTGGATCCTCCTCCAGCTCCGATTTAGAATTTGATTTTAGAGCATCTAATAGCTAAAGACAGCAGGGCTCTTTCGGCTGGCTCTTTGTTGATCAGACTTCTGATCAACAGCAAAATGAATCAGTCCTTTCATGGGAACCCTGAAACCTCAATGCCTGAGAGGTTAATGTGGACAGTGTCTGGTTGCCTGAGGTCCAAGCTGTACTTTCTGGCCATGTGGGTAGTTAATGCAATCAAGACTAAGATTAATTAAATTAGAAGTCTGCTTTTATTGCTCAGAAAAAAACGGCAAATTCAATACTCCTTGACTGCTTGGAGATGGAGGTCTGACTCTAATGTGATCACTGCTGGATACGCAGAGCCAGACGGCATGTCATTTAGGGAAGCAGTACAACTCTGACGATTACAGGCGGCCTCTATATTGCATTTAAGACTTCTCAGTAAGCAATCAACATAACCCTAATTCACCTTGACAGGTTGCTACCCAGGTCTGAGCCTGGCCCCTTCCATTTTGCTCCTAAATACGCTACTCAGGAACAAGTCATCCCCTCCAATTTGCCTAGAGCCCTGTTGCTCTGTCATGCTTAAGAAATCTTAAGCACCTGCTCTTTTCATCTCCCAAGTGCTTTCCCAGAATGACCTACTTAAGGAATTTTCTTCCAACGGAGTATGTGTGTGAAAATCCTTCCCCCTGGAGTGTTGAAGGAGACCAACCTATTCAGAATCTATTAAGAGGAAGACACAGTATGTGCTCCATCCCATTATCCTTTGAATTAGACCCTGTTTCTTATAAAAGATTGACTTTATAAAGAGAGATATTTAGTTTTGAATCTTCCCTCAGAATTTACTCATTATAAGCTCCTGTATAATTATTTAACCTCTCCACACCTCTAAACTGAGACTCAAGATAACCACCTTTAAGGTTATCTGAGGGTTAAAAATAATGCAGTGTAGCATTCATTGGAAGTCTCTTAGGTTTTTTAATTTTTTGTTGTTTTTATCATTAACCGAAGTTACAGAGACTCAGAGAGACCAGGTGACTATCTTAAGGATGTTTGCTACTGTTCCTCCCTTACTTTTTTCCCTTTCAAAAATAGCCTCTATGGCTAATTAGCAGGAATAAGTTTTGGAGTTCTATAGCATTATAGGGTGACCACAGTGAACAATAATATATAGCTTCAAATGGCTAGAAGGAGAATATTTAGTGTTCTCAACACAAATAAATGATAAATGTTTGAAATGATGGATATGCTAATTACCCTGATCTGTCACTATACATTACATGTATTGAAACATCACTATGTAGCCCATTATTATGTACAATTATGGTGTGTCAATCAATTTTTTAATTTAAAAAAGCTTCTTATAAAAGTGAATGATATCAGTCATTTCCACATTAGCATGAATTTAATTCTAAGTGCCACTCTGCTCAGATTTTAATATACATTAAGCCAGAAGTTCTTAGTTTCAGTTGCACGTTGGAATTACCTAATATGCTTTATGCCTGGGCCTCCACTTCTAAGGAAGTGTGAATTATAATTAGTCTAGGATGCTGCTTGGGCAGAAGAATGTGTAAGATCTTCACAGTGACTCCAAGATCGAGAACCACTTTCCTTCCAAACACTGAAGGAAATTCTTTTAGTCAATGTTAAGAAATTTCATGGGGGAGCTGCAGCACCTCTGACCTCTGAAAGAGTCAGAATCTTCACATATCAGGCAGGAAACCATCGGGGCCTACCCTAGGAGTTACTGCCATTTCAGGACACTGGGAGGAGCTTCATGAAAAGGTTGAATGATCTGCTAAAAAGGGAGCAAACCCTGCAGATTAAAGATTTCAAAGTGCTCAATGGCTGTGCCTCATGTGGGTGTAGCCTGGCCCCAGTGTGCACTTGGCATGGTGCCCTTTGGGATGCACAGCTTGGCCCTGGATTGTCATTTAGTTTTTCTATGCCTGTCTCCCCAGCTAGACTCAGCTTCCCTGGCATTTTTAAACACCCGTTAAACTTTGTGAAATAGATTTGGGACACTCTCCCAAAATGTCTTTCAAAAGTGCTTGATTCTAACCGACTTTAGCATATGATTGAGGAAAATTTTTAAGCAGGCCCAGGAAGAAACATTTTTAAACATATCACCAGTTTTTACAGGACAATGAGGATCTTTTGCCTTTAAAATATCAACAAATAGATCTTTAGATCTTGGTAAACAAAATGAAACAGCAGCTAATGGATAGATAATTGTATTATTAATTTTTCTGTCACTTTAAATGTGTTCTAGAACATAGAAAATAAATTAATTTAAAATTGGCAAACAAGGAGATAGAGAAATGAATTAATAACACTGATTTCTCATTCCCTTACAATACTGTTTTCAGAATCATTTTAAAACTGTTCTTCAAAACAAAACAAGACAAAATAAAACAAAAGTGTTTCTTCTTGTAACGTTTTCAGGATTCCCACTTGTCTGATCCAGCCCTAGGCAGAGTGTCCCTACACTAAGACGTCAGAGCTTAACGTGTGGATATATTGGATAGCTTGTTCTTAGAAAGAGACATTAAAAAGCTTCCTTTTTCAAATTTTTTAATCTAGTGCCTGTCAAAAAGTTATTTACTTCAGTTAAATTTAATCTTACCTACTGCATAGTAATCATGGCATTTTTGGACAAAAAGAGACCTTAGTTTTCTCCATCAAATGACCTTACTTTGCAGATGAAGAGACTGAAAACCAGAGATGCTTAGGAATTTGCCCAGAGCTGCCCACAAGCTATTGACAGAATAGGGCTCCGAATGAAGCCTCTTCAAGACCCCATTCCTTGCTTGATTCATATCACATATTGTAGATTTTCAAGTTATTTGTTTTGAAAAAAAAAGGGGAAGGGAGGAGCAGGAATATATTTTGCATCAAGTATGGACTTGTGAACTCCTGGTTATTAAGTCATCTTCTTCCAGATAAGCCTCTTTGAGAAAGTCCCTTATTTTTAGAAGACCATAATTGTGCCCATGCCAACCCATGCTGGGTGGCATCCATCTTTTCTTTCCTTTTCTTCCTTGTTATTGCATTTGCCTTGAGAATACAGCACAAGGCCACACCAACAAAAGATGGAGAGAGAAAGAAGCTATGGTGTAAAAAAGAGTAATGAGGCTGACCTCTTCTGAGTGAGTGCAGTGCTGATCTAATTGGTAAGTCTATGTCATGTCTACCTCTCTCACCCTGTCCTCATCATTCTCATTGAGTTCCCACTGTGTACACAGCCACATGTACTTCTGAGGCAATTCTTCCAGCAACTGAAATAAATAGCAGCGAACTCAGCCAAGGAATCTGCAGAAATTTATAGCCTCCTAGAAGAAGGGATGGGCAGCAATGACGAATCAGTGCCGTCCATCAGCAGTCACTGGGAACGGGGAAAATATTTCCCCCAGTGTCTTAATCAGTCAGAGGGATGTCATCTGCCTGATTGAGAGCAAGCAGAAAATGAGTAGTTGTTTCAATTATAATTTGTTATCAGCCACTGATCTAAACAGAGAAAGTTAAGTCACAGCAGCTTGACCACAGATCAAGGCAGGTGTTTGGTTTAGCCCTGTGAAGAGATGCTAATTCAAGAGAGAGAGAAATGAGAGCTTTCTTCCAGATGCTCTGTTATTACATTTAATATAAAATGTATAGCCTTGTTTACACAGAAGATCTAGGCCACTAGAATGGAGATCAGAAAAAGGAGCACCACATTACTTTCTGGGTGTGGGAAGAGGAGGAAGGGAATTTTGTCCTTTCCATCCTGTATTCTGAGCTCATTCCTAGCACCTCTGCCTGGCTTCCCCACCCATCGTGCCAGGGCTGCTGCTTCTGGGCAGGGCGGCCTTCCCTGACCACTCTGTGCAGGGTGCCCCTAGTCCCAGTCACTCCTATCACATCGTCCTGTTTTCTTGTCTTTGTGGCATTGATCATCATCCAGAATCATCTTAATTTCTTTACCTGTTTCCCACTTTTAGAAAGTAAACGGCACAATAAAAAGGGAACTGATGTTGCTTTTGTTTTTCCTGTCACGTACAATGGAGCCTAGAAGACAGTAGCTATGTGATAAGGATTTGCTTAATGAAATAATTATTTCATATGTGGTATTAGCTTAATTCTTTCCAAAGAGTTATCATCGGGTTGTGTTGTAGAAGCAAAGGGAGGAGCTTTGCAGAGCCAGGCAGGCCTCAGAGCTCAGGTGACCAGGATGTTGAGAATGGAGGGGGTACCATCTGGTTTAGACTCTGGGGTAAGGAGTGTCCAGGAGACACTGAGGAGTGTGAGAGCAGCTCCAAGGCAACTGAGACCAGAAAAACCTGGAAACAAGAAAACTCATGCTTCACCTTAGAAGGTTTCTAGCTTTATTTGTCCTTTGAAGGCAAGATAATATCACCAGGACTCACTAGTGTAAGACTTGCCTTTGTTGTTCAGTGAAATTCCCTGGCTGGAAAGGGAGAGAAATAGAGAGAGGAGAAGAAATTCTAATAGCAGGCCCTTGTTAATCTTCAGTAGGCTTTGCATAGGCTGCTACTCCCTGGGTTCAAGGCCTTTCATGACTGGACACTGAGGGGGCCACAAGATAAAAGCTAACCATAAAGAGTATAAAGCATTCTGATTGGCATGTAGCACTCAAGGTGTACAGATTAATACTCAACAATGGTGCAGGCTTTTCAAATTAACGGCGACATTTCCCCATAACTTAAATGCACCCTCATTCACCACCATTAAATAACACTAAACATTTAAAGTGTTCTCATTAAACTAGGGAAGTCAGATTCTTGGGAGGGCATATGTTGTGCTAGGAGATAGTCTAAGCATAAATGCGTGTCACCTTCACAGCATTGGTGAAACGAGGTTGAAATTTTATATTTTTAAACTCATGAAAAGTTTAGTTCTAAAGATAGGCCATGAGAATTTCAAGAAATATGCTGGTGGCTGGGCTGTTTAGGATGGAGCCTGTGGTCTCAACAATTCTTGCCTGAGCCCCTTCATAGTCATTTAGAAGCAAGCTACATCCGTCATTACCTTTATCATTTTGGCACTTCTTTTCTCTTATGGATTTGGAATGTCTATATCTATACCAATTATGAATGAGATGTTCAGGGGCAACAAATATTTTATGTGTTCATCTGAATTTCTCAGCCCTTGCCATTAGGATGCAGACAAATAAGCTTTAATCAATGGATCATAAGTGGCAGTGAGGGATGTCAGTTTATAGCTGAGGCAGTGAGGAGAAGAAAGAGCAATTTCTCAGCTCCTTCTTATCCTTCTGCCTTCCTCAGTAACCTTGGGAATTCCATGTGGAGATGGTGGAAATGGGACATGCAAGCAGTGTGGATCCCTGAGTCACAAGGTGGAGGAGAGCGCCCGTCAACCTGCCTCAGATTCTTCATGAGTCAGAAATGCACTTTTGTATATAAAAGTTTAGCAATGAACCACTGAGATTTTATGATTTTTTGCTTGCCACAGCATGGTCTAAGCTATTTTTTTCCCAATAGTGCACTTGTAATCACATCAAATTATAGGTACAAGTTGAGCGTTATAAATCTTTGTTTTCTGACTGATCATGGAAATGTCGGATCTCAGTGTGTCTGTAGAGACAAGTTTGTAAAGTTCTGCTTCTGAGACATAGGAGACTAGGCAGATTTATTCAGATGCCCTGGTAGGAGTTTCAGTAGACCCCCAAAATAAACTTTAAGTTATTCTTTGCTTAATTTTTCAAACTAGGTCTGACAATTCTTAAGTATTTATTTAAAATTGTCTGGGTATTAAAGTCCTTGAGCTTTAAATAAAAAGGGTAGTGAGGGACTAGAAATAAAAAAAAAAAAAAAATGTTAGGCCGAGTATACCAGACTCACAGTTGCTGTTTGAAAGGCCTCATCTCAACAGAGCTGAAAGAGCATGCAGAGCTTTCCCCATAACAAGGGGACCTAAATCATATTCCCACTGGCGAGAGTTCCCAATCTATTCTATTGAGCTGCTGCTATGCCCAACAAGAATATTATATTGCCTCTCAGGTTAAATTGTATTGCAGGAGGCTGGCAAGAAACTCAGTGTGCAAATCAAGCTTCAGATGAACACACTTGATAGAAAATAACTGAAACAGGGTAAAGGTCAGGAGTTGTAAGAGAGTCGCAGAGCTTTGGAAACACAGGGCCTCAAATATTTCACCATTTGTCAGAGGCAATAATGCAGAATTATACACTTTAGGAAATGAACACAGTGAGCTAATCTTCCTCTTGAGAGGTGAATTACTTGCTCATCTTTTCATGCTGTATTACCTTTCTCCAGGCATAGAATTCCCTTATAAGCAAGGACTATGTCTTAAAAATTTATCTTTGCAGAAACCCAATACCAGAAATATACTTATAACAACAAGGACTATTTGCAGAGCACTTACTACAAGTCAGTCTCTACTGTATGTATTATATGTACATTAATTGTCAGAATAAGCCATATAGTAGGGGTTATTTTTAACTCCAGTTTATAGACAAAGAAACTAGGAACCTCAAGTATAGGAACTTTAAGTAAATCGCCTGAGGGCACGCATCTAATGAATAATGAAAATGGATGTGAACCCAGGTAGCCTGACTCCAGAGTGTGAAACTTAACTATTGTGCCCCAGTGCCGCTATTAAGAATATTAATGAATGAGAAAACGGAAGAACATAGTAGGCTGGATGAATGGATGAAAGTAGGGACTTTAAAAGGTGATCCAAAAAAGAATGAAAGAAAGGAGGAAAGGAGTACTGGAAAAAGGGACAGAAGTTCGACTAGAAAGCAGCATGGAGGGAGGAGTTAAAGGAGAGATAAAAATGGATGAAAGAAGGGTTGGAAGGAGGGCTAGACAGCATGATGGATGGATGGGTGAATAGATGGGTAGATGGAAAGAAACTAATATAATTGGATGGATATATATAACAAATAGAAATCTTTTTTTTTTCTCTGCCTTAATGGAGTGTCCAATATTGCTGCTGAGAAGACTCCTGATACCCACAAAATAAAGATTCAAGGCAAAGATGATTGGAGCTTTCTCGAGAACCATGCAGTTTGATTAGCAACTTTTCTCTACCCCCTCCTCATGGACATTAAACCTCTCCGTTATCGACTGCCCAAGATTTTTTCCTTCAAGGCTACCCTGGACTATTTTTTAACTGGATATTATCTCTGTAAAAGGCATTGGAGACCCCAGGGTCCTGACTTTCCTGTACTCCTCAAGGATGCAGAAAAAACACCTTAAACACATCAGTTCTGGTTGTTACAGAGGAAGATTGTACAGCTCTCTGTACAGAGGCGCTGTTATTAAACTTTTCTTGTAAAAAAAAGATTCTCTGCACTTAACACCCTGGCCTTTTGATTCTGCATTCAATCTCTCTCCATCACCTGCTGCCAGCTGCTCAACACCCTTTAAAAGAAAAAAAAAAAGAATGATTTTGTGTGGACATCTTACACAAGCACTAAGAGATTCATAGATAAGAAGGCAACAGCATAAGTATTGTTTATCAAGTAAAGCTACTTAGGTTGGTTAAGTTAAATATTGCTATGATTTGAATGTTCCCTCCACAACTCATGTTGAAACTTAATTTCTAATGTGGCAATACTGAGAGGTGGGGCCTTTAAGAGGTGATTAGATCATGAGTGCTTTGCCCCCATAATGGATTAACTCATTTATGGATTAATGGATTAATGAGTTAATGGATTAGTGAGTTATCCACTAATTGCTCTAATGGGAGTGGAACTGGTGGCTTTATAAGAAGAGGAAGAGGGGCCTGAGCTAGCATCACACCCCTTGGCATGTGATGTCCTGCGCTCTCTCTGGATACTGCAAAGCACCCCCCAGCAAGAAGCCCTTCACCAGATGGGCCCCCTCAATCTTGGAATTCTCAGCCTTCGTAACTGTAAGAAATAAATTCTTTTTCTGTACAAATTGCCCGGTTCCAGGTATTATGTTATAAGCAACGGAAAATGGACTAAAGATAAGTATTAAAGCACAGAGTATGTATTGACAAATGTAATGATTGAATGGTCTTTCAAGGATCTGAAGAGGTACTGCCCCTGTCAAAATGGAACCATTTCCCTTCCTCGCTGTGGCCCATTGCAGAATTTTAGGTGAGACAGTGAAGTGGGGGATGTCAACAAAAGCTAAGCTATCAATCAAGTTACACTATGGGTGACTGGAACTTAATACCCCCAGAGAACACTGATAACATGTATGGATATGGACCCCAGGGCTATCCCACCTAAGGCATGAGGGACCTGGTAAATTTACATAGCAATTTCCATTCGTCATTAGTTGAAGGCTGCTCTGGTGAAAATGGGTGCCTCACTTTCCAGCATGTCCTGCATGCTACATGGGTGTCAAGGGAGGCTCTAGCAGCCAGAAAAAGACCTCAGGCAAGGAAGTGTAGGTGCTGGGGGTGGTAGTGGGACTGGCATGCCCTGAGTCTATAAGAGAACAGCCATATGGGCAGAGCAATGAGTGTCCCAGACAGGGCTTACCCAACCTCATTCAGGACTGAATCAAGAAGAGGAATAATTATAATTGTTGCTTCCACAGTGTCTCCAAGTCACTTAATGTCTGTAGAGTCTTAATACAGCATTGTGAGCCCTATATTACTAAATCCGGCTTAAATATGTGAAGACTCAATTCTTCAAGAAGTTAGTTACCTTCCCCAAAGTCACAAAACTACAAAGTGGTGGCATCAAAACTGTGGCTCAAATCTTCTGACTTTGCATTCAGGCCTCTTTATACTATATTTATATGGTATTATACAGACAGTCCCAAAGTTAGGATGGTTTGACTTATGATTTTTCAACTTTATGATGGTGCAAAACTGTTACACATCTATTGTACTTGAATTTCGATTTTTGCCCCTGTCCCAGGCTAGCAATATGGGGTAGGATACTCACTCCTGATGCTGGGCAGTGGCAGCAAGCCACAGCTCCCAGTCAGCCACGTAATTACAAAGCAAACAACCAGCACTCTACAGCGCACTATGTTGCCAGATGATTCGCCCAATTACAGACTAACATAAGTGTTCTAAGCACATTTAAGGCAGGCTAAGCTAAGCTATAATGTATGGTGGGTTAGATGTTTTCAATGCATTTTTGACTTAGCATATTTTTTAATTTACGATGGCTTTATCAGGACTTGACCCCATCATAAGTCAAGGAGCATCTCTATGTATGCTGTCTGTGCTAAACTCAAATGGAAGGTACACCAGAGCTTTCTGCCCTTCGCTAAAATCTAAACATGGCAAAGGACAGTGTTATTCCCAACTCCCAAGTATGTGCTGTGATTACTCAAGGTTCATGAAGGATGTGGCCATGCTGCTCCGGATGGTTCAATCACCATGATGATTGCTTTGCCACTTCTTAGTATTACATCCTAGTACAGCTTTGAGTTCTTTGGGAGAAGTAGTTAATTTTAGTTTATATTTTAGATAAAAAGGAAAGCAAAAAGGCTGTGAAATTGAGACATGGGGCACATTACATATGAAGCTATTTATCAGTGTATTTCTGGGAGACAATGGGCAGGGTAGACAGAGACAATAAATGGTAAGTGGAGGTTGGGTACTGGGGTCATGTAATTCAATCTGAAGGGAGAAGCTGCTACAGTGTGGCCTCCGTTGGTACTCCCACTCTCTCTTGACCACCCAGTGCTCTCTCCCAGAGAGTCCATTTGGGCCTCCCATACCCCTTGCAAACACTCCTTCAAACACATCTGTCTATTTCCTCCAGGGACCTTGCTCTCTGCCTGATAACTGGAATACCAACCCACGTGCATCACCCACTGCCTAGGAGGTTTCCCTTCCCAAGACATTCATTATCCTTTTCTGATACTTTCTAGAGATATAAAGGCTTCCACCAACAAAGGAGCTGAGCAGGACATGAGGTGCAGGAGAGGGCTCTCTGGAGCTCTCTGGGTTCAGGAAACCTTTTGGTACCTCTGCAATCAAATAATCTTTCAGGCTATAGCTACTACTGTATAAAGCTACATAATCACCTGTCCCAAAATTCTCACAACATTCCAAGTCTTGGATAATCGTGCTCTCTCTCTGTGTATATTTAAGAGTGTATAGATATGTATGTGTATATATATTTATATACATGTATATATATTTATAATTTCAATAACTTTTGGGATAGAAGTGGTGGTTTGTCACATGGGTGAATTATGCAATGGTGAATTCTGAGATTTTTGTGCATCCATCACCTGGGTGGGGTACATTGCACCTAACGTGTCATTTATTTTATCCCTGGCCTCCCTCCCACACTCCCCCTTCTGAGTCTCTATAGTCCATTATATCATTCTGTATGCTTTTTTATATTTGTAGCTTAGCTCCCACTTGTGAGAACATACAGTTTTTGGTTTTCCACTCCTATGTTATTTTACTTAGAATAATGGTCTCTAGCTGCATCCAAGTTGCTGCAAAAGACATTATTTTATCCCTTTTAGTGGCTGAGTAGTATTCCATGGTGTATCTAGAACACATTTTCTTCCTCCCCTGATTAGTTGATGGGCACTTAGGTTAGTTCTGTAAATTAGTACCGTGCTATTTTCATAAAAGTGATTTGTTTTATCTCTAGTCATGGGTTGATATTTGTACTTTTGTAAGTCTTTTGATGGAAACAATCACACATTAGAACAGATTCTTTAACCAGACCATATCTTAATTTATATTTATAGAAAGTCATTTCGGATGTGCAGGTCCACACACCCGGATATTCTCCCCTGCTCATCCTTCACTCTTAACTAAATGACCCAGCTTTCCTGCAGCTCATGTGTGACTGAAACCACGGGAGTCTGGCAGGGTAGAAGGAAGCCAGACCTGCTGTAAATCTGGGGTATGCACTGCCAGAAGGCTAACGTTACAGTTTATAGATATGAAACTGGCAAAATGCACAGTGTCTTATGTATGTTCAACAACTTCTAACTACTGAGAGTAGGATGGATGTGTAATCCGTATGTTTCCTCAGTGCCACAAGTCATGAAGAAAGGAAAGGCGGAGGGGTGGGGGGGCGGGGGGGAAGGGAGAGAAAGAGGGAGAGAAAGAAGGTCAGAGAGGGAAGAGAGTCCTATTTCCTATGGCAGTTCTCACAGAACAGTTTAATACAGATTCACTCCACCTGCCTTCTGCAGCCTGTTTTTTTTTGTTGTTGTTGTTTCTTTTTTTTTTTTTTTTTTTAACTTCTCTTATGTTCTCTTTCTAGAGTTCTGACCGAGGAGGAAAGAATGGCAGTTCCACATCATGACTGTCAACTGAGCATCTCAGCTAAGCCATGTAACAGGTGAACTGGAAGTGTCTTTCCTAGTGGGTGAGCCAGGATTCTAATTTTTTAGTTTTTATCCTATTGCTGTGAACGAGTCTGTGACTGTTTTCTTTTAGGCTACACCTGCTTTGGGTAATGGAGGGAAATAGCCTGAAAAAGAAGTTGCCCATTGCAATTTGCAGAGTAACAACAGGCTTAGGGGAAAAAAAAATCTGTTTAAAAAGATGTACTTTTCAATTATCTTGTGTCCTTGTGTCCTGCTAATGATACTGCTTGTCAATTGTTATTAATGAGGATAATTCTAATAACAGTCACATTCATCTGTGATGTTTCTCAACCAACTATGAATAAGCATGCCGTAGGTCTTCCCTGTTCCTCTTGATGGCACAGTCTTTGTGATTCTTGTAAATATGAAGCTGCCTCTGGGCCAACTCAACAGACCAGCGTACTGGGGTCAGGTGCTGAAGCCAGGCGGGAAGGCAGCCGTCTTCCTCAAAGAACAGGCACCAGCCTGGTTGCAATTCTCTTCCCATCACTAGAGGATTCAGGACATTTGTGTTCCTTTCAGAACAAGTGGGGGAGAAAAGGAAGCAGCAGCAGCAAGGAGTTTTCCCCAGAGAAAGAGGACTGGCAGTGTCTGCAGCAGGGAGGCAGCACACCGGCTTGGTTTCCATCTTCCTATAATCCCAAATGTATCCATGAGTAGGGAGACAGTAGTGGGTTTCCAGGGGAGATAGAGAAATGATGGTAGTTAATGTCCAACACAGGACATTAAAAAAATAGAAATAGTGCCTCTCCTTTATTCACTCTATCATAAAATTACCAGAAGCTGAAGTTGTGAGAATGGCCGGGGAGCTAGGGGAGAGCATGGGTGTGACCATGCAGGACCCATGGCTGGAGCCACCTGGGGGCAGCCAAGTATGTCCCGGCCACACAAACTGCAAAGCCCACTGCTCTTCTTTCTTTCATTTGAAGTGTGGAGGGGACGTGATAAAAATGGAAACGACCCTTTTTTCAGCCAAGAGGCTGACCACACCACCAACTGAGGCTTTGATTTAAAACTTGCCTAACTCACGATCAATTGTGGTAAACTGAGGCCCACTGAGACAGTAGTTTATTTGTGAGAAAATAAAAAATAAGGGTTTGTGCCTATTTTTAATTGGCTTAGGACTATTAAATATCCCACAGCACCTGGGGAGGGTTGGGGTTAAATTTCATTTACTTTCTTACTATCAGCATTTAGTAATTAATTTAAAGGCTCTTGGGCATTCACTATTAGAGCTATTTGGACTGTATAAAAGGTGATATGAATACTGATTTTTAAACACATGTGCTGTATTTGCCATTACTGTAGAATTTTTTAGGTGATAAGGATGAACTACATCACCAGGTTGACATTCCAATTCAGTGGGTATCATGGAGGGACTCTGTGATATTCCAGAACCTGCAGCTGCTATTATTATCTGATCTGTCTCATGTGCTACAGTGGATATTTGCCCAAACTCATATAAATTTCTCTGCAAGGTCTATTGAATGCCGCTGGTATTTGTAACGTAATAATCAAAATGGATTGTTGCACTGGTGGTAGAATGAATACACAGGGCTGATTAATCCACTTGCAGAAACCCTGAAATGAAGATGAAAAACATAATAACAGCCACCCTTAACATTAACCCTGTGGGGCTTTTTGTTAACTGGTCCAGATTTAAGCACAGCTTTTAATCAACTTGGAGGCTTTTAAGTCTACATCACCAGAACTGCTTGTTCATCTCCAAGAACAGTGAGTTAAATGTTGAACAAATGTCAGGGAAGGTCCTTTTAAGAGAGCTCATCTTAGGACATTTCATCTACAACCACATCTTATAATTAAGCAGTGCAGCCATGCACCTGACCAAGCCCATGTCTGGAGACAATTTGCTTTCAATTTTTCATAGAAGAAGGAAGAAGGGATATCTCCATGCTGTGGATGAAACACTCCTGAATCTATACCTGGGTAATTCAAGCCAAAACAAGCACTCTTATGAGAGAGTGGTGCGGGGAAAGAAATCTTACCCAGACAATGGATTCAAAATACCAGGATAATAAACTGGCCAATAATGTTGATTTTAGTAGAGGTCCTTACAAGTTGAGTTTCAAGGAAATCTTTGAAACATTCTCTCCAGAGCAATGAAAATATGAACATATATGTCCCAAATGCAAATGAAATGCAGGGGGTTATGGATCCTTGAACCCTCTGACTCAAAGGTAAGAGACCCAAGTCAGATATTTTCATAACAACTAGTGGTGCTTCTTTGATAGGCCTCTCTACATCTGTTATTATTGGTTTGTTGCCTGTCTTTCATGTTGGCCTATAAGCTCTATGAAGGCAGAGGCTGTGTAATCTGAGTTCCAAACATGATACCTTAAGGCATGGTGCCTTGGCATGCTGCATATTTTTGAGCTGAAGGAGATTGTGAGGGTTGCAGAAACACAAGATCTCTCTGCCCTTCTCCCACTCTACTTTCTCCTGTCCTCCTTCTCCCCCTTTTGGGTATAACAACTAGAACCCCTTTCCCCAGAGAACCAAGCCATACAACCTAGGAAGGTCACTGTCTGGCCTCCTCCCTGTGCCCCTGAAGATCCTCTTGTGACAGGTGTCCTGTTCTTCGTGGGAAGGAATGCCATGCAGAGACACAGACAAGCATATGAACATACAGACCTTGGTAAAGTGTCCCACAGTTTATTACCATTAGATCACACCCCTTGTGTCCAGTGACATTTCCCCACTGCCATCACTTATTTCATCAGACTTCATATAAAAATATGTCGTTTTCCCTGTGTCTTTGGCTCTTCATTTCCCATGTCACATCGAACATTGTTAAGTAAATTTGTCATTTCTCCTGTTACTCTGTCTTTTTTTATAGAAGTGTCAGCCATGAACCTTGATGTGGGTAAATAAAAGATATCGCTTTTTCTCCCGTACAATCTTTATTACTGAATCCCCAGCATATAATGAACATAGGTAGAAGTCAACAAATATTTATGAAATTATAAGGAAGAATATTTCTCTATTAAATGTTTAAATTTCTTGTCTAAGACAAAATAATGCTAAGATTAAAAAACAGAAGGAACAAATTTCCAAAATTAAGAGAAAATTGATTATTCCCAGGCCTCCAATACACATGGTTAACTTTCACTGTAGCTGATTTACCTAATGATAATGAACTCATGGAAAGTGTTTGTGATTATATCTGATTCATTTAGTTCTCTAATCAGCACTGTTCGAACCTCAGCATGCCTAAGAGCTACCTGGAGAGGTTGTGAAAGCATAGATTGCTGGATTTTACCCTCAGATATTGTTATTCTGGAAGTCTGGGGCTTGAAATTCTGCTTTTCTAACAAGCTCCAGATGATGCTGACACTGCTGGCCCAAGGACCGCACTTTGATGAACAAGGTTCTAAATTAGCCCATGAAGCGATTCTAATGACCTCATTTTACAGATAAGAAATCTTGAGAGTCACATCAGCCCCAGGTAACACAACAGAGCTGGAGGTCTGAAGACAGACCATTAGACTATGGTTTCTGTTTGTGAGCTCTTATTCTAGGGTGCAACTCTACGTGTTGGCCAGAAAAGCATCTTCTTCACATCTGTACTTTGTATTTCTCGTAAGGTTCTTCTTTAAGAGATATGACTACAAAGTAATTAAGCTCTTAATTTGTTTTATTAGAGAAACACTGTAGCAGAAACACTTATAGCAGCATTAACTCAATTTTAAAGAAAAAAGTACATCTCTCTAAATCTCTCAATTTTATCAGAGGTTTCTTTTTGCATTTTTGTCAAAAGCATGGTAATTTTTAAATGAATGTAATCATGGTGAATGTAGAATTTGTGCTCAGTTTTATTTAACATATTGAGCACTTTTCATTAGGTTGCATTTTTCATTAGGTTGCATTGTTTTGATGATGGTTAAATAAGTATACTAAGATATGCATGTGCAACTGAGTGTTATCAGTTCAATATAATTACCTTGAGAGGCTATAGGTCTACTCCATTGCAAAGGAGTTACTCAAACATATTTAGGATACATCTTTTGAAAAACTGTCTGATTTAAAATCTCATCCTTATGAAATACTAAATTCGAACTCATTTGTGAGCCGTTTTCTCTTCCATTAGCCCTCTTTTATGCATGTTTTAGAGAACTAGTTTTCTAGAATAGCAGGGTTATTCAGCCTCAATATTGGTTTTGATCATAAAAGGACTACTCAAGTTACCCATAATTATTAAGCTTGCTTGGCTCTGAAGGACTTTTGCCATTTCCAAAATGCAAATGTATCTTCGGGGGTCAATACTGGCCACTACTGAGGATGTTTTAGATATGCCCTAGGGGACATGGAGAAGACTTACATGTTGTGGTGTGGATGGTTCCCTACTTTACGGTGTCACTCCAAAATTGACCTGTAAATCCCTATAAAAATGTACTTTCTTTAGAGTGGACTAGTCTAAACTTCTAATGAAAATATAAATATATGCAAATGATATATTCTCATTTATTTATATGAGCAATTCAGTAGCCTAGGTCTACCGGACTCCATAATGCTACAATAATGAAATCATTTTGGTACAGGGGCATGCACAAAAACAGGGTCAATGAAAGAGAAAAGGGCTCACAAATGACTTTGAATTCACTATTTCATAAGAATGAGATTTTATATCAGTGTGAATTGATAGATATTTTAGTTTATGGAATTGAGACAATATTAGCTTCATATTTGGAAATAATGTAGAGGATCTTTATCTAAATTGCTGCATTGAAAAATAATGCAGACGGGTGGGAGTGGGGTGAGGGTTGAAAACGTACCTACTGGGTAACATGTATCCTGTTTGGGTGATGGGTGCATTAAAAGCCCAGACTTCATCACTTTGCAATATAATGCCTTTGTACTCCTTGAATGTATAAAAATATAAAAATAATTTAAAAACTCAGATGCAACAAAGATTTGAGCACTTAAATAAAGCTAAACTGTAAAATTACCCAAAGAAAATATGAAAGACTGATACATTTGACTATACAAAATGCAGAAGTTCAGTGTGGCAACAATGGCATATTATAAACAAAGGTCAAAAAATGATAAACCTGGAAAAAATATTCTTAGCGTATAAGAACAAAGAGTAATTTCCTTAATATACAAAGTATATTCCCAAAGGATTATAAATCATTCTACTTTAAAGACACATGCACACCTATGTTTATTGCAGCACTATTTACAATAACAGAGACTTGGACCCAACCTAAATGCCCATGAATGATAGATTGGATAAAGAAAATGTGGCACATATACACCATGGAATACTATGCAGCCATAAAAAAGAATGAGTTCATGTCCTTTGCAGGGACATGGATGAAGCTGGAAACCATCATTCCCAGCAAACTAACACAGGAACAGAAAACCAAATACTGCATGTTCTCACTCATAGTGGGAGTTGAGCAGTGAAAACACATGGACACAGGGAGGGGAACAACACACATTGGAGACAGTCATGGGGTGGGGGGCTAGGGGAGGGATAGCATTAGGACAAATACCTAATGCGCACGCGGGGCTTAAAACCTAGATGATGGGTTGATAGGTGCAGCAAACCACCACGGCGTATGTAAACCTATGTAACAAACCTGCAGGCTCTGTACATGTATCCCAGAACTTAAAGTAAAATAATTTTTAAAAGTACTCTTGCAAATCAATAATATAAGGCTAGAACCACAACAGAAAAATGTACAACAGATAAGACAAAAAAACAGAACTACAAATAGTCTACAGACCAGCAAAAAGCTGTTCAACATCATTCCTATTAAGTAGAGGCACATTAAAACAAAAACGAGACTTTTTAACCCACCAAATTAGAAGCCATACCAATATTTAATAATTTATAATATTATTAACAATTTGTTAAGGGAACCAGGCAGTCTCATATACTCTTGATGAGAGTATGAATTTCTGCAACTTCATTGGATATCAAAGTAATGATTAAAAATCTACCACAAAATAAAATGTGCATACACCTTAAACCAGAAATTTTACTTCTAGGAATTTATCTTACAAACACACTCACAAATGTGCACTGAAATATATGCATAAATATGCTCATTACAAAATTGTCTGTAATCTTTTAAAAAATGAGAAGCAATGTAAAGCCGATAAGAAGGGGAATGGCTATATGAATTATGAAATACCCATTCAATAGAATACTAGATAATTACAAAGAATGAAGTAGAGCTTTGTATGCTGACAAGGAAAAAATCCCCAAAACATACATTTTCAAATTAGAAAAGAGGAAGAAAGACAAGATAAATTATAGGCTGGCATATAAAGCTTACATATGATGCTTCTGTATTTTATGAGGTGAGTCTTCAAGGTTAAAAAATAGTATCTAATGTTTATTTAGTTCTCCCTATGAGTAAGTACATATCTCATCAGAATATCATGAAGATGAAATGAGGTGATGCACGTAACAACCCATGAGATATGTTCCAGCTATCTATTGCCATGTAACAAAACATCTGAGCACTTAAGTAGTTTAAAACAGTAAGGATTCATTCATTGCTGTAATTCTGTCTGTTGTCTGGGTGGTGTTTCTGATGGCCTTACCTCGGCTCCCTCATCTGCTGCATCAAGCTGGCTAATTGGCCAGGTTGTGAACTTACCTGCAAAGCCTGGAATGGCTGGACCTCTCTCTCCACATGGCCTCTCACCTGGGCTCCTTCCTGGGGTGTTTCTCCATATCACGGTGGTCTCAAGACGGCATTCCAAAAGAAAAGCCTCGATGCACGAGAACTTAGCAGGCTTCTGCTTGCTTCAAATTCATGTTTCATGACGTATAGGAGTGTCAACTTGGAAATGGAAAGCAGGAGGTAAGATTTTCTGGGAGCCATTATTGTATAAAACTATGGCAAGATTTGTATAATCTTCCTTTCTTACTAATGAGAAAACCCCAGGCTTAGAAAGAATTAAATGACTTTCCAAAGGTCACATTGCTACTAAGGAGCAGAGTGGAAAGTTCACCCTTGATCTTTTGGCTCCAGAGGATGTGCTGTTGACCAGTACTTTCTATAGAATCCCACTGTTTTCCCTAACTCAAACCACCTACTTTCTCTTTGTATCTTTAATTTTAACTTCAGTTTCCTTTGTGTACCATTTTAAACCAGCTGTTCCCAAAGCATACTCCAACTTCTGCTTTCTTTCACGTTTGGTTGATCCGATTAAACTTCTCTTGGAGCCTTATTGTTGTATTTTGTTGTTGTTGTTGTTTTTGAGACAGAGTGTCACTCTTGTTATCCTGGCTGGAGTGCAGTGGCATGATCTTGGCTCACCACAACCTCTGTCTCCCGGGTTCAAGCGATTCTCCTGCCTCAGCCTCCCAAGTAGCTGGGATTACAGGATTCCACCACCACACTCATTGTGGTGACAATACAATACAATAATTTTTGTATTTTTAGTAGAGATGGGGTTTCACCATGTTGGCCAGGCTGGCCTGGAACTCCTGACCTCAAATGATCCACCCACCTTGGCCTCCCAAAGTGCTGGGATTACAGGCATGAGCCACCGAGCCCGGCCATTGTTTGTTTATATGCTCTGCTGATAATGGTTTGGCTCTGTGTCTCCACCCAAATCTCATCTTGAATTGTACTCCTATAATTCCCATGTGTTGTGGGAGGGACCCAGTGGGAGATAATTTGAATCATAGGAGCAGTTTTCCCCATACTGTTCTCATGGTAGTGAATAAGTCCCACAAGATCTGATGGTTTTATCAGGGGTTTCCACTTTTGCATCTTCCTTATTTTCTCTTGCTGCCGCCATGTAAGAAGTGCCTTTCACCTCTCGCCATGATTCTGAGGCCTCCCCAGCCATGTGGAACTGTAAATCTAATTAAGCCTCTTTTTCTCCCCAGCCTCTGATATGTTTTTACCAGCAGCGTAAAAACGGACTAATACACCTGCCTTTCCTCAACTCTCTGCATTTAACTGCCTCCTGGAATGTCTTCTCCTTTCATAACTGCCTCTCAGAATCCCAGCAATACTTCAAAGTCTATTCTGCATATCATACCTTCAACTAAGTTTTCTAACCCCAAGGCAATACTGATTGTTGCTAATGATCTAACACTTTGTATCAACACTCTTAACATACATCACAATACTTGTGACTTTCAGCCAGCAAGATTGCAAGCTCCTTAAATGTGAGAGGTCTGGAAGAATACATCTTTGCATGCACCTGTTTGCAGACAATAACATCTTATAAATGTAGGGCTTTGACTGAATGACTGTGATGATGCCTTTTTTTCTGACTTGTAGTCCCTCTTTAAATGTTCTGTAACAGTGATGTTTAGACTCCATTGTGCATAGGAATCAGTTTTCAATGAATGGAATTGAGACAGGTTAGTTAGATATTTGGAAACTTAATTTAGTTGTTCTCTATCTAAATCGGGTAACTTATTAAAATGCTAGTAGTTTCTGATTTCATAGGTCTATTTTAGGGTCCAGTATTCTGAATTTTTAACAGACTTCTAAGCATCTAAATGATGCTGGTATTTCTTATCCATGGACCATACTTTGAGTAGTAATATCCTATAAGACACAATTCTTGGGGCCCAACTCTAAAATAATACAGCAAGAGTATATAAAGCAAGCTAATATCTATAAAACAACCAATAAAATAGTTAAAGTGAGAGTATTCAAGGTAAATTCAGCACAAATCCCACCACCAATTACAATCCAATGTTTATGGCCTTTGAACCCTCTGCTAATCCTGGTTTTTGTTTTGATCTGTTAGACTGAAGATTTAAAAAATAACCAATAATGTAGACTTGAATGTCTCGCCAGTTTATATTTTTCTTAGTTTATCTGAGATGATTTCAAAGATGAATGTGTCCTCATAATATCTTTCTTACAGTTTCCCCAGCTTCAGTGTAGTCCTGTGTTAGTCTAGTCTCCTAACTGCAACCAACATGGTCACATTACAATGCAAATATTATTATCTCTCTCTCTCTCTCTCCTTAGTTAAAAACCATTTGTGGATAAAGTCTGAACTCTGTGTATGGCTGGCATTGCCACTGCTTACCTCTCCAGTTCTTTATATTCCATAATCCAATTGTATCATATGTGATAGTCTAGGTTTATGTTGAATAAATATTCACACATACCTCCTCAATGAGGGAAGGGTGTATTCCTCCATCTCACGGCTTTGGGCTTAGACACAATGACCTGTCATGAGAAGAACATGTCTGAGTGATTGCTGCCAGTAACTGCTGGGTAATTTCAGCATGGTCCCTAAAATAAACACATGGAATAATGCCTGACTGCAATCCACATTTGGACCTAGACCTAGAAGAATGACAGTCTAAATCTGAGACATCCTTCTGAGCTCACTGTAGGTCAGCCAACCTATGAATGCAAGAACAAATGCTTATGGTAGGAAATCACTGAACTTTCAGGTGACTTGTTACACAGCATTCTTATAGCCATAGCTGACTGATACATCACCAGCCTTTCATTTCCTATCATTTTTCTATCTCTATTTCTCCTCTGGGATTTTATACAGACCATAACTTCTGCCTGAACCACTCTTTCCCTTACCACTCCTGGTTTGGCTATCTTCTCTTTATCTTCATGGTCCCAGCTTTGAAGAAACTTCTTCCTCTGAAAAGACTTCCTTGCTCTGAGATCTAGATAGCGTATCCTCCTATGTACCTCAGCATCATGATGTACTTCCCTAATAGTTTTTCTTATCCATTATAATTGCATAATTAACTTTCCTTCTCTCTCACTCAACTGCAAACTTCCAGAGAGCAGGAGGTATATCTGCTTGGTTAATTTTGGAATCCCAATGCCTACCACAGGACTGGGACATTTTAGAGCTATTGATGAAATCTTGTTGAAACACTTCAATTTAGAGTATCTGCATTTTATTGTGTAACCTTGTTTATGTCTCATAATGCCTTTGCTCTTACCTGAAGTTAAAGCCAGGTTGATAACTGTTAATAGTAATATTGATAACTACTAATTACAGAAAGCAGAACTATTTGGCATTAAAAAAACAACAAGCAAATAAGCAAATGAGCAAAAACAAGCAATGCATTTGAATAATAATATACCATGTACCTTATACTTTCACATGAGCTGGGAAGGAGGAGAGCTATCAACTACTCTATAAATAAGATAGCAGCTGGTTGCATTGGAGATACTCATATTTCATGACTGTTGAGAGGTGCATTTTGAGAATGAGATTCATGGAGACACGAGTTAATTTAACTCTTGTCAAAAGGCGATAGGACAAGAATGCCAACTTGTCTAGGAAGAGAGATGGTGACCCCTTTGGAGGAGACCAGCAATGAATTAAAACATCCCATATTTTGTTGAGAGAATCTTCACGTTAGATGTTAACTTTCTCACCGGAACTTGCATTTTTATGTAATTCCATGATATTTCAAGGCATCTAGGACATTTTATCTGCTCCAATTTTAGATCTGCTTTTTGTGCTGAATTTCTTTCTAAGTCCCTTGGGAGCTGCAGTGATACCCATAAAACATATAATCAATAACCAACCAGCCAGCCAACCAAAGAAATAATATTTGCCTGTATTCTTAAAATATGTCATTGTTACAAAAGACAAAGAAAAGCTGAGCAGCTATCTCAGATTAAGCTCTAAAAATAAATAACAGCTGAAAATGGTATACAATGTTGAGTTAGGTTCAAACTTTTAAATTTTTTTCATGAAAGATATTACTAAGACAATTACTGAAATTGGACTATGGACTGCAGATTAGGTGGAAGTGTAATGTTAAATATCCTTATTTTGATAACTGTTTAGTTTTATGTGAGAAATTGTCTTTGATTTTAGGAAATATGTAATAAAGCATCAAGAAATAAAAAAGTATGTTGTCCTCAACCTACCATGTAATAGTTCAGAAAAAAAAAATAGACTAGTATAGCAAAATGGTAAAAGTCAATGAATATAGGTAAAGAGTGCATGAAAGTTTTTGTAGTATTCTTGTAATTTTTCTGTGAACTTGAAATTATTACACATATTTTTAAAGTTAAAAAGGAACAAATTTCTAGATTTGTTAGCAGGTCTACAGGGCCCATTTTAGTGAGCTTTCTGTTTTGGAATTCACTGAACCACAAGGGGGCACTAAATCCTATGTTCCTATACAACATCAGACTCCAGGGGTCCCATGTCAACATCTGCATGAACTTCATCAGTCTCGTATCTGCTCCACTACTGGAATGTGCTGATTATTCTCAGATAGCTGGAGCACTGCAGAACAGCTACAGAGCCCAGAGTTTATGCTGGAATCATAAACTAGATCCAGACAAAGCAGTGGTTCCAGAGTTTCTGTATGATGGGAGTTTGGAGGCCACAGTCGGTATTGGATGAATGTTTAGGAGTGCCTTGGGAGATAGTGAGAGAATAAGGGGATAAACCCCTGAAGAACACTTACTGGTGCTGCTGCTGGTTCATATATTAGAATAGATTTGTTTCTTTTGCCCAGATGTTACTGCAAGGCCAAAAACAAAGAGCAAGTACAGCACAAGGTTCAGAGCAAGGAACGAGCTGAGACTATCTGAAACAGAGTTACCATTGTAGATTTCATAAAAAGAAATTACTAGAACCAAACAGTGCTCCTAAATGAACAATAAAATATACAATAACTTTAGCTCTCATTTTCTATATATGCAAACATTCCCGTCAAATAAAACTCTTAGAGCTACATGCAAGTCTGTTAGCAAGTAATTTACTTTTTTGTGTAACTGATCCAAAAACTTACTTTGCTCTCAACTTTAACTGTTTACTTTCTCTAAGGCCATTCTGAAAACAAGCACACAGACACATACCAAAAAAATAAAATCCTTTATAACACTTGGCCTGTAATTTTAAGGATACATTCTATGTTAATATACAAAGTTTTATGTTGCCTTTATAAACCATTCATTTTACGTTTTCCTTCAAATTGGGTGATTTATTTACTCATTTAACATTTATCCAATACCTACTCTAACAGATATGTAAGTGCACCACCATAGCCCCTTGGCCTTCCCTGAAATTGTCTACAGATTCATTAAACAATTCCCACTTTTAGCATTTAGGACTCTCGGCTTAAAGGCTTTCTGTGACTGCAAGCATGGGCTGAAGGGATAGACCAGAAGTGATGAGAAGTTAATGTTCCCTGTAGCAAGCATCAACCAAAGAGAGGTGGGGACTGGTGGATAAGAACTTCAGCTTTTCACTGCCTCAGTGAAATAATTCTGAGGTGTGTCCCATGCAATTTTCCCAGTGGGGTTATCCAGTTGCACATGATGGAGATCTGCTCAATACCACACCCTTTATTGGCTGTCTTCTCTTCCCTCTTTCACTTTCCCAATCCCTCACCTCTGTTTGCTGGATTGCATCTCAAAGAAATTACCCGAACCAAAGTTATTGTCTCTGTGTATTCAAACCAAGCCACCTTCTCTGCCCAAGGGACTGGTCTATGCATGAGAGAAGAAGTCTCTGCCACAAGACAGAAAATGTTTCTCCTTTCCTGGAGCTTACCTTCAAGTGGAAGAAGCAAGCTCAACCAAGTAAACAGTTCAGAAATAGAAGACATTAGGAGTACTGAGGAGTGAAGATGTAATATAGGATAATAGGAGAGAACATGGGTATGGAGTATCTATTGGAAGAAAATTGAGCAAAATTAGAAAATGGAAAAAGGGTAAACTTTGCTGAGATCTTTAGAAAAGAGTTCAGGTAAAGAACCCAATAAAGTCAGAGTCTTGGGTCAGAAACAAGGTAGAGCATTCCAAGGGGAAGTTTGGCTGGAGAATAGAAGAAAGAAAGAAAATCATCGCATGAGCTTAGAAACACTGGAACCACTGATATACTATTTTTATCATAAACAATTATATTTATATTCTGGTTGGTTTGTATGGTCCTACAGTTAGTACAATAGTAACTAACTTGGAATATATATATTCATTCATTCAACAAACATTTTCTAAACATTTACTATGTACAGATACTATTTTAGAAATGTAGAAAACATTCTAGAGA
The DNA here is from genome assembly GCF_009828535.3 of Hylobates moloch. Taxonomy (NCBI): domain Eukaryota; kingdom Metazoa; phylum Chordata; class Mammalia; order Primates; family Hylobatidae; genus Hylobates; species Hylobates moloch. The sequence continues at coordinate 48,639,628 of NW_026652296.1, read as the reverse complement.
ACAGTAAACCGTTAAAAACCTTCCCTTTTATTTTAAATCACTGTTATTAAACACAGCACTTTAAATCATCTTTTCCTATCCCATTACAATTTTGGCTCAATGTCATAACCATTCTAATCAATTTCCATTTTTAAAACTTAATCAAATCTAGTTTAATACTTTATAATCTGTGTGAAGATCTCTTCTTCCCTTAACTCTTCTAGATTTGAATGTTTCCAGTAGAAAAGAGAAACAACAAGTGCCTCCTAATGATAAGATACAGTAATTATTATTGTTGTGGGGACGTGTCTCTGTTCTTGCTCTCAGCAGATCTGTTTCCATCTTATATAGCTGGTCTTCCAGTAGGTATCTGTGGTTTTCCTGGGATAATTCTCAGGTTTGCCCTGGCTCTTCTGTGGAAAGCTCCCTTAAAGAGAGACAACTGAGTCTTCATTTGGCCCTGCCACTGGTCTATCCATGCTTCCGACTCCTTTTTATGGTAAAGATTCCACTACTCTTCTAGATAGAATCCGTGTAACTCATGCACCTCCATTAACCTCCATGATCCTACACATGGAGCTATTGGAACAGTTAAAGTTCTTGTTCTCACTCTCTAAGGGTTACGAAAACAACAGTACTACACAATACTTGCCAAGCCTGATGCATGAACCACTTTAGAGGGAACTCTATCTTTATAAATCATTGAATTAAAGGAGGACACTGGACTCTATGTTCACGTACAATGCCAAACTCTTGTGAACCTATGTCAAGAACTTCCATGAACTCTGACAATAAACTCTATTTCAATCAGAAAGTTTCTGCAGGTTCTAACCCTTGGTAAAAATCCATCCTGAGATGATATCAGGTTCCCTTTTTTATAGCAGCCCAAGACTTTATAAGTCTTCCCTTGGAGGGTCCCAAAACCTGGCTTTAGAGCTTAGGAAATCACACCTTTCCTCTTGGTTATTGTAGGAGAATTGTAGTAGGTGCTGTAAGTGCCATGGCCTCATCCCCTTAGCTGCCACCATTCCAGTACACACGTACAGCATCCTACCAAAGACACCTGACTTTCACCTAAGGGCTTTCTTTCAACCTCATATGGGGCAGATCAGAAATGTTGAGATGTTGACACCATTGAGAACAGCCTTCAGAAAGAGAGGATAGGAGTTGGTGTTTAAATAACCCCACTTCCACACCCCTCAGGTAGGACAACTCGGTGGCATATTCTACGCTCTGTCCTGGAGTTCCCCAGAAAGACAGGGACTCAACTGTTTTCAGTGGTAGCCTGTTCCATAACACACTTAGTTGAGTGTTCTTTTCTTTCCTTTCTCTAACTCCTCCACTGGGCTTTCCTGGGATGGGTCCCAGGAAATCACATCCCAAATAAACCACTTACATTTGAAATCTACTTCAAGATGGACTTCCCCCCAAAAAACAAGGGGTACCACATGTTATGTGTCCTTCTCTGCTTTGAGAATTAGCTATAATTTTGTCTCATTAGGAGAAGTTTCACCCAATGCTAGATGTATTCAACTACATTTGTATTCACATTTACATTTATATGTAAATAAATAAATATCTGACAAGTATCTGGTTACTTAGATCAGGATGAAACATCTTGTAGTTCTTCAGTCTCAGGGTTTTCATGAATAGTACCCAGTAGCTTTTCATCACATTGTTTTCCTCTGTAACAGGGCATCTGAACTTCATGCTAGTGCCTTTTCGAGCTGAAGATTTTACAGTTCTGTGAAAGTTCTGGAGCTCCCAGCACATGGGGTTTGAATATCAGAGTGTCTTTTTTCAGTAACACTCTCTGAATTTAAAAGAGTGGAAAAGACTTCAGGTGAGAAGGGAAATAAATGTTGTCCTCCCAGCCCAAATGACTCAGCAAAAATAGCCACTGAAGACTACAGCCCAGGTTCATGGACCAGTGGGGCGGAAGATTTTTGACACATTTCTGAGGCCATTACTGGCTAAGCAAATACTTTGTGTTTTTCAATTGTCTCTGTAAGAGGACACAGCCTTAGTCCTTTAATACCATGGGGTAAATCAATGTATCAGTGGCATGCATGGCACCATTTTAAAGGCTAGTTTAAGGGATTATATCAGGAAACAAAGAAACACATACCAGAGCCTTATTTTGCAACAACCATTTGGCTCATAAGAACACCAATAGCAAATATTGGGCTGTGCTATCCATATTTTCAACCTTGAAAGGGAATTCAGAAGATGATCAGTGCCATTTTTGCCTTCACCTGAAAGACAAAGCCAAAAACATTCTTGATTTAATTGGGTAACCCCCAAGATCTGGGATATCTGCTCATCTCAAGATCAAAGAGTCTAGCTTTATTCTATATCATAAACTTTATTCTCACAAATTGATTACTTTTTTTCTTGCCGGTGGAGAGCTTTGGCAGATGATCAGAGTTTCTGACTCTCAAAGCTAGTCATATTCACAGTGATTTTTATAGCCAATCTCATGGACACTAGGCACTTTCCACAGGAACTTTACCTGCCCCTATGAGGCAGAACATGGTGTATATCAGAGTAGGGGTCCATGAGCCAAAATCTTTTCTTATTTCAGAAGCCTAGCCACAATCCTACCATTATGGTCAGATTGGATTTCATCTTTAATACTTATTCTAGTGGCATTTTCCAATATTCATCTCCTCCATAGCTAATAACCTTGTTTTGGGATTATGTGCTTAACCAAAACAGCCAAACAACTTTGACCCTGCTAAGGGGATAGAAAAATGAAAGGTAAGAGTAACTGTAAACCAGATGACATATCAGCTGTATTTCCCTTTGTTTTTGAGTGGCCTACTTGCTAGATGAAAGCTAAGATCAAAATATCTCATATACATTTGGACACTTAAGTCAGATGAAAATATCTTGTAAATTATATGCCTCAGGGGCTTAAAAAATACCCCTGCCAGTTCCCAGAAACAGTGAAGCTTGAAGCTTTTGATGAAGACACAGATGAACCAGAAGACAGAAACCCCAGACTCAATTATCGATCAGATGGCAATATATTTAGGGAAACACTAGGGAAAAGGAAACTAATGTCCTAGTCATCTGTCCTGATTATGAAGGCTGTGATATAAAATCCTCTTACTAACCTTGACCTACACCTTTAACCCACTTCTGACACAGGACTAGAACCCCTCATTCAAGGTGTCCTCAAAACTCCATGGTCACAATTTCCCTTGCCATTGGTACCAGAATCCTGTCTCACCTCAAGTCTCCAAGTCCCTGATTGAAAAATAAGAAGTGCAAGTTTACTAGGTGTTTTTCACTGAGTGTCGCATTGTTCATGTCATAAGGGACCCATCAATATCAAGGCCCTGTCTTCCTGCTCTCAGCTGATCACATTCTCTGCCATGGTGGCAGCCCCTCAGCAGGAAATGTTGAGGTCCAGAGAACACACAGGCAGAGCCCTGTTTCTAATGTTGCCATCCGGGTTGTGCATTTCTCAGGACCCAATGTAGGCAAGAGTGTCCTAGAGCCCAGAAATGATCAGGCTGGAAATGCCCCCTAGGCTTGGAGAAGACTCATTCAGGGGCAAAGCTGTAACTCCTATCGACACAGGGCAGGGCCCAGGTAACTGTGACGTAACTGTCTTAGCCTATCTCCTTCCATGAAGAAATGGAGAACTAGAGGAGGCTCAAACAGAGCTCTTTAGGTAGAAATAGTGAGCTCATTACCAAGAATGTGTGGCAGTCATTAAATGATATAGAACATTGCAGTGTCTATCGATAAAGCCCAAGGAAATAGACTCTCTCGTTGACACCCTGAAGGGCAGGTTACCACTTTAGTACTTTGGTAGATGCTGCTATAGGGGTACCCAAGTTACCTTTGTTTGTCCTTTGTCAAAGAATGAGCCCTGTCCAGATTGTAAACCGTCTATCAGTTGGAAATTTCAGAACAGTATTAAAACAATGAACAAACTGCCTCAGCCCCCACATTAAACTGATGTTAAACTGATTGAAGGCACTATGTGGGGGGAACTCAGAGGAAAATATCTCAGATTTGCAAACAGTTTGGATCAGAGAATGCCCCAAAGAGATGCCCCAGACCTTAACCCATTGACATCCATTGATTTGAGTTTGGGGAGAGCTCAGAAGGGGGGAAAAAAACAGAATTAAACTCATCTTTCTGTGGGGTAATTCTTTCTGTTTGCTAAATAAATTAATGGAATAAATAAAAACATAGAGCTACCATTCACCTTAGTTAAAGGAATAACTTAGGTTCAAGTACTTTAAAAGCCCTGATTATGACATGTTGCTAATCATTCTTATTTGTTTTGCATAAGGAATTGCCTACAAATCAATACTTCAATCCCTAATTCACTTTATTTTATGCACTTGAAACTGCTTTAAACTGCCTTTCCATAGCAACTTGTCCATAAGTCAGGGTTTTATTAAAATAGCCAGTGCCCCTCTGAAGGTTTAAAACTCAGAGGGGCACTGGCTATTTCAGGATTTACCTCCCAGCCACACTAACCAGAAAGTTCAAGTCTTGAGAAGTATAAAATCTACTGAAAAGTGGGCTACTGCTTCCCTTTCTAACCAGCAATTTAAGGTGAGTCCGTCTCCCCACTGTGTTCTGTGTTGTCATGACAGAACACAAACAAACAAAAATCACCTGCAACTGTTTCTGGGTGAGACACCTCAGTGTTTCAGGAGTAGAGACTTTTACAAAATAAAAATCAAGTTCACTAAATATTTCCTTCAGTGTATAAAGTCTGCCATCAACCATTCCAAAAGCAAAGAAGCAATATTTGAGGTATCATGGAATGTAAATACTAACCGGCTTGTGAAGGAGCTTTTTACCGCATGCACAGTTTATAAAGGGGTTTGCAATGCACTGCTATCATTACTTGGATCTCCTGTGCAAGATTGCAACTAATAACTATGATTACATTCAAAAAACCCTTGTCAGAAAATGACAGGAATGCATATCCCATGACTTGACATTATTGCATTCTACACTCTGCTCCTGGGAGTCACTTTTTTAAGGTCTGTCGCTGAGAAAATCTCTATTTCTCAATAGAAGCCCACATTTTACTAAATGAATACATTTTCTTTGATCAAATGTCTATGTCGTTTTCCAGATAGACACTGTAATTTGTTTTTAAAGTGGGTAAACTTTCTGCAGCCTTTCTCATTGCCTCTATTCTTTTACTATGGTCATCCCTCCAAACTAAACCTTAAAAAGTACAACCTGCAAAGGCAGCGTTTTTTTCATAGAGTGTCCTAATTTTCCCCACTGCTAAGGAGCATGCCATTTTGGCTGACTGCTGATAATAGTACATTTTGTGTAAGATTTTATAAAAGCATTCACATAAATTACAGATCAAGAGACGTGTGTTTCTCTATCTGTAAAAGAGGTGTATTAAACTAGAATAAGCTTTAAGATCGCTTTCAAGTCTCACAGTATGAAAGTGGTCTTTAGGACTACAAAGAGCTCATCTGTCCTCCAATCTTTATGCAGATTCTTGCTAATCTAACCCAACATGGAGGAGGAATTCTTCAAAAGAATTTGTTTCCACAACCTTTCTCAGAAACCCTCCCCGATTACCTTATCAAGGAGACCACTTTCTTTTTGAAGTGGAGTATTCTGTGCATAGTTTCAGGCTAAATGCCTTTTTGTTGGGTTATTAGAGCGGGAGACGGAAAACAAAAGGTATTGCTTAGAAATCTCTCTTAGAGATGAAAAACACTAAAGTTCAAAAAGATTGGGTGATTTTTCTCAAGTTCACACAACTGGGTTGGGATTTTTGGCTACACATTCACTCACTTCTTAATGAATCATGCATTGAGTCCCTACCCCATGGCAGGCCCTGTACATAGTGGTAGGAATCTTGGGGATGTAAAAGGCAAGACCTTGTTCTTCATGGATTGTGGTGTAGGTGAAGAAACTTACAATAACAAGATAATGAACAATTGTCATAGAGAGTGACAAATGTCTCAAAAGCTTATTGACCCCAAGATGCAGCGGTGCACATTAGAGGGCACCTAAGACAGCCTACAGGGGTCAGAAAAGATGTCTCAGAGGGGCTCACACCTGAGCTGAGTTGTGAAGGAAGAGCAGGATAGAATGAGCCAAAGATAAGGGCTCCAGGCAAAAGCACATGAGCCTGAGGGAAAGTGGAACCAAGGCAAGAGCAGCAGAAAAGAGCAAAGCCAGCCGGTGGTCAAGGTGGGCCACTGTGTACGCAGAATGAGGAAGCTGGCCAAGTAGACATGTTTCAGATCATGAACATCCTGTGTACTAGATGCGTTGGAACTTTTTTCATCCCCTCAACTCCACCCAGCCTCTGTCCACACTTGGTACCTCTCTCTATTCATATCTCTGGCCTCAAGGAGGGTACTTGGCATTAGTAAATAAATTCCAGAGATACTAAAGTCAGACTTTCTAAGACTGGGTGAATGATTCGATGGAAGAAGTGAAAAAGAGGAAGTTGTAATAGGGAGAACTCTTCAGAGCAGATGCAGGAAGATGTCTCTGCTTCCCCATTAGCTTCAAGTCTCTCCTTGAAATGAGTAAGCAACTCCCCTGTGGGTTAGCTGAGGAGAATAGAGAAGACAACAATAGCTAACGTGTAGGCATTTTAGCAGGAGCTAAATGAGAAATACAGACACCAAACAGCCTAATTAATAAGGGAGCTATGAATATAATGTCTGATGCAGTATTTCCAGGAAAGGTCACTGGGACCCACCCATGTTGAGTGCAATGGGTGGAGAGACAAGCAGGCAAAGCTAGTATTCATTCTCCTACACCAGGGGATGGTCAACGCTGTCCTAGACTATAAGGGTGATAATACCTGTAACATCTATTCCCAGGATAGTGGGAAAATTAGGGGTGCCATTGTTCAAATTATGAGTGCCATTGTTCAAATTAGGAGTGCCATTGTTCAATGGGAAGTGTTTTGTTTGCTTATTTATATTTGTTTAGTGAGACGATGGGCAAGGCATGGTGGCTCATACCTGTAATCTCAGCACTTTGGGGAGGTAGATCGCTTGAGGCCAGGACTTGGAGACCGGTCGGGGCAACATAGAAAGACCCCATCTCTACAAAAACTGAAAATATTTAGCTGGGCATGGTGGTGTATGCCTGCAGTCCAGCTACTCAGGAGGCTGAGGTGAGAGGATTGCTTGAGCCCAGGAGTTTTGGGGAAAAGTGAGCTTTGATCATGCCACTGCGCTCCAACCTGGGCAACAAGCAAGATCCTATCTCTAAAAAAATTTAAAAATTTTAAAATGAGATGATGGCAGCAGCTACAGAAGTCAGGTCTTCCACACTTCTTCTTAATTGCATTACGGGAATCTCCCCAAACTACCTCACTACACCATTAGTAAAAATAGCTCCCGGAAAAATCTTTACAAGACACATGTCTTCATCTTAAATGAATGAGGACTGTGACTGACAGAACACTTACTCAGCAGAGTGACAGGAAAAGTGGTGTGCATTTGCCCAAGAAGTTATAGCTACATCATAGACTTCTGGTGGCAAAGCAAGCACTGACATCCTAGGGGTGGTTTTTGCAGAGTTCATGCAAATGAAACATGAGCAGTGATTGTTGTAGGGCTTTGAATCAACAAAGTGATATGCCAGTAATTAGGTTTCAACTGACTCAGATCCCATTCTAGGCATTAATTGGGAGAAAATATGCAGATTGCTAGTTAAGAATAGAACAGTTATAGTTCCATAGTCATTTTCTTTCTGTTCATCAATTTGTTTGATTTCTTGTGTGGCAAACACTTGCTCTTCCCTGTATATGTTTAGCTATTTCAGATGATTTAAAAAAAAAAAAAAAAAGCCATTTAATAATTAAATCAGAGATGTCTTTAAAGCACAATAGTATGTCCCTATGGCCTATGGGAGATTTTGTTTTGAATATTGGAAGCTTCTGGGATGACAGTGTTTCGGAGAACCTGCATCTCCCACCTCTGTGTGTGCTGGGGTGCGGGGGGAGGCGGGGACACTGAGGCCAGGCTAAAATTCTTGAAATAAATATGTATTGAAGGGTCAGAGCATAATGAGCCCTACAGTTTACCCACATTTAGATAAAATTTTCTGTCCAGTCAGGTTTCAGAAATTTCTGTCCACCCTCGTATTTCACACACTCCTTTTGTTCACATTTACAGTTCTGATTAACTTTACTTAACAGGCTTTTCTCTTGTAACTTTCTGGTACTTGCTCCTCCCGAGGCCTTTTCCCCTCACTAGGATTCTATGACTTGATTTAGTTTGACTCCTGGCTGGATCAGGGTCTATTAATGTGTCTGGCTCTGTGTTAAGGGATACGCATACAGCAGGTGCATGTCAAGTTGGTGAATGGTACAGAGAAAATGTAGGAATAAACACTGTTCATGAGTTCAAAGTTCAAAGCAAGGGTCATAAAGTCAATCGATTTTAGGTAACATGAAGGAGAGAAACAGACTGTCATAGAGAATAAAGTGAAGTAACAGGCAAAAGAGAGCAGCGGTTCTCAAACCGAAGCATGCATTGGAAGTGTCTGGAGTACTTACTAGGGCCCAGGTCCTGAGCCTACCCTCAGATCTGGGGTGGGCCAGGAATTTGCCTTCCTACAAGTTTCACAATCATGGAGCAACCTCTGAGTAGAGCTACATTACAGAGCACACCCTTCACAAAAGCACTCAAATTACACAATAAAAAGTTTCTTAAAAATGCAGCTCTGGAACACACACACAAACGCACATACTCACACAAACATAATATCTGCAGGACGGATTAGATTCCTGTTTATAAATTCTGATACAAACAAAATCAGGCAGGAGAGTTATGAAGAACTAGGCAGTGAGCCTAAAACAAATCAGTGTTAATTTGGAACTGCTTCTTTTACCATTTCTTTGTTGCTCAGGGAAGCCTCATTGAGAGATTTAAGAGTAGTTGCTATTATGCTAGGCCCGTATCAAAGAGCAGGTGAGGACTAGGACAAGAAATATTATGAAACCCTCAGTAATCCCCCCCACTTTTTTTTTTTCAAAGATGAAATCGAGCCAAGCCAACCATTCATCAGACGAAGAGGTAAACAGGAAAAATCTTCCTAAGGCAAATTTCAGGGATTTAAAGAACAAAAGATCTCTTTACCTGGAAATTAGAGGCTAAAAGACCGATTCTGGTGGAATCACCTTAGTCAGGAAATATATTTTGATTTCTTAAAGCCATAGTGGCCATATCTAATGCATATTATGTACCATGTACTATATTAAGAACATTACTTCATTTCATCTTCACAATAATCAAATAGTACAGATATTACTATTATTTTCACTTTACAATGGAGAAAACTGAGGCATAAGGAGGTAAAGAAATTTGTCTAAACACAAAAATCTATCACGTGACACAGCTGGCATTAATATCTTGGTTTTTCTATTACCTTAACATTGTAAGAGATTGCATTATACTGTTCCCTCTCCTTATGTGCTCATGATTTTGAGATCTCCTGGAAGCATCTCTTCCCCCACCTCCCTTTCTATCTATCAGCAACATAGCAATCCCCACAAAACATGCTGAGCAACAGGTTCTATTAACAGTATCCTGAGAGAAAATCTACACGCTAATGAAAGTTTGCCTAGTTAAGGCAAGTATATAGGCAATTGCCCCAGAAGTGCAGACAGTGCTATCGTGAGACCTGGCACAGGTTTAAAGTCTCTGATATTTCCTGAAAACACATAGGGACTGCAGTTTTGAGATATAACTCTTATTCACATCCATTAATATTGGTTTCACTAAAAATCTCTCTTGGTGTACTCAGCATCATTATTCCTTGTAGGATATAGTTGACCACAATTAACATTAAACTTGACCAAACGTGGCTTAAAATGAGAAGTCAGCTAGTTGAAAACAAGATACCTGGAGGCTAATGATCTAGGGCAGGTTCACCCACTTGGTGATGCCAGCCAGGACCCAGGCTCTTTCTCTCAATGCTCCCCTAGCCCATTCCCTTTTTTTTTTTTTTTTTTTTTGAGATGGAATTTCACTTTTGTCACCCAGGCTACAGTACAATGGCATGATTTCGGCTCACTGCAACCTCTGCCTTCTGGGTTAAAACGATTCTCCTGCCTCAGCCTCCCATGTAGCTGGGATTACAGGCCAGCGCCACCACGCCCAGCTAATTTTTGTATTTTTTAGTATCGACAGGGTTTTGCCATGTTGGTCAGGCTGGTCTCGAACTCCTGATCTCAGGTGATCCACCTGCCTTGGCCTCCCAAAGTGCTGGGATAACAGATGTGAGCCACTGTGCCTAGCCCCATTCCCTTAACTTTCTGGGCTATCTCTACATCCCTTATCATGGCAGCCCAGGTAGAAAGGAAGAATTGAGTTGGCAGAAAGCGACTGTCCTTCCTTCTAGGGAGAGAATCTTTCCTGGATGCCCTCTTCTACCCATAGTTGCAGTGGAGGACCGAAAAGAAGTAGAGGAGAGACAAGATTGGCTCCAATCAATCAAGCTTTATTTCCTAGGTTTGGGCATGTGGTTCATCTGGGAAAAATAAAATCGCATCATGTTACAAAGATGAAGAAGGGTGTGGCTATGGAGAGAAGGGCCGCTGTGTCTACCATAGCCACTGTTTCCCAAATATCAAGTCCTTTTGCACATAAGGTCTCTGGTTGAGGAATGTAGGGAATAGATTAAATAAGACAGTGTTTGCCTTCTAAGAGTTCACAATTTAATCCAAAACAAAATGGCACTGCAGAAATCTAACAACACAATTAAGGTAAAGTTAAAAACAAAAGATAAAACAAAAACCTTACGTATATTGTAGAAAAACAATTTCTCATTCCATCTTCTAGATTTCAGATTTCATCATGCAGTAAATGCTAATTCCTGAGAAGGCTTTTATTTGTCAGATGAATATCTGATAACAGAATCAGAATGTGCGTGGGCAGGCCACACATTTGCATCTGTTTTAATTTTTGAGAGTTGCTCTACTAAAGAGAAAAAGAACTTAATTTTGTTCTGGGTCTGAAAATTATCATGAGTCATTCACAATAAACGTTGCACCATTCCATATTAATAATAATTTTTAAAGTAGGCCTGCAGGCTGGGTCTTTATTGGATTCTCTTTCAGTGCTATTCAATTATTGAGAATGTCAGCTTAAAATAAAAGGAAATTCATGAGTGATTGCTTAGGTGCCACATAGATTGTCTGTGATTTGGAGCACTGGGGTTTAATTTACAATCTACACTGCTATTTCTGTTATACTCCTGATCGCTTCCCTGCTTATGGGGCTTGTGATGACCTTCTCAGGCATTTCTATTCTGCAGTATTTTAAATAATTTCCAAAATTCATGACTAAGTAAAAACAATTTTTCAAACCTGTCTCTTTTGCCTCCTAAAAAGAGTCCATTTCATTTACACTCCTAGCCAGCCATTCAGCTTGCATTGCTTATTAAAACAATTCACTTAAAGTCCTTAAGCATGGTGCCTGGCCGAGAGTCTGAGTAAGTGCTAAATAAATGCTAGTTATCAGCAGCAATAATTTTAAGATTTCTACTATCTCCAAACTTTACCCTTGTACTCAAATGTTTGTGTAGACCCTGAAGCCAGACTACATGGAGCATTATCCTGTCTCTACCACTTACCGAGAACTTGGAGATTTTTTGTCTCTTTACACTTCAGGCTTCCCCTCTGTAAAACAGGGTTAACAAAAGCACTGTCTTAATTTTTTCTTTTTAAATATTATGTGGAAAAAATATATGTAATGCTACTATTACTGTAATGTTGCTACTAATGAAATGACTACTAATACTCCTACTTCTACTAATGTTATTCTACATCACTCTTACTGTTATTGGACATGTTTCCATCTTCTCTACGAACTTGTATTCACCCCGTAGTCCAAAATTCTTTAAAGGTTGTATAACAAATTATCCCCAGAACTTAGTGGTGTAAAGCAAAATTTCAACATTTGCATGGCTCATCTCTTCTCTGCCAGGTCTGGACCCTGAACTCGGAGACTCAAAGGCTGGCGCCAACTGTCAACTAGGGCAGCCACAGGCTGGGGGCTGGAATTATCCAGGCTCAGTCACTTGTATGTCTGACACCTGGACCAGGAAGACTCAAACAATTGAGGGCTGGAACAGATGGAGCTCTCTGGGCATCTCTTTCCAAATATATGGTCTCCCTACATGATGGTCCCTTCACAAACACAGCTTCAAGTAGCTGGACCCTTTACCTGACAACTTAGGGGCCCCAAGGTGTGTGTCCTAAGAGAGAGAATGAAGATGGCGGAAGCATTACATTTCTTTTTATGTCCTTGCTTCAGAAATCATTCAGCCTCAATTCTGCTATAGACACAAGGCCACCGGTTTTAAGGGGAGAAAGCGTGGACCCCACATCGCGATGGAGGAGTGTCAATGCTTCATTGCAAAAAGAACAAATGAGGTGGGAGACATAAGTGTGGGCTTAGGTGTGAACAGCTCTAAAAAATAGAATTGGTCATGCCCAGTCAAATCTGCTCTTTAAGACAAAGAGCAACAGCTTGTTCCCTTTGCAGATCTTGATTCTCTCACATAGTACATTACTTTGGGAAAATGAAGGTCCTTCCTTTAATTGGTCTCTCAGCCTGTGTTTTCTGGAGCATGTCCCATGGGGCCTGGGGCCTGAGCTGACAGCACCAAAGAGGTTCCATGTTGGTTGGTTGACGGCCATTTTTTTCTGCCTAATGAATTCAGATGCTTACTTTTCTGTTTGGAAGACACAGCCTTAAAAAGACTCCTTATTGTCCCCATTAATTGGATTTTAGCACTAGGTCTTAGGCTTCTAGTTTTCTGGGAATTTTTTTCTACCAGCTAAGATTTTCTTAAAATCATTCCTTACCCTACAGATATCTTCTTATCCCAAGACTTCTTAGCCTCCTTGTAAGAGGAACCCTTTACTTATTTGCATCACCTCATCAGCCTAACTTCTTGTTACTTTTTTTATTAAGACCCTCCACAATTGCTTGTCTTTCCTTCACTATAATGCCTCATCTGGTTTCTTCCTTTACATTCTCAAGTTATTTGCCACTTTCAAGCCAGATTCAAGGTTCTCATCTTCCCCAGGAAGTTATTCGTTCATTCTCATATTCATCAATACTAACAAAATACACACACACACACACACACTCTCTCTCTTTCTCTCTCTCATACACACACACGTATATAGTACTGATATAGTCATTTTATGAGATATTTTTAAATAACTGAGATGCTGCACCATAAATGGAGTTTAGTTGCCTGCCGTATACTTATCCTCCCAAGCATGACCATAGGATTCTTGATTTTTAATGTGGCTTTGGTGTTCTCATGCTGCAAGCACCTCAGATTGCACTCCATATTGTGTATCAAATGTATTTACTGTCAGGTGAATTATATGCCTGACAAAGAGTCTGGGTTATGCATGTCAGTGTTAAGGAAAATAAAGGCCTTCATCAGCTGATATAAATATTTTACCAGAAGAGGAAATCAGAACTTAGTCTAGTAGTAAATGTTTAGGAAAAAATGCAGTTTGGAAATGTCACTAAAAAAAAAAGAACTGCTGTCATGTCTCAGAGAACTTGATTATGGTTTATCTCCTCTCTATATTGGCCTCTGCTGTGTGTGTTAGACCATGGCTAAAGGTGTGTATTTTATCTCTTGGTTTTGGAAAGAAAACAGAGGAGATAGTCATAAGGAAGAGGAGGCATGATGGATCTTGAAAACAGTTGTGAAGAGTGGGTTGCCTGATGAAACTGTGTGTCTGCCCTTGAATCTGGCCATGCCACCTGCCTTAGAGTACTTGGAATCACTGCCTCCCATCATTCTGTGGCTAGGCCCCTGGTTGTACATGATGCTTTGGGGAAAGAGTCAGTGTGCTTTCATGAAGATAGATGTGGTGGCTTTGTTAACACATAAGCATGGCAAGGCTGCACTGTAATTACCACAAGTCCCTTTCTCTATGTTTCTGGCTAGGGTGAACCACAACAGATGTGTTTGCAGATTTGGAGGGAGGTGATGAAGCACTGGCCATTTGCTTTTACTCTTGGAAGGTTGAGGAACAAGCTTTTGTTATGCACATGCCTTGTCATTAATCTGTTGGTTCACCTTGTTGCTGTGAGGCAGCAGCTGGGGCCTGCAACTTCTCTGTCTTCCCCACATTGTTCCTACAGCTTCCCTGACTCCTGGACCAAGTATGTGTTTAGTGCAGGATAGAGCTTCTGTTTCTGCAGGACAAACACATTACCAAGATCAGAGGCAAACAAGACTGACGTGGTTTCCAGTTTATCCTTGTGGGTTTCCATTTGTCTTTAATTTCTTCCATTTTACATCCATCTTCCCTTTCATACATATATAATCCTAGTGGTCCTGCTTCTCTTATTAAACCTTGACTGAGACAGTGGGTTTTAAGCATTATTTATTATAAAATGGAAAACATATCAGATTTCAAGACTAATGTGTTCTTTCTAGGTAAAGAAAAAATAAACATTTGGGATTTGGGTCAAATATTGTGGGCCCCAGACTTCCAGGTCATAGGTCACTCTTCCAAAATAATCCAACTCTACCTTCTGCATGTGGCAAGAAAAAAAAAACAAAAAACAAAACAAGGTAAGATAAGCAGTTTACAAAACTATGATCATACTCTTTACATTTGATCTTCAGGTCATGAAACTACCTATTTTTCACTGGGATTTTTTTTCCCTAAAGAAGTCTACTGTTCACAGTCATATCAAAATGATGTCTTTCCAAACCCTGTCCTATTCCTTCCCATATCAAAATGTATATCAAAGAGGGTCCCATCTATTTATTTATTTTTGAAATTGGCTTTTGAATAAAAAGTTTTATCTCAGTTTAAAAATAATTTTTATGCATTGCACCCCAAGCAGAGAAATGAATCTTAGCAGAGAAAGTTTTGCTAAGCTGGTAGTCCTAGGATTAGAGTCATCTATGTACTAGCGATATTCAATTCTATGTTGTTCCCCCTATGAAAAGGCATTGCAGAAAAACTTAATAACTCCACTAGTTTTCCAAATTTATTTATCATTTTCTGTAACACCAAAGACAATAAGGCAAAAGCAAACTTCTCCTACCACCTTCTTATTTTAAGGCTCATGGCTGGGGAAATATTCATGGTGGCACCCTCTTGAATCTCCTTACGTGTGTTAAATTATTATATCATCTGACTTACACAGATTCCAAGAAAACTTTTTTTTCTATCATGTTGACAAATCATTAACTATTTTCAACGTGTATCATGGTAGTGCACTGTACTGCATGCCATAAATTTGCTATTTGGAGTCCACTGGTTATATAGTATGGAACAGTGGATGGAATTGGGTTTTTCACTTATTTGTGCATAGGGCAGGGGATTGCTACTAGACAGGGACTGTTCAGGATCCCTCACAGAATCTTGATTTTGGAAGGAATTAGGAAGAGCTCATCTATCCTCCCATTCCCCTGTTGACTGGCAGCTTACAATCCTAGAATATGAGGTGATGGCTATGCTGATATGGAATCAACTAGAAGCCAAACAATGGTGTACCTGGAATCCAAGCAATAAACAACTTTATTTCCCAAGATACCTAAATGAGATATAAAATGTTGTAGTTTCATTAGTTTCTGAGGCCAGCAGGCACTTTGGAGAGATCACAAGCTTTGTCACTGGCCTGCCTGTCTGACCTCAGATTACAGTCCCACAACTACCAGTGACAGTTCTGTTGGGCAAGAAGTTTTACTTCTAAGCCTCCATTCATTCATTTGTAAAACTGAGATAATAACGTCTATCTTTCAGGTTTGTGGTAAAGATCAAAGAACATATTTGAAAAATCACTTGACCCAAGGTTTATACATCCTAAGTTGGTGGCGGTGTAGAATTTAGTCAAACTCATCAAAGAATTAGCTTGCCATGATAGGCATTTGGTGAAATGGCTTGCAGACTGGAGGGGAAAGAATAACGCAGAGCAGCTGGAAGAGGCTTCTGTGAGTTATAAACAAGTATCAATATCATAAAGTGACAATATATAGGTGACTATTTACTTCATTCCATATGATGTAGATTTGGTCTATCCTGCCCCTTGTCAGGTTAAATTTATCTCTCTGAACCATTAAGCATAGTCAAACATTATGCCAAGCATCTATTATTTCCTGAGGAAATGACTTACTTTTGATTATGTCAACGAAGAGTAAACCAGACATCTGTCTCAGATGGGGGAAGTTTCTTTGCCTTATTTTGACACATGAGTGAGCCTCTCTCGTGTGTACAGTAGTGCTGGTCATCTGCAGGGGACTGGAATGGAATTTGGATGCTCTCAAATCCCTAGGGTTTGAGGTGAGTATTTTATACCCCTCAACCAAGTCCATTACTTTTAAACAGTGAGGGAAGGATTTCAAACATTCTGACATTATTTTTAAATTCATGACACAGAAAGAAGGAAGGTGTGTTTTTTAATAGTCGTGAACAAGTTTTGCTTTGTAGAGATTATTGCTTGTTCTAGTGCTTGGTAAATCAGGGAAGTGTTTCATATTGACTATTGGGTCCTGTATGTGCATGTCTGGTTTAGCTTTAAATTTACTATTCTTAGAGTCTAATGGGACAGAATCATTCACTTTTTCATTATCTTATTCTTGAGAACCTTGCCATCTGATTTGTGATCTTAATCCCCGCTCCAACTCTTGCTAGAAGCATAGTTGACACTGACTGATGTTCAGTTCAGTAACTTCCTTAACTTCAGTAACCTTCACCTCCACTAATCTTTGGCCACACATTTCCATGAAAATACCAACAACCTGAAGTTGATCTACCTCAACAGTCCTAATCTTTGACCACAAATTTAAAGCTTATTCTCCCTGGCCCTTTCTACATCAGTTATTTGTCCTCATAATTCTGCTGGCCCTTGGTACCTCCCAACTTTCTGCTTGTCCTCCTAGGACGTCATTGTGCATCACTGTAGCCATTTTCTTTATCCTATCTTTTTAATTCTGTCAACGCTTATTGCAAAATTCCAAACCTAGATCCATTCAAACTTGCATCCTCATCATTCCTGCCAGGGTATAATAGAATACCACTGAGGAAAGTTAACCTGTGATGAGCATTCGTGCTACTCAGCAGGGTGCTCACTGATATCCAAGGATACTATTTCATGCTCTTGGTCAATGTTCTTCTACTAAAACATTCACAGTCTCCTCCACGAAGTTTGCCTCTCCATCTAAACTGTCTGCTGCTTGAGGACAAGAAGCACAATTATATCTACAAAGATGCTGCCCAATCTTCCCAGCACCAGTGCCTAGCACAGTGTCTGGCATGCTTTAGACAGTCAACAAATATCTGACAAATAAATAAAGTTTTACTACAATCAGGAACCTCTCAGAGGATAATTCCTCATGTCCCACAAATAAAGCAAAGAAATTAGTTATAACTATTTTACCAGTTTCCATACCATGACAATCATCCCCATCCGTTATAACCAAACTTGTGTCCACTTTCCTAAGTTAATACTTTAATCTGAACACTTTAAAAGCCTTCCCTCATTAGTCACTTATTTTCACTTCTAAATTTTCAACTGTTCTTTGAAATCTCCTTCTTTTCAGTGTAATCACACTCAACTTTCTCCATCTAAAGAAACTCTTTTATTCCTTTACCCTCTCCCCTTTCCTTTTAGTCTTTTGTTTTATTTGTTTTTGTAGAGGAGTTGCTCCATTTTCTCTTAGATTAAACCCTCTGCAATATAGCATGTGTATCCAATATTCCACTAATGTCATTTCACAAAGATTATAAATGATCTAGTTTGCAAATCAAAAATATATCCTTTTAGTTCTTAGGTTACTAGACCTCTTCGCCCTTGGTTATCCTCCATTTCCAAATATTCCTTGTCAGTTTCCTTTGTGGGGTGGTTTTACTCTCTTTAATTAAACCTTGGTGTCTTCCAAATATCCACCCTCAGACCTTTTGTCCTCCTACAGCCTATACCCTCATCCTGAGTAATTTCATCTATAAATTTAACTTAAGTTATAACTTTCCAGCAAATCAACAGCACGGATTTCTTTCCTTCCTATAGAGATTTTAAACTCAACAAATCCAAAAATGTACTATTCATCTCCCCTACCCACAACCTGCCCTACCATCCCACTGCCCAAGTCAGAAACGTGAAAGTCACCCAGACGCCTTCCTCGCTTTCAACATTTATAGTGATCTACTTAGTTCAATCAATGCAAACTCTTAATATCTCCCAACTCGAGTATTTCCCAAGGTGTGCTCTCATTAAATGAGCTTGAAAATGCTTTGTATTTTATTGGCCTCTTGGGATATCAAAGGAGCTGAGAATTTCTGCAGTAAACAAGGTTTTTAATTTCATTCAACTCAGCAATTTCAAACTTATAACCATTATTCCCATTGCTAATTCCTATAGAAATTTCACAGAATTAAATGACCCCAGAAACATAGTTTGGGAACTATTGTTCTTTGTCCCCCTTTGCCATTACAGCTGTGTAATAGATACCCTTTGTACCCCATTCAGATCCTCTAGGGTCTTTTAACCAACTTGTTTTCACCATTGCCCAGTTGTGCTCTTGCCATTAAAAGTTTATACCTTTGACCTTCAGAGGACTGACCTTGGGCCTGTAACCAGCATCACCTGTAGAGAGAGTCAGAAGGGCCTCAGAGTTTACATCTCCCTTAGGATGGATTCTAGCCCATGGCTAGCTGGTGTGGGATACAGGGTGAGGAGTAATTAATGCTACAGAGTGAGGAGTAATTATTGCTACAGAGTTCATCCTAGGTCCAGGCTGAGGGTGATGCTATTTCTGAACTCACACCCTTGCTTGACTTTTTTGCCTTCTCTGTTTTGCTTTTCATACTCCCTCACACATTCTGCTGAAAGTACTGGCTTCATAAACCACTTACGCACAAATCCTTGGCTCAGGGTCTGCTTCCCAACAAGCCAGCAGCACAATACCTTATTTCAGGCTTTCACCATCTGTGATGTAGACTCCCGCCATATGCCATTACGTGGCCTCCCTGCTTCTAGACTTACCCTCTCCAATTCTTCCAGATAAAATCCTTATCATGGCATCCCTAGGTTATCCACCATCTAACTCAGACCTGATTCTTCAGCTCCAGCTTCTCTCGTTCTTCCTAATGAGTACAACCTCTAACCACACCAAAGAAATTGCCGTGTCCCAAATATACAAAGGTCCATCATGGCATCATAATATTGCACAAGCTGTTTCTCTCACCAGAGCTGGTCTCCCCCAGCTTTTCTGGTAGGCAAATTCATACTCTTCCTTCAAAAGTAGTGTCAATACTCCAGTGAGAATTTTCTTAATTCCACCTCTTTTGCAGTCCAGCCCTCTCTTTTTCACTTCTAATAGTATTTTTTACATTGCAGTTTAACTGTTTGTTACTTTGTCTGATTTTCCTTCTAATGTTGATTCCTCCAATGTTACCTGTTTCTAAAGATAGGGAATGTTTCTCAATCATTTTGACCCACATAGGGTCCCATTACATACAGAAGATGCTCAGTAAATATCCATTACAACCTAGAAATGACATGCCCAGTCATCATGATTCCTGTGGTTAGGGCATTCTTGTTATAGGCATTGTGATCAAACTAACCTGAGAGAAAAATTTTATTGCTTAGTTGTCCCTGTCTCCCACATTGTGGATTGTGAAGTATCTAAATCAAATCACATACACCAACAACACCCCAAAATGAAATATTTTATGTGTCAAGTTGCCATCTGTAAGCTTGCTTGCCAAACTTATTTACAGACTTTAACAAGACTAAATACCAACTCAATTTTTTGTGGAATAATTAGATACTACACTCTTAGGCACTTGTCTTACAGAGTTGAACAGTTAAAGCACATTTACAAAAGGACTCTGTTGAAGAAGAATGTTGGTAGTTCCTATTATCTCTATGAGGGGTAGATGAGATCACCTGGGATTTCAGCACTGATAAGTGCACAGCGACACCAGCTCATGACCTCACAGTACCTTCCTTTGTGGGCTTTCCAATAGCTCTATGAAGATAAATGCTATGTGTCCATGTTCCTGGGAGGCAGTTGCTTCAAAAAGCAAAATTAGTAGTTTCCTTGCTGCCACCTTTCCTCAATCCCCACTACTTGGGTGACTTTGCTGATAGGCCTGTAATTGGTAGCTTCTGATAAATCTTATAAGCCTAAAATAGGAAACTGGCACTATCTATTATTGCTTTAGCCTTGTCTATGACCTACACACTAGAAATGTCATCTGTTTCTTGTCTGGAACAGAATCTACCAGGAAGTCTTCCCTCCTGGAGACTTCCTAGGTGTCTACAGACTGTTGACTAAATTTAACACACACACACACACACACACACCCCTCACCTATTCTTCAACTATATTAAGCCACGTTTGGTCAAGTTTAATGTTAATTGTGGTCAACTATATGCTACAGGGAATAATGATGCTGCGTACACCAAGAAAGATTTTTAGTGAAACCAGTATTAATGGATGTGAATAAGAGTTATATCTTAAAACTGCAGTCCCTATATGTTTTCAGGAAGTATCAGAGACTTAAAACCTGTGCCAGGTCTCATGATAGCACTGTCAGCACTCCTGGGGCAATTGCCTATATACTTGCCTTAACTAGGCAAACTTTCATTAGCATGTAGATTTTCTCTCAGGATAATGTAAATAGAACCTGTTGCTCAGCATGTTTTGTGGGGATTGCTATGTTGCTGATAGAAAGGGAGGTGGGGGAAGAGATGCTTCCAGGAGATCTCAAAATCATGAGCATATAAGGAGAGGGAACAGTATAATGCAATCTCTTACAATGCAAATGCAAGCAGCTCTACCTGGAAGCCAGGTGCATTCAATATGGAGCCTCTTGCCCTCTTTTCCTTGTCACTACGTGTGCCAGGTGTCATGGCAGCCTCCAGATAAAGCCACCTGTGCAGGACAACATGGCGACAGGCCAGGAAGCCGTATTTGCATATTAAAACGCTAGAGTGGGAGGGCCAGTTTTTTTGCGGGCTACGTGAATGACATACCTCGTCAAACCAATCCCCTGGGCCCTATGCAAATCAGACACCACCTCCTCCAGCCTCCCAATATAACCAACTGCTTTTCACCATAGACAGGGCTATTCCATTCGGAGCCTACCTCCCTCTTTATGGGGGAGCTGTTTTCTTCTTTCTTGCCTATTGAACTTTTTGCTCTTTAAACCAGTCCACGTGTGTCCGTGTCACTAATTTTCTTGGCACGAGACCAAGGACCCTGGGTGCTTCTCCAGACAACAGAGTCATACCATTACTTTCAATGTTTTGCTTCAATCATCTGAGACTGTAGCTAAGATGAGTGTTCCGGAAGCTCTCCATCCAAGGATCTGTAGATACATGGTGGGCTCTGCTTCCCCTGGCATTGCAGGTTTTCTGACACGGACTGCTCATCATTTTGAGCCACTATATAATTGGAAACATGGATATAATACATCAGGATGCCCACAGCCTGAGTTCATAGTTATTCCTCAGCAGAAGTCAGACATCAATGGTACATGGCAATGGATGTAGGGGAAGAGGCAGCTGAAGTCAAGCGACCAGTTGAAACATCAGCACTGGAAGCATTATATTTTATTTGAGTATTAAGCTCTCTCCGATGTATTCTGGGACAGGAAAAACTATCCTTGGTAGATGGAGTGATATTCACTTATTCAATGTCAAATATTGTTAGAGTACCCTAGGCACTGTCCTAGATGGTGGAAATATAGTGATAAAGGCAGAAAAAGCACCCATTTTCATGAAGCTTATGATCTAGTAGGGAGAGACTGATAATAAACTATAAGAAATATATAATTATATAACTATATAATATATGTATATGATTATTATATAAT
The DNA here is from genome assembly GCF_009828535.3 of Hylobates moloch. Lineage (NCBI taxonomy): Eukaryota > Metazoa > Chordata > Mammalia > Primates > Hylobatidae > Hylobates > Hylobates moloch. The sequence goes on along the minus strand of NW_026652296.1, from coordinate 48,617,793 downwards.
TATGTAAGTTACCTTATATAATTATAATGTATAATAATTATATAATTATATCACATAATTATGTAATATATAATATTAACATGTTAAAAAGAAAAACAAGCCAGGTGGGAATAGAAAGTTATGAGATTAGCATATTGCTTTTGTTAGAATCGTCACAGAAGTTTTTCTTAAAAAGCTTGAGATTTGAGACAAGACCTGGATGAAGGAGAATGAGATGGAAATTTGGGGAAGAAGAGTGCTCCAAGAGGGGAAGCCATAAGTGCAAAGGTCCTAAGGCAGAAATGAGAGTGACATGTTTGAGAACTGCAGGGCCAGAAGGGCTAAAGCAAAGTGAAATGTCACCACTCACATGTCCACCAAAATCTAGCCTTGATATATCAACGCCACAGTTTGAAATACACATACTGCAGTCTTAAGTTCAAGCTCAAAGTACATAGTAAAATTATCAGGAAGTACCCCAAGAAGTAACTGAGACTGAGACAAATGCAGAGACATGGAAGCCAAGAGTTTCTGGAGTGGAATCAACGATGACAGGAACCAAGAAAGCATGAGCCTATGTTTAGCAAATGCAGAAGATTGTATACATTTAGCTGAGTCTTAAAGAGTAAGACTAAAAGCCATCAGTGAATGGCTAAACTGTAGGGCAGAAATGAAACAGTGTATAGAGAGAGCAGGTAGTCACCCAAAGGAGAAAGAATTAGTCAGGAGAGGAAGACCACAGAGGTAAAGTGCCACTTTCATCACATAACAACATTGACATTGATCACCAGGCTGAGGTAGTGTTTGTCAGGCTTCTCCCCTCTAAAGTTACCCTTTTTCCTCACAATTTCCATACTGTGCTCTTTGAAGGAAGTAACTATGCATAGCTCATACCAAACAGTAGAAGTTGATACCCACCCCTTCCTTGAAGGTTGAGAATTTATATGAATTATTTGGAATTATTCTGTACTTGATATTTGTCAATTTCCTTCATTTAATTATTTATGCAATCATTTATTTATGTTAATATGGGCTCATAAATACTTTATACTTTGGGTTATAATCCAATATTTTTCTATTGATTTTGTTTAAATTTCTCCTGCTTTGACCATTGAGAACTCTAAGTTGGCTTCTGTGTCCATTTGCCATATCCCCATCAGAGTGAGGCATTTTTCCAGGTACTTTCATACTTTCTGGCAATACCACATTTTTAAGGCTCATCCTATATATTTCATTTGCCAATCCTAGGAGCTACCATTTTTACAAGCAGCACTGTACTGTTAATGGTGAATGGCATGATGAACCAATATCTGGGTCACAGGTGTGCTTATTGCTACTGTGGTGTCATTGCTTCCAGTAGCATATTTACATATTTATAAAATTTATATATGTAGCCATATGTATGCATATTAAGCTAAATGTCAGTTTGCACTGATGTCTCCTACTCTAATTTATTACCACGTGGAGCATCTGACTCTCCTCTCCTTATGTATTTATAACTTCTCAACATCTAGAAATCTGGTTCCTACCATCCACTGAATTGTCCAATTGTACTAGGGAAACATAGAATGTGTCAGGATGTTCTCCCTCTGATCATATTACGTTGATACAAAAGTAATTGCAATTTCTGCCATTACTTTTAAATAGCAAAAATCACAATTACTTTTGCACCAAACTAATAGTTACATAGTTGAAATTATACAAGATGTAGCCTTTTCAGCTCGGCTTATGTTACTTAGAAATTTGTATTAAAGATTTCTTTTTGTCTTTTTGTGGCTTGATGGTTCATTTCTATCAACAAATAATATTTCGTTGTATGCACGTACCACAGTTTGTTTATCCGTTCACCAATTAAAAGACATCTTGGTTGTTTCAAAGCTTTAGCAACTCTAAATAAAGCTGCTATAAATATTCATGCGCAAGTTTCTGTGCATGCATGAGTTTTCAATTCATTTGAGCATTACCAAGTAGTGTAATGGTTGGATCATAGGCAACAGTATGTTTAGTTTTGTAAGAAATTGCCAAACTGTTTTCCAAAGTGACTGTACCATTTTGCATTTCCACCTACAATTCATGAGAGTTTCTGTTGTTCTACAAGTTGGTCAGCCTTTGGTGTTTGGAGTGTTTTGGATTTTAGTCATTCTAATAGGTGTGTAGAGGTATCTCATTGTTTTAATTTGAAATTCTGTAATGGCATATGGTATTGAGCATTATTTCATATACATTTTTCCCATCTGTATATTTTTAGCAAGTTTCTGTTAAGATGTTTCACTCATTTTTAATCAGTTAATTGGTTTTCTTATTCTTGAGTTTAAGAGCTCTTTGTATATTTTGGATACCAGTCCTTTATCAAATATGTGTTTTGTAAATATTTTCTCCCAGTCTATGGCATGTTATTTCATTCTCTGAACAGGGTTTTATATAGAACAGAAATGTTCCATTTTAATGAAGTCCAATTTGTCAATGTTTTTCTCTCATAGATAAGGCTTTTGTTATTATATCCGAAAAGTGATTGGCAAAACCATGGTGACCTGGGGTTCTCCAATGTTATCTTCTAGGAGTCTTATAGTTTTGTGTTTTACACTTAGGTCTATGATCCATTTTAAGTTAATTTTGTGAAAGATACAAGATTTGTTTTTCTTGTGAATGTCCAGTTGTTCCAGCACCAGTTGCTGAAAGGATTATTCTTTCTTCATCGAATTGCCTTTGCTTCTTTTTCAAATATCAGTTGGCTGTTTGTGTGGGTCTGTTTCTAAGTCCTTTCTTCTATTTCATTGATCTGTTTATCTATTTTTCACTAATCTGAGACTGTCTTATTTATTGTAGCTTTATAGTAAGACTTAAAGCAGGAAAAATCAGTCATCTATTTTTTAACTCCGAATTTTTCATTTTGAAAGACATATGCCTGTGGATATTTATTAATGCACATTGTTATCAGGGTCTGCATTAGTAACAAAGATTGCCCATACCCTCTGTTTCTCAACACACTCCAAACTATGACGAGAATGTAGGAACTTGGGATTTCTGACATCAAAATGATACACCAAGCCTTCCACCACGCTCAGATGACATGTCCAGAGTATGGGTATATTGGGGGAAGCAAGAGTAGGGTAACACTTGTCTTTTACATGTTAACCCATGCTTAGAGACATCAGTGCTGAGAGGGGTCCTTTTAGCTGGGAGCTGCTATCAGGCCTTGGCCTGCCCATCCTCTGAGGGCCTTCTGTCCTCACTGACCCCATCTTTCTGTGGTCAGTCTAAAGGTCAGCATCTTCCGATACTTAACTTTCATTATCCCCCTCTTAGGATGCCATAGTGCCTCCTCTTAGATCAAAAAAGTTTTCTGCCTGAAAACTTTCTGCCTTTGACCCATGGAGACAGATTAGACACACACACACACACACACACACACACACAATTTCCCTACTTTGTCATGGGTGATGGAAAGGAATAGGTTTTGTGCCTTCAAAATGAGGGATCATCTCTCTCCAGAGCATAGCCAATAAAAAGAAAAGACGTTTAATCTCTGATAGAGCATTCTCCCTGTTGTATACATTTTTATTTGCTAGTAATCCTAACATAATCCACGCTACATATTGAAGTGCTCATTTCTTTCATTTTCTCTGTCTCCTGAGCATCCACTCCTGGCTATAGGCAGCAGCATTGGTTTTATATTGGCTTTTTAAATCAAAAGCCATCCTCCATCAAAGCTCACACAAAAGAAAGACAGGTGCTGAAATATTTACAGATAGATTATGCCTCTGTCTATGGTAACCATGCCTCAGAACAGCACAGTCAGATACTGTATTCCATCAAGGCAAGAAACTCAAGACCCTTCCCTCATTGGACAATTAGACAAAGAGGAGTAATGGGTATTCTCTTCACCTTGGAGGAGAGAACAAAAGGCAGTAGTTCTCTCTCGCAGCCAGAGGAACATTCCCACTCCCAATACCAATGTCATTCCAGATAAAATGCTCTTTGTAAGATTCAGTATTGTTAACTGACTCAGTCATGATTAAGTGGAGTAAGATCAAAAATGAGAGGAATTATTTTTATGATCATTAAATACCATAGAAATCTGTGTCCTCTCTAAAGAAAAGTTTTACAGTACCTTTTTTATAGTACAGGACATATTTCCATTAAAAAGAAGATGGGCTTGGTTTTCAGATTAGTATTCAGTTCATAACTCTAAGTTACATACTGTAAGAAACTTTTTTTCCTTGTCATCACAATGAATAGAAACTTTCATGCTTATTTTTTTCTTAGAAATTAGGCATGGAGGATGATGCATTATGTTTGTTCATAACTGCTTTGTGCCTGTGTAACATCAAAAAGGTATTCATCCCCAATTTGAAACATGAACATTTTACTGATTTTTGAGTTGTCACAAAAGTATAGAATGGACAGCATATTTTGGAGCATTGGAAAATATGGAGCATATTTTCAGTTCTGCCTTTTTCAGTAGCAGTTAACTAGTTGGTGGCTCATACCCTCCTCTTCATTCTCTTCTCATTTATCCACAGTTTTGCCATTTCATTTTTTTCATCATGTCAGAAGAGAGATACAAAGAGGTAATAAAATTCAGAGTAATCAGTTTTGGTCGCATTTAGTATGTCTTATAAAAGGCTGAATGAAATGGATTTTGACATTACTGGCTAAAAAATTGAGAGAGAAATATTTGTATTTCCTTTGGGTCCATGTTCTCCTGCTTTTGCCAATTCTTCATAGGATGAAGAGGATGTGGCTTGCACACATGCACTCAATAAATAATATTTGAGTGAATGATGTATAATGGTGGGACTTCATACACTTCTCACATCTCACCTGACTCTTCTCTCACTCTTTCCATCCTTCTGTCTCTCACATGCACATACACACACACATGCACATGAACACATACACAATGACTTTCAAATTTTAGTGCACATTAGAATTATGTAGAAGAGTTATTCAAAAGCACATTCGTTACTCGGCCCAAGACCTGATTTTCTAATTCAGTTTGTCTGAGATTGGCCCGAGGATTTGCATTTCTAACATGTGCCCAAGTGATGCTCATGCTACTTGTCCAGGGACCACACTTAGAAAATCACTGCTCTAATACACGTGTCTTCTCCTTCCTATGGCCTTTCCCTCTACACAGAAATACTCTCTGCAGCAAACAAGTATACTTCCCTTTGTCACATCCTCTCAGTCCCTCTCGGATTTTAACCACAGCTGTGCTGGGCAGGTTCACTCAAGTCTCAAGCTGCCAGAGGCCACCTTCATCTGCGAATTTCTCTGCTCTTCTGTCTTGGAGCCACCTTCAAAGGGGCAGAAGCCGCTCAACACACAGCCCAGAAGTATAGAGGAGCTAAAGTCCACGAGGGATGGGAATGTGCCCCAGCCTCTTGTTTGTCATGAAGACAATTCTGAGATGTTTACTGTAAGTGAATGTGGCCCATGGAATCAAGCCCCCATTTCCTACAGCGATGCCCTTGATACAGCACATTCCTATTGGTTGTTCCACCTTCCCTGTCTCATCTCCTTTCCTCACTCCTGTCCCCTACGTCACATTCTGATAAGCTACCTTTACCAGTGCCTTTGCCCTACATGTTGCTTTCAAGAGAATCTGAACACAAACACCTTCCCTGAATCCCAGAGGCTATAAGCTACTGTCCTACTTCCCTCACTCCTTTCATCAACAGCTATCTCGATGACTATGCACTCAAATTTCTTCATTTCCTCACCTTTTAGTTGCTTCTCAAACTTGAAAGAAAAGATGATTTCTATCTGATGCATTTTCCCAAAGCCCATGCCAGGAAATGAATTTTTTCTATCTCAGATTCCATGTGCTTTTTCCAGACTCCTTTATCCTTCATTCTGCAAGATTTTATGATGGTTCACTCTCCCTTGCTTGTGAAACTCAGAAAAAGTGCCATCTCTTTTGAATTTGGACAATCTGCTTTTCTGCCAATATAGCGTTCTTTCAGATCTCTCTCACACTTTATTGTGCTTGCTTGGTCATATGTCCTGTCTCCTTCTAATGAGCTCCTCGTTCAGACACTCCCAGGTTTTCTAGATTCATGACATCCTTGGTATCTTGGTAATTTGTTTCACAACGCCCTTAGGCCAAAGGAAACAATAATGGTTCCATTCATTAAAGAGTTATATCTGAGCTACTTAATAAGTATGTATGTCTTAACAAATCAGTAGCAATTTGAAAACATGACATACCTAAATACTGGCTCAGTTCTAAACAAGCACAGTTACTAATAGGTTGTGTGTACCTGTCGACCACCGCAAAACTTTTCAAAATTCAGGATCAGATCAAACATCCTCACATTCACTCTATTTTCCACATTTATTTCTATGTTTGCTTATTTGAAATCTTGGGTTTTCAAAGTTATGGCATCATTAACAAGAACATAGCATGAGTTAATGTTGAAACTGTGAGCTACTTTGATTTAATAATTTGTGCGGTCCAATACACGTTAAGTAGGCCTGGGTTTCCCCTGAAATTTTAAAATATTCTACTGTACCTTTGTGAATTCACAATAGCACTGTGGGTTGCCTCAGTGCAGGATTTGGAAACCTTTGTCTTGAGAACACAATATGCTCTGTTATGGGTTGAATTACTTTCCCCAGAGGAGATATATAAAGTCCTAACCCCAGTACTGCAGCATATGACTTTATTTCTGTCTTTGCAAATGTAACCAAGTTAAAATGAGGTTATCAAGGTGGACTTTGATCCAGTATGACTGCTGTCCTTATAAAAAGGGGATATTTGGACACAGAGGCAGATGGACACAGAGGGAAAACTATGTGAAGATGCGTAGGGCAAATGCCATGTGAAGACAAAAAATTGAAGCAATGCATCAACAAGCCAAGAAATGCCAAAGACTGCTGGCAAGCCACCAGAAGCTAGGAAAATGCAAGGAAGGACTTCTCTTCCAGTTTCAGAGGGAGCATGGCTCTCTCAACACCTTGATTGTACTGTGGACTTTTAGCCTGCAGAATTATGAGATAATAGTTTGTTCTTCTGAGTTATCCCTTGTGTCATACTTTGTTATGGCAATCCTAGGAAACTAATAATACAGCACTCACAAATAAAACCCTCTCTTCTCCATACAAGTGTAATATGAACTGCTAGGGGCAGAGACTGCAATATTCACCTCCCCTGTTTCTTTACAGAACTCATATGTTTAGACACATTAATAATCAGCTAAATGTCATTTTTTTTGCCTTCTTTTGCATACAAGGTGACCAATGAAATACAAGCAGAAGTCATTAAATAGGACTTTTTTTTAAAAAGGTCTTAAAATAGGCTGATTCATCTGAGAGGCAGGTCCTTTCAGCTCTTCATCCTCATTTCTACCTAAAATGTGAATCTGATGGCTGGAACTTCCACAGTCCACTTGTAATTATTAGAAGACCTTAAGGAAGGAAGCCGTGTGCTAAGAATAGAAGATAGCTGCATCCCTAGGCTGTCGTCTAAGTTCTAAACAGCTGACCTTCAGACTTTTGTTTGGGAAAGAAAAATAAGCCTTTATTTATCTTATTTAGGCCATTGTTAGTTAGTTTTGTTGTATGCCTAAATTAGTCACTAGCCCTAACCTTTATTTTAAAGTTCAATTCCATATTTATAACTGCATTATGGACTTTTCTACCTAGGTATAATATTGCTGCAAATTTATTAACACTGACGCCAGTGCTCAACCACTGTCCAAACTAGGTCAGCATCTGGACTATATTATTTCTATCAATGGAATCATCATCCTTTTGGCATTAAAACTTAAACTTTAGAGCCATATTTTGCTTCCCTGTTCGCCTAGAAGCCCTCCCAATTCATTGATTTACTATTGAATGAACAAGTAATTATTAACCAGCTACTAAGTCCCCAGTTCTACTGGTGTACGTGCTGGAAACAGAGCAGTGAGTAGCACTGACGCAGTCTTACTCTCAAGAATCTTACATTTTAGTTGGGATGATGGGTAATAAACTCATAAGCAAACACTTGTGTAAAATAATGGCAAGTTTGGGTCAATGTTATATAATAAAATAAGAAATTATATTACTTTGCTTGAGCTGCCATAAGCAAGTATGACAGACTAGGTGGCTCAAATAACAGAAATTTATTTTCTCAAAGTCCAGGAATTTAGAAGTTCAAGGTCAAGGTGTTCACACAGTTGATTTCTTCCAACTCCTTTCTCCTTTATTTGTAACCATTCTCTCTCTACCTTTGCAAGGTCTTTTCTTTGTATCTGTGTCCTAATTTCCTCTTCTTAAAAGACATCAGGGCTGGGCATGGTGGCTCATGCCTGTAATCCCAGCACTTTGGGAGGCTGAGGCAGGAGGATCACCTGAGGTCAGGAGTTCGAGACCAGCCTGACCAACATGGAGAAACCTCATCTCTACTAAAAATATAGAATTAGCCGGGTGTGGTGGCACATGCCTGTAATCCCAGCTACTCATGAGGCTGAGGCAGGAGAATCACTTGAACCCAGTTGGCAGAGGTTGCAGTGTGCTGAGATGGTGCCATTGCACTCCAGCCTGGGCAACAAGAGTGAAACTCCATCTCAAAAAAAAAAAAAAAAAAAAAAAGACATCATTTGCATTGAATGAGAGCCCCCCCTAATGACCTCATTTAATGTTAATTACTTCTTTGATGGCCATATATCCAAATATAGTCACATTCTGAAACACTAGGGATTATACATATAAATTTGGTTAAAAAGTGAAAACACAAATGTCCATCAATTGGACAAACAAAATGATGAATGGACAAACAAAATGGTTTTAGCTTTACGACAGAATATTATGTCTTTAAAGGAAATAAAGTACTGGCTCATGCTACAACATAGATGAACCTTGAGACCATTTTGCTAGGTGAAAGGAGCTAGCATAAAAGGTCACATATTATTTAGCCACATTTATATAAAATGTCCAGAATAGGCAAATTCATGAAGACTGAAAATAGATCAGTGTTTGCCACGGGCTGAGGGGAGGAGAGACTAGATTGACCACTAAAGAATATGGGGAGGTGGGGGTTTCTTTTTGGAGTGATGAAAATATTCTGGGACAAGGTTGTGGTAATGTTTGCACAACTTTGTGACTATATTGAACATCACTGAATTGTCTACTACATAAGGGTTGAACTGTATGGTGTGTGAATTATATCTCCATTGAAAAATGTCAGATCTCCTAACTCCTTGCCCTGGCTCAGTGAACTTTATCTCTAAAGGGGAGGCTTGAATTTTCAACTACGCCTCCACTAAGACTCACAACCTAAGGTGGTTCCATTGATGTTGAGTGAGAGTGAAGAAAAACAGATAAGTTAGTCAATCTTCTCGGCAGAAAATGGTTTGCAAAGACTAAAGAGGGTTTTGCTTTGTCCAAATTTATCAAAATCTGCCAAAGCATGAGCTGACCTTTTCTGTTAAGCTCCGCCTTTTAACTGGCAAAGGGTAGAGTGAAAGATTAAGGAGGGAGGGAGGATTGACAGAGCAAAAGAGTGAAGAACCCAGATTCTGAAACCAGGATTTCTAGGTTTTAATCTCAGCAGGGCCATTTCTATCAGTGGAAGCTTCAGGCAATCACTAACCACTGTGTGCCACAGTTACTTCATTTCTAAACTGTGGAAGTTAGTTCTACATATTAGAATTGTTATGCTGATTTAGTGAGTCGATATTTGTAAAGAATTTACAACTGTGTCACACGTATAGTAAGCATGATATAAATGTTAATATAACATGTTATATTAACAATAAAAATGAGGTGATGGTGAGCACAGTTATAGTGTAGAAAATATAACTACATATACATGTAGTATATAATGTAGTATTTACTAAAATAAAAAATAACACAACTTGCTATTTATTAACCCTTATAGATTTAGCTTAACTTGGCTCAAGCCCCTAGTTGTGCATCTGAGTCTGATGCCTCCACTGATCTCGGAATTTCTGGACCTACATCTCCAAGGATTTATCCGCCTCCTCGCCTCCATCTTTAAAGGCTACCTGCATTTATTTCTTTTCTTTGTTTTCTTTCTTTCTCTCTCTCTCTCTCTCTTTTCTTTTTCTTTCTCTCTCTCTCTTTTTTCTTCTCTTTTTTTTTCTTTCTTGTTTTTTTTTGAGACAGAGTCTTGGTCTGTTGCCTGGGCTGGAGTGCAGTGGTGCAATCTCAGCTCCCTGCAACCTCTGCCTCCCAGTTTCAAGCGATTCTCCTGCCTCAGCCTCCTGAGTAGCTGGGATTACAAGTGCACACCACCACATCTCACTATTTTTTTTTTTTTTGTATTTTTAGTAGAGATGAGGTTTCACCATGTTGGCCAGGCTGGTCTCAAACTCCTGACCTCAGGTAATCCACCCTCCTCATCCTCCCAAAGTGCTGGGATTACAGGTGTGAGCCACAGTGCCCAGCCCCTGCATTTCATCTCTTGCCTACGTACTACACTGCAGAAATCTTGCATAAACCCTCTTCCCCTGTGCTATGGACTGAGTTGTGTCTCCCAAAATTTACATGTTGAAGCTCTAACCCCCAAGGTGGTCACATTGGGATGGGAGGTAATTAGGTTTAGATGAGGTAATGGGAGTGGGGCCCTCGTGCTGGGATTAGTGGTCTTATAAGAAGTGACACCAGGGAGCTTGTCACTTGTCTCTCTCTCTCTCCTTCCCTCCCTCCCCCTTTGCCTGCCCCTGCTACTCCATGTCCATGCATGTACAAAGAAGAGCTCACGTGAACACATAGGGAGATGGAGGCTACGTATAAGCCAAGGGAAGAGGCCTCAGAATGAAACCTACCTTGCTGGTAGCTGGTACCTTGGACTTCCCTGCCTCCAGAACAGTCAGAAAGATATTTGTAGTTCAGGCCACCCAGTCTATGATATTGTTTGACAGTCCAAGCTGACTACCACTCTCTGCTTCAGTGGCAAACACCACCATATGGAAAATAGCTCTTATTCTTGAAAGTTGGATAAGAAAAGAATGTTACATTTCTTTATTTTGTCTCTTATTTTCTCTATAACTCAAGTTGAATCTAATTCTATGTACATGATCTGTTAAGCTGGCAAAAAAATTTCCAGAGCCCTCTTGCTGCCTCTCCACTCAGCGTCATGTCCTGTTTTCAGATGCATGGCAGACACTCGTGGAGGGTCTTCTGGTGCCCAGCCCATTAATGGTGTCTACCCTGGGCTTTGTGAGCTCAAAGTCTGGCCTCTCTGCTACTCTGATGGCAGCCTCACGCCATGGGATTCCTGGGAGTGATTGAAATCTCAAAGTTTGGGGTCAGCCTTCTGACAGTCACCACACAGTCCTGATATCGGAGTTTGGTGACTTCCCCAGGGTGCAGGGTACAACTCTCATCCCTGGTGTCCTGCATGTTGGGGATCTGACCAGAAGAGACCATGTCACGTCAGTATCCCACTGGTTATCCAAGCCTGGACCAGGGCTCTCTATTGAAACCTTGCTGGCCAATCCATCTTATTCCTTAAAAGCTGCCAGCACCACAGCCCTCTTTCTTTCTCTCATTTGTACTTCATAGAGAGTGAGAATTCTAGAATCTTCTTAGATGACATCCAAATTGTCCAGCATTCTTCTTGGAACTAATAATTCCAGTCCAGCCCGATTATCCAAAATATACACTCTGAACATGTGTTATACTTGCTGCACAGTTTCACATCTTAATGCATACAGACTTTCACCTCCCTGCTCATTTGTGATCAGCAAATAGATATAAAACCCACACAATTCTTCCAGTTGCCACACACCTGGGCAAGTATTGTTAGGCATCTCCCTAAAGAAACAGGCATCTGGAACTTGAAGACCACACAGCGGTATGCTCCAGTAGAATTGTCTGTGATGACAGACATTACCTACGTTTGTTCTGTCAAATGCAGTAGCCACTAGCCACAGGTAGATATGGAACACATGAAGTGTGGCTGGGGAAGGTGTCACGACTGAAACATTTGAAATGTAAGACTTTTCATTTTCACTTTAGTGCATTTATACTTGCATTTAAATAACCCCCTGTGGCTAGGGGCTCCTATATTGCCCGGTGGAGGCAGCAGGAAGCATTCCCAAAGTGAGAGCACACAGCTTTTCTAGCACCTTCAGCCCAGAGGCCTGCCCCTCTTGCAGCATTTCAGAGGCATATTCTAACCCAGTATTTTCAAATATGAGTAACACATAGATATCTTTTAAAGAAAAATAGAATTTCTATACTATAATATTGCCTCTGAATTTGATATGCCTTTAGTGCTTCCTGTAAAAGTGATGGCTCAATTCTCTCACCAGTTTTCTCTTATTAAACAGCCACAAAATCTTTATTGGTAGCATGTAAAGATATCTTAGAGCTATTACTTGTCTCCATAAATGCAAATGCTGACACTGCAATTGCAGGACAAGACTTACTTATACGGGCTTATCTGGGGGACCCAAAGTAGCCTTTAAAATGTTACTCTTTTATTCACTTATCAAATGAAAACCACAAACGGAAAATTTCTGCTAAAGAATTCATAAATCCCAGTTTGGTTGAAACTATTCTAACATCAATTTTAAAATATCCCATTTCCTGATACTGCACTACTGGCAAATAAATATCTCCAGTTTCTGAAAATGAGTAGCCTTCACCAGGGCACAGCGGTTACTGACAACCAGCAGTTACTGACAAGCAGTTACTGTGGGACTGACACAGTCCAGTGCCTAGGGCACAGGTAATCCTCTTCCAACAAATGAGGACCCATTATGGAGCTCCTTTCCCTTCTAGAATGCTCTCCAGTTTCTACAACAACAAAATACCTTAGTTAAACATTACCAACTTCCAGTTTGGAATTTCATGAGTCACTCTGGTAATTTTACATCATTCACCTGGCTCTCTCATGCACCTGGATTCTTCTGAAGCATCCAGTCTTGGAAGTGCTTCCCCAGGGGCTTTAATGCTTATCTCAAAATAGTTTCCACATCTCTCCTGTTATAAAGAACACTGTGTCCTCTATAGATCAATACTTACTCCCTGACCGATGAGTTGTAGTTTTGCAGTTGAGGTTTGGTGGACTCAGTTCCAGGAGAGTGATTTAATGATACAGCTGGACATTGCTCTTCAAGATCCATATTCTGGAGAAACCCCCTCCAATGTATTGCCTGTATAACTAACTTGGAGTCATGCTGCCTGTCAGAAATTTAGGTAACCCTAATTGGAATATTCAACTTCACTATGTGGATGGTTCCAGTGTCTCTCCCCCAATTTTATAAAATCCTCAGTGGTACCATCCCATTGTGGTTTTCTCTCATCTCCATACTCAGTACTATGTCAGCCACTTAGGCTCACTCCCTTTACCAGTGCCCTCGAGAAACAGTCACAACTCGCCTGTTTGGAGACAGGGATTCTCTAGCCATGGGTTCAGCTCTTACCATATCACTCCCTCCTCCACTTTCTGCCCATCTTCTGCTAACTTCCAAAGACACATATTCCTAGCACACATCTTTCCCACCAGGCACCACACTGTGGAAACTATTGCCCAGCACTCCTACCCCAAATTCCTTTTTGTTATAAGGAGGAAAAAAAAATGTCAAGCCACAGTCTGGTTTGCATGACCTGTATCTCCATCCATTGATTCAGACTTTTATTTAAAAGAAAAGTTTCTGTAACATCCCTCTGCCTTCTGTGTGTATTTAAAGTAGAATGCTTATTTCCTCAAATCTTTAGTATAGCCAAGTTTCATATGACACATCACCTTCTCATTCAATTCCAGCCACATTAAAGCAGGCACAATTTCTCTGAAGAGGAATAGAACTCCAAAGAGCACCCTGATTATGGCATTATCCCACTCAAACGGAAATAATATCAGCAATTTGTCTGCTAGGGGATGAAATTTAATGACTGTACTCAAATCTTGGAGGGCATAATAAACACTGAAAAACATTCTGAAATGATCAGAATCACTGAAGATGTGATATATATATATTTTATAACAGGCTTTTTCAGTGATAACTTATCTAGAGAGAAAATTGTTTTAGAACCTGGAAAATCAGCTGACATTAAAAGCATGTAAAACTAGACTATTTATAGCCTCCCACTTTCTTGTCTTCTAAATTGTCAGTATCATCTAACATTAAATTGTTTTTTGAACAAAAAATATGTTTTCAATATTTAAATAGTCTTGCCACTTAAAAGTTACAAAGGAGCTAATCAATAGTAGTCACGCAACCTTAAAACTTAGGTTCTATTGTGTGAGAGGGAAATAAAAGAATTCAAGGGCTCTATCAGTTAGCTTTTGCGCATAACAAACCATGCCAAAGCTAATCATCAATTTAGTACATAATTTTGTAAGTCAGTAATTAGGGTTGGGCTCAACAGGGTTGCTGTTGTGGTCTCAGCTGGATAACTCACATGTGTACCATCAACTACCAGATATTTGACAAGGGCGACTGTTCTGGAATGATCTTGCTTGGGACAGATTATTTCTGTTTCATACTTAAAAATAAATAAATGAATCTTTCACCAGGATAGTTTGGACTTGTTCTCGGCTGTTTTGTGGTTTCAAGAGAGAGACAGGGCATGCAAGGTCTCCTGAGATCCAGACGCAGAGCTGATACACAGTTACTTCTGCTGCATTCGTTAAAGCAAGTCACCAGCCAGATCAAATTTACAGGATGGGGAATTAGGTTTCACCTCTCAACAGGAAAAGCTGCAGTCACATGACAAGTGAGCACGGATATAGGAAGAGGAATTTTTTCAATCTACCACAAAGACATGTCCTAAGTTTGAAGCATTTAAAACTTACAAGAATAAGTTTAAAAAAAAAATTACCCAGGAAACTCCTGAGAAAAAATAACAGGGTCCTCATCCACGATTGCTGTTAATTGATAAGCAGTTACTCAAATCACTGTGTCTCTCTGAAGGTACTTTTTATTTGCCCACTCAATCATATCTCTACTCCCACCACACCTGATCTCTTCCATCTTCTTCTCTGGTTTTCTTCAGTCTTCTCAAAACTAAACGAAGTTAATGGTTGATTACCGGTGATTTCTGTCTAAAACTTTATTGTGATAGTTGATGTCCCGGGCGATTTGTTTTGATATTTGACCTAAGTAGACAAGTACTACAACCCTAGAGATTTACTGATAGGCCTATATTCTCCCTTAAGGAATGCTGTCCCTAAAGCTTGTCACACTCTTGTCCAAAATGAAAAACTTATAAAATGTCTTTATAAACAGTATTGCACTTGAGATGCAAGCTTAGATAAGGACTTTAAGAGTCATGTATGTCTAGACTGAAAAGCTAAATTCTACCCATTAAAGATTCCTGACCATATATTTGGTCTGCCAATGAATAATATTGGTAATGAAGCCTACTTCTGGATTTTCAAGTGTGGGTAGATCCCTCTAGACCAGTATTATCCAATGAAAATATAATGCGTGTCACTTATGCAAACTTAACTTTTCTAGTAGCCACATTTATAAAGTAAAAAACAAAAAATAGGTGAAATTAACTTTAAAAGTTTGTTTTATTTAACTCCTTATTTCCAAAATATTAGTTCTTCAATGTAAAATAAAATGTGAGCCTCATTTTGCCATTGAGGGCTAAAAGTAGGTCATGGACTTCTTTTTATGCTCTGTGTCTAACTCAGTGCTTGGCACATAAGATGTGACTAACAGATGTAGGAT
Source organism: Hylobates moloch (assembly GCF_009828535.3). NCBI lineage: Eukaryota > Metazoa > Chordata > Mammalia > Primates > Hylobatidae > Hylobates > Hylobates moloch. The sequence goes on along the minus strand of NW_026652296.1, from coordinate 48,602,173 downwards.
GAATGAAAGAATAATGCCTAAATCAACAAAAAAAGTGAGGGCCTATTATCTGATATTAAGTAATTCAGTCTTTAAAGACTATGTTGTCATTACCCAGAGGGATAACCATATTTTCCCCATGAATTTTTGTTTTAAATGCTTGAAACTAAATGCCAGCCCAAGTGGTTTAATCATACACTTTTAAGCCTTAAACAACCTACATTGTCACTGAATTCCACTTGGAAGCTGATTTAAAGACAGAAATTCCTTAGACATAGAGTAAGTTTTGCATCAAGGCTAGTGTTGGAATAACCAGGAGTGCCTGGTAAGGACAGTCCTTGACTGCCTCAGGGTCCTTCTTAAGGACATATATTTATTTTCCAGTAAATGGATTTCATGTAGTTTACACCTACAACTCCCACTTGACTCTCAGTTCTATGACAGCTATTTTTTCCTCCTATAAAAGCACTTAGTCTCTTAACTCCACTTGATAGGCATTTCTTCAAATATTCATAAAGTTTTCTGTAAATGTCCAAGTTTCCTTTCTGCATCCATAAATATATCAGTAAAAGAAGAATCACATCTCAAACCAAGACAGGTTTCAAACTTCAGCTTGAGATTTGCTTTGAACTTAAAAATCTCTAAAATGTACATCACAGTTTGTTTTTTCTAGTGCTTTTTCGAAACAAAGAAAGGCTGGGTCTGAAGTGAGGAAAACTGTGAGCAAAAAGAAGAATTATCAGTGGTTGGTAGACCCAAAACACTACACCCACCAACATGACCAACTCGAATGGCATATTTTAATGGGTATGAATTCATATGGCTAACAAATCTGCTATCAACAAGGGACAGCTCTGCTTTTTACCTCCTCAGTCATTTAGTCATTAAATTAAAAAAAATACTGAATATTTGCTATTGAACAGTGCTGGACTAGCAGCAATGTGGAGCACTCTAGAAGCATAACTCATGATCCCTTCCTCTTTCCTTCAAGTTGTTTAAGTTCTATTTGGGCCAGGCACAGTGGCTCATTCCTATAATCCCAGTCACTAAGGAGGTAAAGGCAGGAGGATTGCTTCTTGAGGCCAGGAGTTCGAAACTGCAGTGAGCTATAATCACACCACTGCACTCCAGCCTGGGCAACAGAGTGAGATCCCATCACAAAAACAAAATAGTTTGTTTTGGGAAATAAGCCCAAGGTCATCTCAGTGCCACTGTTCCTCCCTGTTTCCTTTTTGCAAAATCCCTTTAGCGTGAGTGGATTGCTTCCTTAAAAAGACTATCCTCTCACCTCAATAATATAATATACTACAGTCAGCTTTATTATTTGTAATTATTGCTGTTATCAATACCTGGAAAATATGATTGATTGATAGAGAGCTGTCTAATTGCTGATCTGTCTCTAGTTTTGCTACAGTCATAAAAAGCTAAGAACAAAACAATAGGTGGCAGGCACTTGCACATTCTAAAATGAAGTATTGGGCATGACTTACAGAGGACATGGGGGAAGAGAAACGTTGTCATGGCCTGAGCCCAATACTCACAAGTGTAAGGCAGTGTCAATTAAGAGTAAACTATCAAAGAAAGAGATGGGGAAAGTCATTGGTTTGCTGTGGATTTTTCCTCCCTCACCCAGTGTTGGTGGGAAGCAGGGTGGTTTGACCCCAGTCTGAAAGAGGCTTCAGGAAATCTGGTGGAGACTGTGTTCCCTAAGTGGTGTTAGACCCTCAGGTGGAAAGTCTCAGGAAGAGAAACTGATTATGGCTGCCCCAGCTGCCCTGACAATGAAGCAAGGAGAGTCAGCCATAATGGAAATGGCCTGGACTCTCACAGATCAAGAGGACCAGCCAAAGAAGATGCCTAAAGTGGAATTCTCTGAAGCAGAACTAGAGGCAAGTCTCTCAGTTGAGAGGATCTTAGCAAATTGAGGCTGCAGGCTGCACCCGCAGAGAAAAAGCTGGGAGTTAGTGTCATCCATGTCAAGGACCCCTGAAGATTCCTTCAGTATATGTGCAGAAAAAGCTTTGTGCATTGGCCAAGCCCAGAGCATAGCAAAGCCAGGGCATGAGAGTCTCACAAGGAAGACCTCCCCTGCCTCCCTCCACCCAGCTCTAAAGGGGTGAGAAACTATCAAAGGAGGCAGGAAAGAGGAGGAGGAGGAAAGGAGAAGCACAAGATAAGAAAACAAATCAACAGTTGTCTACAATCCCTTTTCCCTGTTACAGGGTTCTATCAGTTGGTGAAGTGAGAAGCTTTAGCTGTACTTGAAGTAGTTAAGAGTTTTGATTAGTCCGTGGGGCTGGGTACTTTCATTACTGAAATGAAACACTTTTGTGCTGTAAAGTGATTAGAGAATTTTAGTAGTCTGAGTTATGATATACATTAAAGACGTTTTGGGGTTGGACCAACATTTCATCCAGGAAATGATGCAAACTAATATCACACAATTTGGATAAGTTCTGGAGAGTAAGAATAGAGTTATTTTGTGATTCTTCCTTCTAGATCTTGCTTTTTCAACGTAGTAGTGATATACATTTATGTGCTTGCTTATTTTCCCTCTTTCTCACTGGAACATAAGCTCCCCAAGGGCAAGGACCTTTCTCTTTTATTCATCATTGATTCCTCTGAGCCTAGAAACACGTCAAGCACGTTGTGAGTGCTTAGCAAATATCTGTTGAATAAATACATAAATGAATAGCTGTGGATAGGGGATTAGAGGCTCTTCTACATGATTTTTCTTGGGGAAAATGTCTTGGCTGAAATTTTTTTAAAAAAGTAAACATAAAAATCCATAAATAATCCCTGCAAAAATAATAGTTTATGAATAGTGCTTACCCAGTCTAGCCATAATTAACACTGGCTTCGGTGGAGGAGGCTCAAAAGTCACATTTAGGCTTCCCTTGTCTAAAATCTCAGCTGCTTACAATATTCAGCTTATGTAACTAATTATACTGTGGCAGCTTTTCTTCCTCCTCTGCATTTGCTCATGTGATATTCTACTGCTAATAAAACTGTCAATTTTCTTTTACTTCAATAAAAGGTCACACATGACAACAACCCCTTTTGCCTACTAACAGCAAGAGCCTTATTAATATTTTAAATGTACACAGTGATATTTCCAAAAGGTCAGATTTTTTAAAAGACATAAAATGTCAGTTCTAATTCTTTTTCCTCCCCTTCTCTGCCCCCCATCCCATCACCACCACGTTGCTGTTCAGCCTTAGATATTGTGCTTATTATAAATTGTGTTCAACCAGGTAAACATCAGGTGGGGGTATCAGTTTGGGGGCACCACACAGGAGGTGCACATCTTTACTGCCCATAGTTGTCCCATGGCTAAATGTACAAACATGGCCATAATGGGCAGCTTTCTGAATATAAATATTTTATGAGCTAGCACCAATAGGTCTTATATCTTAGTCTTTTTTGCAACACTATGCTAATCTATGCCATGGAACAAATTGCCCCACAATTTAATGGCTTAAAACAAGAGACACTTTGTGAGTCAGAAGTCTGGGTATGATTTAGTGGGTGCTCCAGTTTGGGGTCTCTCACAAGCTGCAATCAAGAGGTTGGCAGGGGCTGCAGTCAGCTCAAGGCTCAAGGGAGGGAGGACTTACTTCCAAGCTCACTCAAGTGGCTGTTGACAAGATTCAGTGCTTCTCAGGATGTTGGACTACGAGCTGGATTTTGACCAGAGGCCCCCCTCAGCTCCTTGTCACCCGGACCTCTCCACAGGACAGCTCCAGCATGGCACTGAACTCCCTCAGAGCAAGCGAGAGGGTAAGGGGTAGCAAACAAGGTGGAAGTCACAATCTTTCTGTAGCATGACCTCGGGAGTGACGGCCATTATTGTTGCTGTATTCTCTGTATTTAAAGTGAGTCACCAGGTTTAGTTCACATTCAAAGAGAGGGGATTACTCAAGAGTATGGATACCAGGAGGCAGGAATCACTGGGTCCCATCTGAGTGAGGCTGTAGAGGCTGCCTACTACAAAAGGTGAGCTTGAATTTTCACCAAATACTTAAAAAACAAAAAAATTTTAAAAAAAACCGTCTACTGTGTGATAAGCACAGCATTAGGAATTTTATGTAAAATAATTCATTATTTTAGAAAAAATTTATAGGGTGGATGGATGCTGCTAACATCCACATTTTATAGATGAAGAAACTGAGGCTCAGCAACATAAAGTAACTTCTCCAAGATCTCATGACTGGTTTGAGGCAGCCCCTGCTCTTATTCTTTGCATGACACAACTTTAATCTGCTCCCTCTCCAGCCTTCCTTTGTGATCAGTGATGGATATTTACAGATAGTCAGCTAGGACTTAGGTCACATCTGTGGCTATGAGAGTATGAAATGAGCTAGATTCATGCATATGGTTCAGGAATTGGACCATAACTTACATAGAGCAAACACTATTGTTTTTCTATGCTGAAAACTAGGGACAGGAGTGAGTCAGACATGACCATTACCTACAGAGAGCTACTGTGTGCAGGGGACTGAGATGTAAAGACTCTGATACGGGGCAGAATGATCAGTAATTAATCCATTCAGATTCAATGAATCTTACCTGGGAAAGGATATCATGAAAGGATTTGCCAATTTTATTTGTCTAAGGAAGCCAAAATGTGGTTTCTGCCTATGAATGATTTAAGGACCCCACCTTGCTCCTTGTGGGGACATGATTTAAAACGTTACCTACTACTAAGCTCTACTAAAACTACGCCAAATTGCCGAAGTGCAAGAGAAGTTTCCTCTGCAGCTTAAATTCTCTAGAGTAGTAATTTTATTTAATCTGGGGTCCACAGAACCCTTCAAGTAGCTAATAAAAGCTAAGAAACTTCTTCTCAGACAAATTAAGATATTCTCAACACTACACTATCAGAGTTTCCATGTCACCAGTTCACAAACATCTTTTTTTTTTTTGAGACGAAGTCTCGCTCTGTCGCCCAGGCTGGAGTGCAATGGCGCGATATTGGCTTGCTGCAACCTCTGCTTCCCAGGTTCACGCCATTCTCCTGCCTCAGCCTCCCGAGTAGCTGGGACTACAGGCGCCCGCCACCACACCCGGCTAATTTTTTCTATTTTTACTAGAGACAAGGTTTCACCGTGTTAGCCAGGATGGTCTCGATCTCCTGACCTCGTGATCCGCCCGCCTCGGCCTCCCAAAGTGCTGGGATTACAGGCTTGAGCCACAGTGCCCGGCCACAAACATCTTCTTTAGCATTAAGATAAAAATCAGGCCAGTAATCCCAGAGCTTCGGGAGGCCAAGGAGCAAGGAGGGAGGATCGCTTGAGCCCAGGAGTTTGAAACCAGCCTGGGAAACGTAGTGAGACTTCATCTCCACAAAAAAAAACAAAAATAAAAATAAATTATCAAGGAGTGCACATGGATATATAAATTATCCAGGAGGCAAGCACCTATCCCAGCTACTCAGGAGGCTGAGCCTGGGAGGTGGAGGTTGCAGTGAGCTGAGACTGCACCACTGCACAATCTTTCTCAAAAAAGAAAAAAAAAAAAAGGAAAAGATAAAGTCACGTGACCACTTGATTTAAACATCAAGATACCAATGAGAATTACTTGATAATCATCATCTCTATCTTTTCCATCCACCCTGAAGAATCAGGCTTATAAAATCATATCTAGTCCAGGAAGCAGTACCAGTATATTCAAGGAGGAATTCTTGTATATTTTGTCTTTAATACCATGCAAAATGAGGAGGGCCCCCTACTGTGGTATCAGTAGAAACCATGAGGAGAAATGGAAATCCCACTTCAGCTCAGAAGTAACAAGAACAAACAATGAAAGAATAATCAATACCAATTCTATACAATCTTTTCCAGATAAATAGAAGATAAAATAACACTTTTCAATTTATATTATGAAGCTATATTACCCTGATAGCAAAACAAAGATAGTATAGAAATGGAAAACAACAGTTCACTATCCCTCAGAATTATAGATGGCCGGGCGTGGTGGCTCACGACTATAATCACAGCATTTTGGGAGGCCGGGGTGGGCAGATCACCTGAGGTCAGGAGTTTGAGACCAGCCTGGCCAATATGGTGAAACCCCACCTCTACTAAAAACACAAAAATTAGCTGGACATGGTGGCGGGTGCCTGTAATCCAAGCTACTCGGGAGGCTGACGCAGGAGAATCGCCTGAACCTGGGAGGCAGAGGTTGCAGCCAGCTGCGATCGCACCATTGCACTCCAGCCTGGGTGACAGAGCAAGACTCCGTCTCAAACAAACAGACAAACAAAAATTAGTAAATAGAATTCAGCAACATATAAAAATAAGTAGGTACTATAAGCAAACAGAGTTCATTTCAGGGATGCAAACCTAGTTTAGTATTTAAAAATTCATATATCTCATCATATTAACAGGCTAAAGGAGAAAAAATATGATTACATCAATCAATGAAGAAAAAGCATTTAAAAAAATTCAATATCTATTCATAATAAAATTCTTAGTCAAACAAGCAAAAGGGGAGGCTCTTCAATTAAGTACATCTACAAAAAAACCCATGGCTGGCATTATGATTAATAGTGAAAAACTGAATGTTTACTCTCTAAGATGGAGAATAAGGGAAGGATGTCCTCTCATCACTTTTATTCAACATAGCACTGGAAATTTTAGCCAGGTCAATAAGGCACATATAGATCAATCAATCAATTGATCAACCAATCAATGGCATATAGATCAGAAAGAAAACAAGATGATTTCTATTTTCAGATAATATAGTTGTCTATGTAGAAAGTCTAAAGGGATCTACAAAAACACTCCTACAACTGATAAATGAGTTCACAAAGCTTGCAAAATAAAGATAAACATAGAAAACTCAATTATATTTCTATGTACCAACAATGTATATTTGGGAACCAAAATTAAATAAATACTGTTTATAGTCACTCACAACTAAAATACTTAGGTGTAAATCTACCAAAATATTCACAGGACTTCTTTGTTGAAAACTACATAATGCTAATGAAAGAAATAAGCGAAAATGTAAAGAGATGAAAATACCATGTTGGTGGATTGGAAGACTCAATATACCAGTGATGTCAGTTCTTCCCAAATTGTTTTACAGGTTTAATGCAATTGCTAGCAAAATCACCGCAAGTTTCTTGGAGATATAGAAAAGATTATTCTAGAATTTCTAAGGAAGAGACAAGTGACTAGAATGGCTACAACTGAGTAAAGAGTACAGGGGATCTCTCTGTATTATTTCTTACAACTGCACGTGAATCTACAATTATCCGATGACATAATTGTATATCTAGAAAACCTCATTGTCTCAGCCCAAAATCTCCTTAAGCTGATTAGCAACTTCAGCAAAGTCTCAGGATACAAAATCAATGTACAAAAATCACAAGCATTCTTGTACATCAATCACAGACAAACAGAGAGCCAAATCATGAGTGAACTCTCATTCACAATTGCTTCAAAGAGAATAAAATACCTAGGAATCCAACTTACAGGGGATGTGAAGGATCTCTTCAAGGAGAACTACAAACCACTGCTCAATGAAATAAGAGGATACAAACAAATGGAAGAACATTCCATGCTCATGGGTTGGAAGAATCAATATCGTGAAAATGGCCATACTGCCCAAGGTAATTTATAGATTCAATGCCATCCCCATCAAGCTACCAAGGACTTTCTTCACAGAATTGGAAAAAACTACTTTAAAGTTCATATGGAACCAAAAAAGAGCCCGCATCGCCAGGTCAATCCGAAGCCAAAAGAACAAAGCTGGAGGCATCACGCTACCTGACTTTAAACTATACTACAAGGCTACAGTAACCAAAACAGCATGGTACTGGTACCACAACAGAGACATAGATCAATGGAACAGAACAGAGCCCTCAGAAATAATGCTACATATCTACAACTATCTGATCTTTGACAAACCTGACTAAAACAATGGGGAAAGGATTCCCTATTTAATAAATGGTGCTGGGAAAACCGGCTAGCCATATGTAGAAAGCTGAAACTGGATCCCTTCCTTACACCTTATACAAAAATTAATTCAAGATGGATTAAGGACTTAAATATTAGACCTAAAACCATTAAAATCCTACAAGAAAACCTAGGCAATACCATTCAGGACATAGGCGTGGGCAAGGACTTCATGTCTAAAACACCAAAAGCAATGGCAACAAAAGCCAAAATTGACAAATGGGATCTCATTAAACTAAAGAGCTTCTGCACAGCAAAAGAAACTACCATCAGAGTGAACAGGCAACCTACAGAATGGGAGAACATTTTTGCAACCTACTCATCTGACAAAGGGCTAATATCCAGAATCTACAATGAACTCAAACAAATTGACAAGAAAAAAACAAACAACCCCATCAAAAAGTGGGCAGACGACATGAACAGACACTTCTCAAAAGAAGACATTTATGCAGCCAAAAAACACATGAAGAAATGCTCATCATCATTGGCCATCAGAGAAATGCAAATCAAAACCACAGTGAGATACCATCTCACACCAGTTAGAATGGCCATCATTAAAAAATCAGGAAACAACAGGTGCTGGAGAGGATGTGGAGAAATAGGAACACTTTTACACTGTTGGTGGGACTGTAAACCAGTTCAACCATTGTGGAAGTCAGTGTGGCGATTCCTCAGGGATCTAGAACTAGAAATACCAGTTGACCCAGCCATTCCATTACTGGATATATACTCAAAGGACTATAAATCATGCTGCTATAAAGACACATGCACACGTATGTTTATTGCGGCACTATTCACAATAGCAAAGACTTGGAACCAACCCAAATGCCCAACAACGAGAGACTGGATTAAGAAAATGTGGCACATATACACCATGGAATACTATGCAGCCATAAAAAATGATGAGTTCATGTCCTTTGTAGGGACATGGATGAAACTGGAAAACATCATTCTCAGTAAACTATCACAAGGACAGAAAACCAAACACCACATGTTCTCACTCATAGGTGGGAATTGAACAATGAGAACTCATGGACACAGGAAGGGGAACATCACACTCCGGGGACTGTTGCGGGGTGGGGGGAGGGGGGAGGGACAGCATTAGGAGATATACCTAATGCTACATGACGAGTTAATGGGTGCAGGAAATCAACATGGCACATGGATACATATGTAACAAACGTGCACATTGTGCACGTGTACCCTAAAACCTTAAGTATAATAATAAAATAAATAAATAAATAAAATGTTTAATTTATAAAAGTTGGGGGAAAATCATTAAAAGAAAAAAATAAGAATGGCATACTTATCTACTGTGGAATCCCAAGATTTGTGCCACCCTACAAATTCAGAACTACCCTTGGCACTCCACATAGAGGGAAGCTAAGTCCTGCAGAGCAGAGATTGTTTTACAACTTTATTTGGAAACAATGAGCCTAGGCAAGTTACACATCATTGAACCTACAAAGTAGCCACACAAAATAATGACATGAATATAATCACCAAGCTAGAGATGCCTTACAGACACCGCAACTGATATTCAGTTTTTACAGACATTCAGTAAATATATACATCACGGGCATCTTCCATTGACACTTCTTTTATGAAACATTAGAAAATTCTACTTTACTTGGCAGCCATGGGACAACTGGTCCCTATTCCAAAGAATTAGGAATTGCCAACTGATATACAATTATAGGTCATCTTGGAAAGAATTTAAAAAGAAGTAGAGTTTGAGGCTCAGATGAATTAAGTGAAGAGGATTCTGCATTGAAGGGAAGACCTATAAGGAAAATGGAGCTAGTATTTGAGCCCATTTTTAGTCTTTAGTCTCATGCTTTTTCCACAGTACTATACTGTCTCTCTCCAGAGGCGATAGTAAGTCATATACCAGTATTGGTCTACCTTATTTCAATTACTACTGCCTCACATGCAAAGATAATTTATTTAAAAATAAAAAGATGAAATATATGTATAACCATCTGCAACCTGACATAGAGGAAACAAAAAAATAAACTGATGAAACTGGAAGCTATTATCCTAAGCGATCTAACACAGGAACAAAAAAACAAATACCGCATGTTCTCCCTTATAAGTGGGAGGTAACTTTGAGTACATATAGACACAAAGAAGAGAACAACAGACACCAGGACCTACTTAAGGGTGGAGTGTTGGAGTACAGTGAGGATAGAAAAACTATCTACCGGGTACTGGCCGGGCGCGATGGCTCACGCCTGTAATCCCAGCACTTTGGGAGACTGAGGCAGGCGGATCATGAAGTCAGGAGATGGAGACCATCCTGGCTAACATGGTGAAACCCCGTCTCTACTAAAAATACAAAAAATTAGCCAGGCATGGTGGCATGGGCCTGTAGTCCCAGCTACTTGAGAGGTTGAGGCAGGAGAATGGCATGAACCCGAGAGACTGAGCTTGTAGTGAGCCAAGATTGTGCCACTGCACTCCAGCCTGGGGGACAGAGCGAGACTCTGTCTCAAAAAAAAAGAAAGAAAAAGAAAAAGAAAAAGAAAAGCTAGGTACTGGGTACTACACTTATTACCTGAGTGATGAAATTATCTGTACACCAAACCCCCGTGACACACAATTTACCTACATAACAAACTTGCACATGTATCCCTGAATCTAAAATAAAAGTTGAAAAAACAAACCAAAATCAAAAAAAATGGAATTTTGCAGCAGAAGACCCAACACATCTCATTACTGTTATTTTATTAATATTCTTATGACTTTATTATCCCCATTATTTTTCAGTCTCCTGTTCTTTCAATGAGCTTTATGTCTTTGCTGTTAGAGTTTTTAAGATCAAATGAAATTAAATAGATGGAACTTGAAGAGTTAAAGGTACCATAATGAAGATCCATCTATCATTAAGAAATAATTATTACAATAAACAGAAATTAGAACACCAGACACAGTAAGAAATGGGTCTCCTGCCTAAGCATGCCTATTCCAGATTATGCCTGAATGTCTTCCTTCCTCTGCCATCTGAAGTATCTCAGTTGTAAATCTCAATAAAACCTTTAAAAAGCAATTGATAGAAAAATATTTTAGCTAAATGCCTTCTGCAATGATATGTTCAGAGGACTTAATTCCTCCTGCTTATGCTTCTCTCATCTTACGAGGATGTTGAATACCCAAATGTCCCCTTCTAGATAGTTCCTCAAGCAGAACAGAGTTGGCTTCCAGTTGATGATTAATTTAACTCCTGGGCACACTAAAAGATATTATCAAGAACTGCACTGAAGTAAAAAAGAAAAAAAAGAAGGTATAGGAAAAAGCTTGTAAAAATTAGAGTTCTTGTTTTTACCCATTTCTCAAGAATAATTCAAATCTATTCTTAGAGCAATATTTAATGGAAGTTACATTACATGCCTTGCTGCATTTGCCACCTATGTTACCCACAGGTGATTTGAGCCAAATCATCAGTGATTAATCTAAGAGAATCAATATCGTGTATCTCAATAGAATGTTTTGCAGAAATAGCATATGACAAGGCATTGAAATAAACCAGTTTGGGCTTATTAAGAGAAATGTACAAGGCAAAGTCAGTGAAGTTTAAAGTAACTGGTAATAGATATTAAAGAACTAGAAATTAAAGTGACCATGAATAGGTCCTGTTTGCCTATGTGTCATCTTTGCCTTGGGCACATCTGTGGAGTTGTCTTCAGGTTTTCACATTTGTGTCCTCTCTAGAAGAGTCATTATAAGATTATCAACCTAGAAGTGTGGCAATGGCTAAATGGCTACTAGGAGTTTTCAATGGATGGAAGATGCTAGTCAGAATGTCAGAAAATGACCTTAAATGGTGAAACCTTAGAGCTATATTTTTCCCAAAATGGAGTGACATCATCTCATCCTAGCACATCTCAAATTTTCCCTATTTCCCTATTTCATCCCCTTTGAACAACACCACTCTCTGGAGACACAGAAAAGGAAACTTTTTCCCTGCAGCAAGACAGAATTGATACTGGCTCTTCTTATTGAGTCCTTGAATCTACATAGAATAAGCGTGCCATCTTTCCCACACAGCAGACCCTCAAGTATTTGAAAAGAACTATCCCCTTCTTTTCTCTTCTCTTTCTCACATCCATATAAAAATACACAAATGTATACAAATTATCATATTCACTATGTAAAAACCGTGTTCATAAGAAAGAATGAAAGACGCGTACTAAGATAGAATAGAGGGGATATGGATATTTTTTCCCTGTTTCTGTTTTTCATATGTTTTCTACGTTTGTGATGTTGCTTTGGTAATGGGTAAAAAAGGGATATAAAACAAAAAGAAAAATTATCTTTCCTCCTGAAAAAATGTAAGCAAAGAAGCCAATAATGTGCCGAATTTTTGGCACCAAAAGTAATCATATAATGAAGACTTTTCCTTGTCTCCATCTTAAAACTGAGGCCAGGAGAGACGAGGAGCAGATCATGGTTACTGCTGTGATAAACAATAGACTCAAAATGAAGTCTTCTGACCCCCAATCTAGAGTTCACTAATACACCTACATTGGTTTAAAGCAACAGGATTGCTCTTTCCATTTTCTTAGTCCCTGCTCATTAGTGTTTCTTAGATTCCCTTTCTAGTTTTTTGTTAGTTTTTCTTATAACAAAGATTGTTGTTATGAAAATTTTGTTTTGATTTATCAAGGAATGGAATTTGGAGAGATGGTCCTGCTTCCCTATATCTCTCCTTCACCTTGTGTACGTCTGCAGAGATGTCTAAGGGTTTTTCCATTTTTGTCCTATCTTGAAGAGCCATTAGTAAGAACATCAACCCAGAAATGTAAAAATGGCTGCTGTAAATTTGTTCCTGGAAGGATAGTATTAAAGACTTTATATAGATAGAAAGCAACAGTTCAGAAAACTTCCTAACATTTCTGTATTTTACCCATTTTAGTGCCCATTTTCTGGAGTGTCAAGTAATAACTAAGACTTTACACGTAATCCCATTTGTTCCAACTTACCAAGCAACCACAGTTTTTCTTTTTTTTTTTTTGAGACAGAGTCTCACTGTGTCACCCAGGCTGGAGTGCAATGGCGTCATCTCAGCTCACTGCAACCTCTGCCTCCCGGGTTGACGCAATTCTCCTGCCTCAGCCTCCTGAGTGGCTAAGATTACAGGCGCCTGCCACCATGCCCAACTAATTTTTGTATTTTTTAGTAGAGACAGGGTTTCACCATGTTGGTGAGGCTGGTCTGGAGCTCCTGATCTTAGGTGATCTGCCCACCTCAGCCTCCCGAAGTGCTGGGATTATAGGTGTGAGCCACCGCTCCTGGCCTCACAACTGCAGATTAACAAACTCACGGGTCTATCCTGAGGAGACAGATAAATAAGGAGTAAAACAGCCAGGGTTGGAGAGCATCAATCTATACAGACATGCTACCACCACCCTGCTGGGGACAACCCTGAGGCACATGCTGTCCACCAGCTCTCAGGCTTTCCTGGATGGATTCAACCCAAGTGGCCCACAGTGATTACCACTCAACAACACACCCTTTTCCTTCCGTAGCTCACTTCCCCACATCTCGACCAGTGCTTTGTGGGATCACTTTTTAATACGTTGCTGGCACTCACAACTTTTTTTTTAGGGTCTACTTCTGGAGGAACTCAATCTTTGACAACCTCTTCACATACTCACACACACCTGGTGATATATCCCAAAGACCAGAAGATATGTTATCACATATACCAGTTAGAGCTAATCCAGAAGCTAATTCAGAAATAAATGCCTCATCTTTCCTTGAGCATGGCTGAACAGGGCCCTCACCTGTTCATATTCCACTGAAATTTGACTAGGAGGCAAATGACGTGGGGAAAGAATTAAACCCATAGATCTCAGCAGCACATCTCTAGTTATTCCATAACCCCCTTATAGGTGCATCCTCCTCCCCACTGTACTATGAAACAGCTCTATTTACCAACTTGGATGAAAGACAGATTTAGCTTATCAATACGGTGATTACAGGCAACTCAATGGAACTCACAAGAGAATGGAACTCACATAGCTATGAACTGCATTGTACTAAATGGTAACACACTGCCTTTCCCCCCAGCCCCCACCTTCTCAGAGTGTGTCACTTTAAGAGTGATTCACAGGCTGTTTCTCTGAAGTTTCCCATTAAACACCTGGGTTTGGAAAAAAGCGAACCCAGGTGCCATTGAGAAACTTTACTAAATCGGTCCAAGGACATTACTAAAAATGTCCCAGACTTCCTAAATAACGAGAAATTCACCTACAAAAATCCCAAAATGTGTTGCCTTTGCTGCCCTCATCATGCTTTGGAATTTATCCCCATGAGGGCAGAGTTTAGGGACCTGGATACAATTTTATTAAAGGATAGACTAGCAACTTAACAATGATGATATAGAAAACCCCATTCGTAGGCGATATCCTGAAACTTCAGCCTCTGAGATTGGCCACTGGACAATCAGATAAGTAGCCAGCAGCCTTTAGGGAGATCTGAAGGGCCTCGGAGGTGGGCTTGAGGCAGCAGGGTGCTTATCAGGCATTCAGAGGGCTCGAGGCAATAGCCCTTTACCACCCTGTTGCTGTACAGAAGTATTTAAATAGAACAACTATTTTGACCATCCTGGTGGGTGCCAACTGAATATTATGCCATGAGTGGTCATATCTCAGCTCCGGTCAGGGTGACTGACCTCCAGCAGGTATTCTCCATTCTGTTTCTGGTTGCTGCCATATAGAGTGAGCTGGAAAGTGACAATGGCTTACCAGTGCTGAGTAACAAAAGCCAGTTTCCTTATCTCAAGAGAAGCAAAATCCTAGTGCAAGCCAGGCTGCAGAGCTCCCCTGAGATCAGGCTAAGGTGAGGGTTTCTAATATTGTGATCTTGCCTCGCTTCTGCCCTTCCCTTGCCCTATCTGTCTTCCCCATGTCCTCACCAGTATATCTTGGGAGCCCAGTATGTCTTGGGAGTCAGCAAATTCTGACCTCAAGGTCTGATTCTTGAAGACCTGATCTAACAAACTTTCTAAGCCACAGGTTTGGGATTTTTTTTTTTTTTTCTCGACTCTGAATCCCATCAATTCCATTTGTTCCTCTTCTGTTCCTCTTAGGAGCCTCCATTGGTCCCTGTTCCACACAGGTCTTACTTATTTGTGTTGCAATGTTTGCTTTCTGATTCAGAGTCTATGTTCCAATTCCAGAGGACATTGTGTCTCCAAGACTGAGTTCAGTTTTGAAAAATCACCAAGCCTGTGTCTATTGCTTTAGCTATTTCTGTTCTGAATTGTTACTGCCAAATTCCAGGCAAATGTGTAACTGCCAGAGCATGATGTTCCCTCCAAACAAATGGTACTCCTATAGTGTCCTTAACCAACGTATGAACATTTTTCATAGTTATGGTAATACTGTTACAAATAACAGTAAAAATTATCATGTATTGAACACTTACTAAGTGTGGTCTCCAACAGGGATGTTTTATGCATTATTTCATTTAAGTCTCATAGAAACACTTTAAGGTGGGTACCATTTACTGCAATACACTTTAGGGGAAACAAGGCAGAGAGAGTTAAGGAACTTGGCAAACGTCTCACTACTACCACGTGAAAGAGGCAGACTACGGGCTGTAATCTGTCTGGTACTAAAGAGTGGTTCTAATCACACTCTTGTTGTGTCTCCTCATAGGGAAGAGTTGAGCAAAGCTTCCTAGCACTGGTAGGACAAAGGTAAAGCCCAGGTTACTTTTCCAGGTCACGAAAAGCCCCTTAGGCTCAGCAAACCTCTGCCTCTTCTTTCCCTGTCATCAAGGCTATTGCTCTTGCTACAGCAGCCCGGAACACAGCTGTTCATTTTCTGCCCTGCTGGGGTCCTGCTGTATAATCATCTGTCTTAACCCATTTTTTGTTGTGGTATTAATGTAATGCCACAGAATGAGTAAAATAAAATAAACAGAAATTTATTTGGCTTATGGTTCTGGAGGCTGAGAAGTCCAAGATCAACCGGCTGCATCTGTGAGGGCCTTCTTGCTGTGTCATAACATGGTGGAAGGCATCACATAGGTGAGAGAGAAAAAAGAGGGCCAAATGCATCCTTTTACCAGGAACCTGTTCCTACAATAACTAGCCCACTCCAGAGATAATGTCATGAAACCATTCGTGAGGGCAGAGCCCTGGACCTAATCACTTCTTAAAGTTCCCACTTCCCAATTCTGTTTGCACTGGGCATCCAACACATGAACTTTGGGGGACACATTCAAACTATGGCACCCACTCTCATCAAATCACATTATTCCTTTATGTGGTTCAAATAGCCAGCCATTTCATTATCCTCTTCTAAGGTTCTCAAAAAGAACATTCACACAAAAATATGTCTTAGTAATGTAGAATTGACTGAAGCGAGCATTTTAACAATGATTTGTACAAGGAACAATGCAACAAGTCTCTTTAGGCGTAGGGGTCATCTCTCTCCTTGAACTTTCTCTATACACACTGCTCAGCTGACCTCTGCCTCTTCTTTCTACAAAATTATTAAAGTTATCTTCCATCCTTTATGTGAATGTGGAAGAAAGCTTAAAGCTAAATTCCATGCAACTTTGTTTTGGCTTCTTGCAGAGTCTGAATGATTAACTTCGTACAAGTAGAAAACTTAAATATATAACTTTGCCACAAAATAAACTCGTCACCAATAATTTTGGAGAATAAAAATGTCTTTGATATTCAAAAAATAAAAATAAAAAATAAAAAATAAATTCCATGCAACTGCCACATATCAAAGGCTTTTTTCAGAAGATACAGTTTTCCCAAAAAATGACTTTCTTCCATCTGCTGCTAAGATGATCATTTTTTCCTATGTGACATATGTAAGTTAAGGAGAGCAATCAATATTGGGTAGAGAGAGCAGCCATTTTTACTGCCGTCCTGGCCCCCAGAAAATGCAGATGAGGGAGGTTTGTGGCTTCTCAAAGCCAAGACAAGGTTCTGCCAACTTTTGAGATGCTCTACATATTAATAAAAATGAAAAAAAGGTCAAAACAGAGTTCAAACGTTGTGGCCAATTGGATGTATTTATCTTGGAAAAAATTCTACAATTTTAATATGTACATACAAATGTGTAACAATATGATGGTGCTATTCACAGACAGTAGAAGATTTAGTTTTAGCTGAAAAAAAAATCGTTATGTACTACAAGTTTTGTAATGGTCTGATCATGAATTTGGGTCCAGTACTGGAATAAAAGTCTTTTTAATCTGTGCCCGGGTATCCTCCTGACTATATGCCTATCTTCATTTGGAGAAAACATCTAGATCTAATCTTAAGATCTTTTGTGAATGTGAAGCCCTACAAAATGGACCTCCCTTTCCCCTACCTGCTCCTTATCGTAATATCGCTTGAGTAAGGATCAGTCCAAACAGCTAGATCAATTCTTATTTGAGTAAGAATATTCTTTCCATATACATTGATTAATATATGGATAGCTATAGATACAATGACAGAGCATTAAGGGGAAACTATACAGCCTGGCTAAAGGAATGGAGAGACACATTTACACAGATGAGTTGCTTTCAGGAGTTTCCCCGAGCAATGAATCAGTCTGTCCAATTGCTGCTTTCATTCAATCCCGTAAGTCCTGAAAAATCCCCACCAATAAGCACACTGCCTTGTTGCGTGTGTCGTATGTGCTTGCAGAATCACATCAATCTTGAATTAAGGAAACACCCTGCACTGTACAATCCCATGGTTGATGAAGTTACAAAACACATAGAGTTACTTGACAAGAAATTGCCACCGAAAAATAATGCAATTGCAACCTTAAGCCATCCTAATGCAGCTCCTCTTAAAAAAAAATAGTAGTGCTCTGTAATTTGTAGTTTCCACTTTTCCACTGGAAATAGTGGCATCAATATCTTGTCAGTGAGAAATTAAAAGGGACGTGCCATCCCTTTATTCTTTATAGACTGGAAATGATGGAGCTTCTTAGATGAACAGGCACCATCTAGGTGTGGCGCATGGTAGATGAACTCCAAAGATACAAGCAACAATTATTTCCCTCTCTGTGCCCTCATGTTACCCCCCACCATCAAGAAATGGAACCTAATTCTCCTCCCCTCAAACTGAGTTGGCCTTAATGACTTGCTTGACCAATAGAATGCTGTAGAAGTGACATTCTGGACTTCTGAGGCTAGGTCTCTAGAAAATTCCACTTGGGACTTTTGGATACTTCTGCTTGGATGCCAACTCTATGCTGTAAGAAGCCCAAGCAACATAGAGGGGCCACTTGTAGATTTTCTAGCCAGCAGTGCCAGAGGAGCTCCCAGTCAGCTGCCATCCACGCAGATAAACCATCTTAGATGTCCAGCCCAACTAAGCCTTCAGATGATCATATCTTGACGTTCCGTCTGACTACAACTGCATGAAAGACCCAAAGAGAGTGGGTGTATTACACTGTTGTTTTAAGACACTAAATGTTAGGGTGGTTTGTTACACAACAGTAGGAAGAGAAGAGGAGAAGCAAAAAAGAAATCCCTGGAAGGTCTATCAAATTATAAGACCCACCTTACACCTGAAAGACATATCTCAAGAGAGAGAACCTAACTAAGGGATCTGTGTTTTGAAAAAGTGTCCCGGATTCAGCAACTTTTGGAGAAGACCTAGTTAATGTGGAACAGGATTGCAGCTGGCAAACCTCACGTATTTTAATTACTAGATAATTGTGACACTCTCTCCTTAAACTAAGAAGCAGTGACTTTAATCTGCTCATTTGATAAATAAGACTGAGCTTGTAAGTGATTCTATGAGGTTAGAAATTCTTCAATTGGTATAGGCTTCAAAGTTATTTTGAGTCAATTAAAGCTGATCTTTATTTCATCCTATTTTGAATGTTGCCTCTTGATATGGAATTTAAATTTGAGGGTTTAGACTCTCAAATTTAGGAGCTCCCTGAACCCTTTTATCTTTTCATTGTCATGCTTTTCATTTGAGTAACTAAATTTTAAATTCTATCATGAAGTAATCTTGATTTTTTTTTTTTTTTAATTTGTAGAGCTGGTGTCTCACTCTGTTGCCTAGGCTGGAGTGCAGTGGCACACTCATAGCTCACTGCAGCTTTGAATTCCTGGGCTCAAGTGATGCTTCTGCCTCAGCCTCCTGAGTAGCAGGGACTCTAGGTACACACCATCATACCTAGCTAATTTTTATTTTTATTTTTTATTTTTGGTAGAGATGAGATCTCACTGTGTTGCCCGGGCTCGTCTTGAACACCTGGCCTCAAGCAGTCTTCCCACCTTGGCCTCCCAAAATGCTGGGATTATAGGCATGAGCCACTGCACTCAGCCTGGAGTAAGGGTAATCTTTAAAATGAAAGATGAACTATTACTTTATTCTTAAAATTATTTTATATAATTTACAACAAGTGGTACATCTTTATTAACTTCAATTATGTTAACTTTTTGGTTTAGATTAACAGGAGTGGGCGAATTTCCTATGAAGGACCAGAGAGTCAATATTTTAGGGTTTGAGGGTCACATGTAGGGTTTGAATGCCCATGATGTACATTCTTCCTTTTGTTTGCTTTTTTTGTCTTTTCCTTCTTTCTTTTTTTCCTCTTTTTACAATCTTTTAGAAATGTAAAAAACATTCTTAGCTCCAGGATGTACAAGGCTGTGGTTGCATTTGGTTCATGGGCATGAACAAAATTTTATATACAGAATATATAGGATGAAAAATTAATGATATTTCATGAATAAAAGGAACTATTATTGGTAGAATATGGTTATTGTTATTATTAATATTTTTGACGTGTCTACATTTGCTTTTTATTCCTAAGTTTCTCAACTTATCCTAATAGGGCCAAATGGAGAAAGAAATATGTTCCAATAACGTACCTTCAAAGTTAGTTTACAAACGTGTTTATCTGTCAAACATTTCCATTCACTGAAAGAAAACAGTTTATGATGCATCTTATTCAAATATTACTTTGAAAATGCTTGATTAAACAAAATTAAGCAAGTTTGTTTATTGCAGGGCTTCTCAGGGCCTTGAATATGTGACTGTATGTTGCAGATTCCAAGAGATTCAGCATGTAGCATTCAGCATTTCCTAAAAGTATTTTTAGAAATATTTGCAAGATCATTTTAAGGAGATAGTGGTTTCCATAAAGCAACTGGAAACAGCACTTCTTTAATTTGTGTAAATTTAAGGGGTACTAGTGTAATTGTGTTACATGGCTATATTGTGTAGCAGTGAAGTCTGTGTTTTCACTGTGCTCATCACCCAAATAGCATACCTCGTACCCATTAAATAATGAAATAAAATCTGAGTTCTAAGAAAATTAGTGAGGGGTATGTGTGAACTAACGAGAAGAAACAGTGGGCTGTGGTTAGTATGCCACTGGGAAGCATTGTTTCCCTGCTACAATTTAGTTTCTAAAACCTTCCTAGGTTAAATGTCTCCTGCACACTGTTGTGAAGCCTATCTTTTCACAGGAAAGTCTTTGGAGAAGTGTCTGACAGTTTCTTATGGATGGTGGGCTGATGTTTAGGTCAGACCAAAATAGCATTCACACTTAGGAGCTAACTGCCAACCTGGAAAATTACCTCTCTGACCAGAAAGTTGCTGAAAACCTTTCTTTCTTTTTAATGTGCCTGACAACTTTAAAATAGAAACTAATAAGAATGCTTATTTCCCCTGATGTGATAAAAGGCTGATAAAATGGGAATTAAATGATTGACTAAGATGTGAAATTTTGATGTTCTCAGCTTTTGTTGCCCATGAAATTTTTTAACCCCTTTACTTTGGGTCACAGATATTTCACTCTACTAATTGCACTTTTATTTCTCTGAAGCTCTTCATTTTGTCATTTGAGTTACAAGATAGTGTAATGGAAAGAACACAGGTTGATGCTGCAACTCAGTTATGCATTAATAATGTGACTTTAAGGAAGTCACTTAACTTCACTGACCTCGTTAGTTCTCTGTAAAATTGATGTGATAAAAAATAACATAGCATATAAAGAGTTTTTGTCATGTCATATACATAGTAGGTGGTTAAGAATGATTTATTTTCTCTTTCTTTCTTTACTTCCCTGTTGCCTAATTACCTCTCAGTTCTAGGCCTGCACAGCACAATACACTTCGAGTAGTTCAAAAAAATTGACACTATAGGAATGAGTTCATGATCTGAGATGGTAAGCAGAGGCAGCAGAGGGTTTCTTTTTGGTATTTACAAGGATGTACCAAAGCTTTGTGACAAACATCCAGAAATTAGTGATTTCCCCAGGGTGAGAAACTGAGTTTTAAAATAATAAGTGATGGAAATATTGGTTTCTGCCAAGCAGCTTTCTCACAAAGAAGACTCTATCTTTGTGAGCTATGCAACATCTTAAGAGCTTTCTACAAGCTCTGAAAATCTTCCCTGTCTTTTCCTGTCAGTCAAATATTCCTGCCAATTTCCATTATTGGAAGGCAGTAGCACATTTACAGTCAAGACACTTCCCTATGCTTGTTTTAGCAATTCCGTGGCACATGTTTTGAATTTACATTTTTTTATATTTCTGACTTTATAGAAGCTCACCAAGGAAATACAAGGTGCCCAAATAGCTGTCAACAATGCTTCCAAAAATATGATTACTGTATAGTTAACAGATTCTCCATGGCCATTGCTGAGCAAAACTTGACCAGAACCAATTTAAGAAAAGATAGAGAATCCAGGCAACCCAATTGCCATAGGGGGTGAAATATTTCAAAGACCTGCCTTTCCAAAATAGCATCAAGTACAGATGGTTTCCCAGGGCACTTCGACTAAACTTTGAAAGAACAGATAATTCTAACGTTTATCATTGTAGCTTTGTCTAAAGCACAAGAAAAAAAGAAAGAAAAACTTCATTTTTTTCTTTGAAAATACTGTAACACTGCTACCAAAACCTGACAGTCAATACAATAAAAGAAAACTCTAGATCAAGTCCATGATAAAAAGTGATACAAAAATCCCAACAAAATATTAGCAGACAAAATGCAGCAGCATGTTAAAAAATAAAACAGAATAACAAGATGGGATTCAATAGAAAAATTTAACAAGGAATCCATACTAATAAATGTATTAATATAATTTATCATATAAATAGACCAAAAGTGGACATTCATCACCATAAATTCTACAAAATGCCTTTATAGAATTTGATGATAAATGGCATTATATATATACATATATATGTACACACATATATGCCATATGTCATACACACACATAAAATGCCATATATGCACACACATATATTAATATAATAATTTATATATATACACACACACACATACACCATATCAAAATCCACTCGATTTAAAAAACCAGTATGAAGTAGAAATAAAATAATGCTCTGAAATATGAATGATTATAGCCTAAAGTCAGCAATAGGTTTATTGGGGAAATACTAAACAGCATTCTCATTAATGTTAGCAATAAGACAAAGATGCTGCTATCACCATTATTAGATAACATTGCTCAAGAAATACCAGCTAATAAAGAAAAATTTAAAAATTACAGTGAGAAACCAAGAAATGAAATAGTCATTGCAGAAGTTCATATGAGAAACTGGAATCTAATTTAAAACAAAAACAAACAATTCAAGAATTCAAAAAGTATCTGGGCACAAAAATATAATACACAGACTTTAATAACCTTCATACATTCAAATTATTAGAAGATATGATGGAATAAGAAATGTCACATAAAGTAACAATCAAAAAAGGTACATAAATAAATTTAACAAAAATATGAGCGATCTGTTAAAAAAATACATAGTGACACAAAAACATGGAAAAAAAATTCCATGTTCTTAGCACCATAAAGTTATTAAGCTGTCCTGGCTTAACTATAAATTGAGGGTGATCCAAATAAAAAGACAAGTAGTATTCTATTTGGAACAAGATAAATTCACTCTAAACTTCATATGAAAAAAATGGGCAAGCAAAAATCACCTTGAATATTAAAAAGCAACATTGAGGGTGGAGGATTAGGGCAAACAAATACTGAAGTTTATTATATAGCCACAGTAATTTGAATATTATACAGCCACAGTAATTTGAATATTATACAGCCACAGTAATTTGCATGAACAGTAGTCTGATGCCCTTTCCATCCACTCTGATTCAACATTTCAATTGGCCCAAACTTTGTCTAATATGGAGTTGGCTTTTCTGTTTGTCCCTCTTGTTTTCCCTTCTTGTTTCTAGTGATTTATGTAGAGAGACGGCATATGGCAGCTAAATGCTGTCATCTTCAATCTAGAAATTTCTATTTCCTTTTGTGCCTTTTGAACTTTTCACCATATGCATATATCACCTATTAAAAATAAGTAGGAATGATTTTTTAAAATAAAATAAGGAAAGGTCAAATATTTAGCTTTGGGTATTTAGCCTTTCTAATTTGGTGGTCATATTTATGATCTAACAAAGTCCTGAGGTCTCAGAGAGATGACCACAAAAGGCAAGGAGAGGTTTGGTCATTCCCACTTTCACCTTAACAAAAATGAAAACAGAACAAAAGTGGTCCACACTTTACCACTATACAATTTGTCCACTTATCCAAAAACCACTTGTATGCCTAAGCTACTGGAAAAAAAAAAAAAAAAAAAAAGAAGGAAAGGAAAAGGAAGTGCTCGGGTTTTTCAGTTTATTCGTGTTCTGACTGGAAGATGTCAGTAAGAATGACTTCTTCTGTTAAGTGTTTGAGACCCATTGAAACACTGTCTCTGCAGTTTATGACACATGGAGGCACTTAAAGTTAAATGTTTCCCCTATGTATACGGCTGCTGAGCATAAAATATAATTTTACTATTTTAAATACTTTATATTATGTATCCTTTTTATGTATTCACTACAGCAATTGGTCATGATTTTTTAGAGTTACTCAATACTGAGTCCTTGATGGGAAATGCAACCCTTAATTTTACTACTGTTGCTTTAGAAACTTTATTTGGATTTTTGTTCATCTAGTTCATTTGCTATTGGGGCTTCCCTGAATACCTACTGGTGAAATTGAGAAGTTGCCTTTTTTTTTCTATTTTTATTTTATTATTATTATACTTTAAGTTTTAGGATACATGTGCACAATGTGCAGGTTTGTTACATATGTATACATGTGCCATGTTGGTGTGCTGCACCCATTAACTCGTCATTTAGCATTAGGTATATCTCCTAATGCTATCCCTCCCCCATCCCGAGAAGTTGCCTTTTTAATGCTTAAATTTTGGAAGAAAATCTATGGTCCAGTAAGATACACAGTGAGGTGATCAGTTGCAGTGGCCTGCTCCATAATCTCTTAATATTTGGCTTAGTTGCTTCAGCAAATGATTATACATTTACTTTATACTGACATAAAGACAACACATTATGGATCCAGAATTTCATAGATTGCTATGTTCTGGGAAAATATGCCTTGAAGGCTTCTTAAGTGAAAGTTAAAATATAATTGA
This sequence comes from Hylobates moloch, assembly GCF_009828535.3. Taxonomy (NCBI): domain Eukaryota; kingdom Metazoa; phylum Chordata; class Mammalia; order Primates; family Hylobatidae; genus Hylobates; species Hylobates moloch. The sequence goes on along the minus strand of NW_026652296.1, from coordinate 48,577,788 downwards.
TAGAACTCAGCAGTTTCAATCAAAGAATGAGTGTTGTGATATGGACTGCAAAGCAGAAAAGTAAAGGTGAATCAAATTTGCTCTGAATGTGGAAGTTTTCCAATTGTTATCTCTTAATCCTCCAATAGGTGTGGAGTCCAGAGTTACACGGGGAAATGGAGTGCAAGATGGGGTTCACAGATACAGTGCTTTTGATTCCTTCTCAAATGCTAAAGGCCTAGATTTGATGTTGCAGTTAAGGACTAAAGAAAAGGCACACAAGGTGGCATAACATCTCCTTTGCATTTTATATTATTATTACTTCCAGATAGCAGCCCATGGCTGGGTTTAGTGTCTCATGCCTGTACTCTCAGCACTTTGGGAGGCCAACGTGGGAGGACTGCTTGAGCCCAGGAGTATGAGACCAGCCTGGGCAACATGGTGAGGCCATGCCTCTATTATACATTTTTTAAATGTTAAAAGAATTCACAACTTATGACTTGAAGGTGGGTGGCATGTCAGAAAAGGCTATATTTGGTCGGGTGTGGTGGCTCACGGCTGTAATCCCAGGACTTTGGGAGGCCGAGGCAGGAGGATCACCTGAGGTCAGGAGTTCGAGACCAGCCTGGCCAACATGGTGAAACCTCATCTCTACTAAAAATACAAAAATTATCCCTTTGTGGTGGTGAGCACCTGTAATTCCAGCTACTTGGGAGACTGAGGCAGGAGAATTGCTTGAACTCAGGAGGCGGAGGTTGCAGTGAGCAGAGATCACACCATTGCACTCCAGCCTGGGTACCAAGCGTGAAACTCTATCTCAAAAAAAAAAAAAAGAAAAGAAAGAAATGGCTACATTCTTCATTAACTGAAAAAAAATAAAAAGAAAAAGAAAAGAAAGAAAAACACCAGAGCTGGTAAATATTGGATTTACTTCAAAATTCCCTGGTGCTAGGGTTTTAGATAACTGTCTTCCTTTATTGCTGATTCCTTCAGCAAACATCTTTTGAGCTTCCATCATGTGGAACTCCCTACAAAGTACAGGAGACCAGATGATTAAACGCACCATGGTTCTTGCCTTCTAAGTATCCCACAGTCTGGTGATGGAGACAGACATGGTATCACTTCATAAAGAAAGAACTGGTGGTTTTCTTAGGACCCCACAAAGTGTGTGTGTGGAGGAGGGCAGCTATGATGGGATCTGCTTGGGGGTGGATAGGGAAGGCATCCCAAAAAATTAAAGAAAAGCTGCATTTAGAAGACATAGACATGTGATATCAAGAAACATCTTGGGCCAAGGCTAAACAACTACACAGAGATCTCTTTGATTGTCCAATGAGGAAGAGACACAGGAGTATGTGCAGAAGTGAGAGGAACAGGACCCAACTGAGATCTCCAGCCTGGCCTATAAAATTTGTGGCAGAAAGTTAAGGGAGCCCATGGGGTCTGATTTTCTTCCTCTCCCTTTGGAAGGCAGAGAGGAAAATAGCAGGGTTTCTTTATTCCCCCAATTAGTGGTAATTGTATTGCTGAAACTCTCTGACACCTGCCTACCACACTAGCCTAGAGTTACATCAGTTTTAACTTCTGGTACTAATATCAGCAACAGACAAAGGGAGAGAGAGAGAGAAAAAAAAAGCGTATTTCGTTTGACTATTCTTTAATCACCACCTGCAATACCAACCTTGGGGGAGCTTTAGCATTTGATGAGAAATCTGCAGATTCAGAAATGCTATATCTGCAAATTCAATCATGTACTCAGTTTCGTTATGTGACTCTGGGCTTCACACATACTTGGTAATTATAAAGCAGCAACTGGAAAACCTATAAACCCAGAGCAAATTTCATCCACTTTTAATTTTCTGATTTTCAGTCTACATCACAATATTCACTCTTTGGTTAAAAATGTTGTACTCTACAAATTATATTTTTGAAGACCATCTTTTTTTAAACACGCATGCAGCATTTTCATCTTAGAAGCTACTCAACATTCAGTAACACCATTTCTGCAAACCGTAACTTTAATCACCATTTCTCAAAATATGTAAATTCACTGTTCATGGTGGATTTACTTAATCAAGTATCCATGGTATGTGAGTGTGTTCGTGTGTATGTGTATGGGTTGTACATTGCATTTCATTGACATTCTTCTCGGCACTTAGAAAAGGGGTTGTTTGTACATAGTAGGAATTTAATAAGTTGAAAATATGAAGGACATCGTATTCCCACTAAAAGGATGTAATCATATTGGATTAAATGTGGATAACCATCTGGATCTACAATTAGCCATCCGGGGTGGACACCCAGATGTTATCAACCTAACACCTGCAATGAAGAGACGGGCATTGGAGGGGCGATTCAAATCAGTTTCCACATTTTTAAACAGGAATTGAAATAGAAATGTATTTTGTCAGACTCGAAAACGTCATTTTAAAAACCGTAATTGTGAACTGCATTTTCCGAACAAGTTATGATGGTAGACACCCACAAACAGCTGTTTGTGGCTTCCTTGAGTATAGGAACAATACAAGAAAGAAACAAGCTGACAGTGTATATATTATCTCTCAGGTGCTCTAGCCACCACCTCCAGCCAGCCTGGAAACCAACTGGCCTGTGAAAGTCCAGCCAAATGACCGCTTCAGAAGTGATTAGAAATGGCCAATAACTGTCTCTCAGGAGTTCTGCTGAACTCAGCTAATGCGATGTTGCTTGGAATTTAAATCAAATTGTATTGTGTCCATTAGGAGATAAAGAAGCAAATGTATCTTAAACCTGTCTTGTCTCTTTCTTCTCATCAGTCTCCCCACTATCTTGGCCAAGATTTTTTTTTTTTTTAAGATAATGGGAAAACAGTCTGCATTTATTGCTTCAGGTGCTGAGTTCAGACAAAACTTTTCCTTTGCCCACTGGGATGGCTTTCATGTTTGGAAAGAACTCTTGAAAATGCAGAATTAGCCCATCTGTTCCATTTTCAGTTTTCTGTGGAAACTCTGCTTATTCTGTCTTTCATAGACTCTGGTTCCAAACTATACTCATGTTATAACCATTGTCATCTCCTAAATCTGTGCTTACATACTTCCCTGTTCAATAAATTGCTACTGAAACAATGGGAAAAATCTAAAACCATAAAACTGACTACTTTCATTTGCTTTTTTATTCTATAATGCAGTTGTTATGGAAATGATGCAGAAGGGCTGGACTCCCAGCTGAACCCCACACTTAAGCCTGGAACCACGGCCCTAAGTGAAAACAGCTGACCCCATTTTTCTGTGCAAATGTTGCCTTTTTGGCCTGCCCCGCCCCTATCTTGTGCCCATAAAAGATTTCAGCTGGCAGAGCAATACTAGCAGCTGAGCATTGAGGATACAGGTGGCTGAGCGTTGGAGACTACAGATAGATGAAGTTAACTTCAGAATGTACAGCTTCGGAAAGGGGCCCCGCTGGAAATACCTGGGCTTCAGATGAAGATCACCCTCCCTTCCCCTGTCCAGTCTCCCTTTCTGCTGAGAGCCACCCACCGCTCAGTAAAGTCTTCCACATTCATCACCTTTCAAACATTCCTGTGACCTGATTCTTCCTGGATGTCGGACAAGAACCCAGGTGCCAAGAGGGCAGGGGCTGCCACCCTGACCCTCCACTGAGCCGGTTGACACTTGGCCGTCCCTAGATGGCAGCTGAAAGAGCTTTGGCTGTAACACACTTGGAGGCTGCCGTGAGGTCTGCACAGAGCCTGCTCCCGCCAGAGAGGAGCCACTGACTGGTTCTAGCATTCATTCACTCTGGTTCCTGCAGTCCCTTGCTCACATACTCCCTCTTATGAGGAATGGCCAGCAGCAGGCTATGATATGAGCCACTCCAGTTCCAGCCTGTGAAGGGGGTCAAGGGAACCATCCCATCTCAGTACAGTATTACGTAGTTACTATAGTTACAAATTTTGAGAGTATCTTAACTAAGAAGAAAATGGCATTGTTTTCCATACCAATTAGAATAAGAAATGCTTGCAAAGAATGCCAGTAAAAACAAGTAGTCAGGAAATAGTGTTGACTGGGTGTGTAATCCCAGCACTTTTGGAACCAAAGTGGGCAGATCCCTTGTTGCCCAGCCTTGGCAACATAGCAAGGCCTTGTCTCTACAAAAAATACAAAAAAAAAAAATTAGCCAAGCATGGTGATGCGTGCCTATAGTCTCAGCTACCCAGGAGGCTGAGGTCGGAAGATCACCTGAACTCAGGATCGGGGGCGAGTCAAGGCTGCAGTGAGTGAGCCTTGATGACGCCGCTAGACTCCAGCCTGGGTGACAGAGTGAGACCCTATCTCAAAAATAAATAAATAGTATTACATCTTAAAAGCTTTACAAATGCTTTCATACAAATGTAAATTTCTTACAGGAAAGTCCATCTAAAGAGTACCTGTATATTTATTAAAATAATCTAAAGAATTTAAAAGTCATTACCTCTAATAAATGATATCTTTGCCCTCAGTGTGTAAAATTGTTTATTTGAATATTTTGTTCAAAAATACTTCTCTACCTGTTGTAGTGTATATAGACCAAGTAATTTAGTAATAAAGCATTGTTTTAGAAACTCAATTTGGGAAATTTCCAGTTGTATGATTAGTGTCTTTCTATTAACATATGATAGGACCTCTAGTTAACTGTAACATGCAGAATGTATTGCTTGCTTAGTGTGTGGAACATCTTGTCCTAGACATTGTACTTGTATTAATTGGTTGATTTTCATATCAACTTTCTGAAGTACGTTATTTGATCCATTTTATAGATGAATAATTTGAGACACAAAAGGGTTAAATAGCCCAGGTGCAGTGGCTCAAGCCTGTAATCCCAGCACTTTGGGAGGCCAAAGTGGGCGGATCACTAGGTCAGGAGTTTGAGACCAGCTTGCCCAACATGGTGAAACCCCTTCTCTACTAAAAATGCAAAAATTAGCTGGGCGTGGTGGTGTACACCTGTAATCCCAGCTACTTGGGAGGCTGAGGCAGAAGAATCACTTAAACTCGGGTAGTAGAGGCTGCAGTGAGCCAAGATTGTGCGTGCCACAAGAAAAAAAAAAAGGGTTAAATAATCCACAAAAGTTCTCATGGACAGCAAGTGGCCATATGGGATAGAGTCCTAATTTTTCCAGTCTTAGCCTGTGCTGTTACCCACTCTAATATGCTGTGTTCTCTATGCAGCTTTGCTAAGGAGTGACCTGCAGTCATTACCATTTGTTGGCTCTTTAGACTGATGAAAGGAATGCCTCTGTTAATGAGGCTAATTGTCCTAGGACTCTGGGTTTCTGCTACCAGGAAAATATATACACACATTTAAAAAAAAAAAGGAAGCATGAGATTTCTAATTCTTTATTTTGCTTTGGGAAAGTATTTTCCTAAAAAAAAAAAAAAATACCCACGCATTAAATTGTCATATAAAGGAGGGAAAATTTTAACGTCAAAATGTTGAGAAGATATCAAATTAGATTTAGCTTTATGAGAATTTTACTACACTGCCTTTTTATTTCTCTTTCTGCCGAGGACTAGAAAAAAAGTTGTCACAGTTTAACATTGGCCCATAAACCCATTCTCCAAATTTTCTGATCTAGAGTATATCGTCCGCATTGTCTTTTGCTCTCTTCCTCCTTCTTAATCATCTTCTTCTTCCCCTTGTCTTCCTCTCACCTTTCTCCTCCTCCTTCCCTTCTTTTTCCTTACTTGTCCCCTACTGGTAGTCATCAAGGATTTGGTCAAATAGAAGCCAACAGGAAGAAATAAAGGATAAGGGCTTGGAAAACCTACATGCTTAATAACCATTCTGTGGCTATTTAAAAATTAATAATATTGGGTGGTTATTATTAACCCAGTACTGTCCCTCACTCTTGAATCAATGTATCAAATGTTCTCACATTCCTGTGATTTTTTTTTTTTTTGGCCCCATCTCTTTATCTTCCTATGTGCAGTATTTCCTCCTGCCCTTTCCAAACTCATCCCAATCTCCAAAGCCCTTTTCTGCTATCAGTTCCTTCATCAAAACGCCACCATCTGTAGCACACCCTGCCACTACCTCCTATTTCTCTTCTGCCCTGACCCACCTTGCTCCTCATATAAGGTAAATCTGAAGCATATTCCACATCATTTCCTGGAGCTTCTCAATGAGATTGAGCTCCCATTGTCCCCAGTGATAATTTACTTAAAAACTCATGCTTTATCAATACCCCCTCATGGCTCAGTGTTTCCTGGGAGTGCTTTCCCAATAAACCACTTGCTCTTGGATCCTCATCTCCGAATTTGCTTCTAGGAAAATTAACTAAGATAGTATCCGTATGAGTCAGATTTCATGCTGCAGATAAAGACATACCCGAGACTGGGAAGAAAAAGAGGTTTAGTTGGACTTACAGCTCCACATGGCTGGGGAGGTCTCAGAATCATGGCAGGAGGCAAAAGGCACTTCTTACATGGTGGCAGCAAGAGAAAATGAGGAAGAAGCAAAAGCAGAAACCCCTGATAAACCCATCAGATCTCGCGAGCCTTACTCACTATTATAGGAATGACCAGCCCCCATGATTCAATTACCTCCCCCTGGTTCCCTCCCACAACACGTGGGAATTCCGGGAGATACAATTCAAGTTGAGATTTGGGTGGAGACCCAGCCAAACCATATCAGTATCTTAATTGACATCAGTGTCCTGGTGGTCTCCCGCCAGTGAATGATACCTACTATTACTAAAGTATGTCCCTCAAAAATGAGTGCCATAGCAAAAGACCTCTGTAAAAAAAAAATAAAAAATAATAATAAAAAAAAAAACTGCTCTCCTACAGGAGCTGAACAGAAGTCTACAAAATAGGCTGGGGCTCACCGTGACCTTCCTTCCTTTAACTACCTACAAATCACTCCTCTTTGCTGAGTAACTTACCATTGCCTCTCAATTTTGTTTCATTTCAGGCATTACACCGAAAAGTAATTTGAGCACCTTGAGCTTAGAGCCTACCTTGGCTAATGTGAAACACTCCAGCTGTGCTAAGATGGTCCTCAATAGTCAACAGGCACTTCTGAAAGTCTGGTAGGTGTGCGCATTTGAACGAATCCTCAATCTTCTCTAATTCTCTCTGGACGGATTCATTAAAGGCCTTTCTCATGTCTTGATTAATTGCCCTTCAAGGATAAATTTTCATGATATATAGAAGCCGTTTTTATCTACAGCATCAATTTTTCTGCTATAAATGAGCAAAATGAGTGTCCCATCTCTGGACATACCTGGTTATGCAAGAACTTAACATCCCCTGATGCTTTGTGAATAGAACATTTAAGATCTTTTGCCCGTGTAAAATGGAATCCATCTATTAAAATTGTACCTTGAATTGCTACGTTTGAAAAGGTCATACAATATCTCATCTTTGGTTTTTGAACTGCAGAAAGTTAATCTGAAATAGTTCAATTTGGGTAGTAGAATTTCCAAAAGCTGCCCAAAAGACAAAATCCATTTGAAAAAAAAAAAAAACAAAAAAAAACCCAGCAAAGTGGGAACAGGTCAAGTTGTCTTTCCTTTCCTCTGGTCAGTATCATTCGGTTTGGATTATAATCCATAATTTCTAAAATATAACCCACTTCATATGCCCTTAAAGACTAAGACCTCTATTAAAAGCAGAGCATTCCTTGTCATTCTTCCCATTGTATTGACCACTGAGCGATTCATTAACAATTGATCTGCATCTCCTTAAAAAAAAAAAAAAAAAAAAAAAGCCAGGTCAATAGGAAGTCAATCTGTTAGAACGAATAGAGGAAATATGCGATGCAGCAAGGCACATCTGTAATAAGACTGGAGGGATGTAGGCGATGGAGAGAACACTGACATGGCCACTACAAAAATCCAGTTTCTGAAGTCAGACAAACAGACTAAACTAGAGTTTAACACAGACAAACCTTTATGCTAGAAAAGTTTATTTGCCACCTACTCCTGATTTTGCCATTGTGATTTCTCTTTTGCATAGTGTTTTGAATGGAAATTCACAGGTTACATACAATGTTAAGAAGTTACTAAAGAACAATTGAGGACAACATAACTGAAAATGGGGTGGTAAAAAGAACTGTTAAACTATTTCTTCAAGCCTTAGTTAAACCATTTCCCACAATTATTCTAAATTCAAATTGGTCACTGATGACAAATAAGCAATAGTTTCAAACAAGTTTTGTTCTCCTGTCTAAAACTCTATTTAACATTTGAGATAGTCATTAGCTAAAATAGATTCTCTGACTCAAGGCGACATTACCTTCTGCTAGCCTTGACATTAGAGTGGTTGGAAGAAGGAGGCTTCATGTTCTGCAGTTGTCAGAAAAAAACAAACCACTTAAATCTATAACAAGTTACCAGCTAGAATCTGTTGTAATAATCACAGTCTTTTGTGAAAATCAATGAAGTGCATGGCATTTTAATTCACTATTTCTGATCCTCATGGCAACCAAGCAAGTGGGTATTATGATTACTCTGTCTTAGATAGAAACCAAGGTTCAAAGAAGTTACATGTGCCCCACGTCGAATAGCTCATAAATCCTAAAGTTAATATTGGAAGTCAAGTCTTACTGTTTCAAAACGCATGCTCAATCTACTGCTAACCTGTAGTTGTCTAGCTTCAATTTATAATATACAATAAAAACTTACCTGGAACTCTAATAATAAACCAGATAAAATAAAAGAGGCGCTGGCTGAATTGGGAGGAGAAAGCCTGGAGCTTGACTACTTAGATTCCTTCCCCTTTTCCCAACCCTCTCCGTAGCAGCCCCCAGTGCTCTGCTCTGTAGCACTGGGGGCTGCTACAGAGAGGCTCTGTAGGAAACCCTATAGTTGGCCTTCTGTTGGGGCTCTGAGGAGCCCCTGTGTTACGCCTTCAATCCCAGCAACATCTTGCTCCATAAACACAAGCAGCTGTATGCATATCAGGGGTCAGTCACAAACTCGGATGCTTACAGGTGCCCCAAACACAATCCTGCTGAACCTTTGGAGTGATGGAAGTTTCTTTTCATTCCCTAGCCATGAGTTTTAAAGTTATTGGTCTCTCAACCAATGGGGGTTTTTTTAATTGAATTTTAATTTCTGAATCCAAATTCCAAACTCAGAATATTGAGGAATGATATTAATGGAAGGCCATAGAAACATATGATAGTCAATAAAAAGAGAACGATCTCATTTAATAAACATGGTACATAACCTATAAACTTGACATTCTGCATTTTTGTATACTGCAAACCCATATATGGTATATGTGCTATGTGTATTTCAAAGTATAGTATGCATGTACCCAAACGTAAAAAGTAAAATTAAATTCCTCTAATATTTCTGTATGTATTAAATATGATTTTTGTAAAAAAAAGAAACTATCTGCTAAGGAATTCTCCCCTCACAATGCTGCTCAGGGCAGAATGATGTTATTTTAAATTCTTCTCTCATTAAAAGAAAAAAGAGTTTGCTTCTTCAGAGCTTGTGTGTATTTATACCAGAGCTTAACTGGCATTTTCATTGTGGTGTTTAGGAATCGTAATGCCGTTCCACTGCAGTTCCTGACACACTCATTAATTTGTTCCCAGCGGCAGTTCATTACCAACATCACAAGCAAAACATGCGCTCTCCCTGGGCATTGAAGGTCCACCGGAAATTAAGCAGACAGGGCTGCAAAGCACCTCAGAGTGAAGCCAGCCAGCTTCATCTCCCGCAGCAGGCTGGAGGCAAGCACAGGGAGGCGGCAGGAATGAAAGGCTTCAGCGCCTTCCCTGGTGTCTCTGTGCCTTCTGAGTTTTCAGCTGACATGGAGCAGTGATTCCCTGAAAAGGATGGGCTCTTGCTCCCGCAAAGATCAGCCTTCTTTGATCAGCCTTCTCCAGGTGGAGTGGAGCAACCACTTTAGCTTTTTAGTGCAGAGAAGACTTAGGAAGCTTCATTTTCCCTGACTGGGGTTCTGCTTTCTGCACTGACCCTTCCTGGTCAGTGGGGAGCTCGGAGCTCTGAGTCGGAGCACCTTACCAAAATCTTCTCTGAGTGGGGTTAAGTAAGCCAGCAGACTCTGCAACAACGGAGCCTTGCTGAATTTAGCTTTCCAGAAAGCCCTATTTTAAGGGAACTCAGTATTTTAGCAAGATGCTAGATTAGGGGGAGAAAACGAGTAGTCTGTTAATTCTTTATTGTCATCAGCAGCCTTGCAGGTCCGTGGACAATGACACATCAGCACAGGCCTAAGTAACAGAAGACTCAGGTCCTCACCATGACCCCAAACAGCGTGATCTCTGTGAATCTCAGTACATCATTCTGAGCTTCACTTTCCTTGTTCACACCATATAGCTATTTATATCTGCTCCACATGATGGGCAAGGTCACTGGGAAGTGTAGATTATATAAGGCATGGGAATGGCTTGACAGGTTCATGTGGGACATCACATGGTGAGGCACAGAGATCAGAAGGTTTGGGTTCAAATCAGCTCTGCCGAGCTGGAGAAACCATGTTAGCACTTGACCCTGGTGTTTCAAACTCAAAATCAGAATAAGAAGATTAGGGGTAGGAAAAAGACCACACGAGATACTTCTGAGTTTTAAATGATTTATTTGAATGAGGTCAACTTTCGTTCACTTCTAAAGGAAGATAGAAATGTGAGTTTTGTGATTAGCCTAGAGAACTAGGGGAGCGAGCCTTCTCCAGAGCTCACCCCGAAGTCTGGAGTGCAAAATGTCCACCACTTTATGATTAATGGAGCCTCTGGATATAGATCAGAAGACTAGAAATGTCTGTGAAAGGAGCTCTTCCAGGGGCTCGGCCAAAACCAGGGGAATTGCCCTCGACTCCTCTCTTTCCTTGAATCTAAGCCCTCGGCAAGTTTGCTCAGTTCCATCGTCAGGAAGTCCCAAATCAGACCACTGCTCCCTGACTCCACAGCTTCCATCCTGGTCCAGGCTCCATAATCTCCCCCTGAACCTCTGAAAGTGCCTCTTAAGCAGACTCCTGCTGCTCCCCACCCTTGCTTCTCTTGTCTGTTTCTTCAAGCAGCCAAAGGGATCCCTGTTAAAATGTTAAGTGCAATCTCATCAGCCTCTGTTCAAAACCCTCAGATGGCTTTAAGCAGAGTAAAATCCATAATTCTCACCACAGCCAGGGGGACCTTGGTGACCTCATTTCTCCATGAGGGTATCTCCCTCCACCCTCCCCATCGCGTTTTCTGTTCCAGATGCACTGACCATCCAGTCCTACCTGGGAACAGGAACACCAGGAATGCTCCTGCCTGGGAAGACTTTCACTTTCTGTTCTTTCTGCCTGAAACACTCCTTCCTGGGAATCCACATTAATCCATATGCTTTCTTTGCTAGAGTCTGACTGAAATATCATCTGTGCGGAGAGGCCTATCTTGCCACCCTATTTTAAATAATACATGTATGTGTACGCACACCCACGTGTATGCACTCTCCATCTCCTTACATGCTTTATTTTTCTTTATTCACTCATCATCTTCTTCTATATATCCATTCATTTACTCCTCTATCGTCTGTTTTATACTCCTGCCCTTGATTAGAATATAAATTTCCTAAGAGTACAGACTTGGTCTGTTTGATTCACTCTTCCAGTGCCCAAAATAGTGTCTGACACATATTAATTATTTAATAATTATTTGCAGATATGACAGCATGAATGAATTAGATCAGATAATCTAAGAACTGTTTTGCACTGTAATAAAGCCATTAGAAAAATAATTAATTGATCTTGATGATGTAGCAGGTAGTCATGGCTGTAGCTGGCAGGTCCCAGAAGACAGTCACATTAACTATGTTGTCATGAGTACAAGCCTAGGTTGTAAGGCTAAATCCTCTATGATCTTGTAGAGAGGCACCCCCCTGCCACAGCAGGAAAAGCCACCCCCTTAATATTCATTATGAAGCAAAGAGACTAAGTGAATAATTTATATGCTACCTGTGTTCTCCTCCATGCTAGCCCTGACATATTTTCAATATTCCATTCCTCTTGCTCCCTCAACTCTGTTTCAGGCAGCAATTTCATGCCATGCAGAATATGAATCTAACAGGTGAATTTCCATCCAGAGTCCAATTCTCTTACTATTGATGTGGAGAAAAACATAAACAAAGCCACAGTAAAGCCTCCTTTTTGAGGCTGAGTAAAGCCAGATGGAAGGCAAGAGAGACTCAGCAAAACATATTTAGGAGATGGGAAAAGAAATAAATATCCTTAACTCATTTTCTTTAAAAGTTGCATAATGTTCGATAGCATATATCCACTGTTATGTATTCAATCTTTACCTTGTTGATGCGTTTTCCAGCTTACTTTTCATTTTCTTCCTTGGCAAAGCTGCAATAAACATTCTCCTATATATATCATTACCTTCTTGTGTTTTGATTTCTGTAGGTGACATTCCGTAAAGTGGGATGGCATGGACAAAGGATATCAATATGTTCAGTTTTAAACCATATTTCTAGGTAATTTTCCCAAATGGGTTAGCAACTTACTCTCCCACCAGAAATGTATGGCAGTGGCTCCTCGCCTTGCTACACTCCCCCTACAAGAAAAGCTAATCTCATCCCATTGAATTGTAATTATGATGACTGAAAAAATGGTAATTCATTTGTAATTTGCAATTTCCTGCATATGGTTAAGCATCTTATTGGACTTATGTATATATTTTTTAATTTTAACAATTGAAGGAGTTATTTGAACAGCAGTACCAGTAACCTTTGTCATGTCATTTCTGTTGTAGTTATGTTAACAATCTATATGGTTTACATTTCCACTTTACTAATGATACATTCAACATATTACTTTGGTATTTAGATAGTCAAATATTTCCATTTCGTGATGGTTTCTGAGATTCCTGCCCTGGTTAAAAATGCCCCATGACTTTAAGGTTATGAAAATATTCCCCTGCAATTTGTTCCAAGATTATTATTTTTGTTTTTATGTAGGTCTTTTATCTATCTGAAATTTACATATGTATGTGGAGTGAGGAAAGGACCTCATGTTTTCTTCCATATAGGTAGCAATTATTTCAGCATGGTATTATTTCTTCCATATAAGTAGCAATTATTTCAGCAATCATTTCAGCATATAGACAGGAAACTATTCTGAGTAAAAATGCACTCTTAGTCAAATAATAAATTCCCTATACACCTGGATTTTCCAAGTGCTCTGACAGAAGCAGCTTCCCAGAGAGCCATTAAGATTACCTGAAATAAAATGTAATTTGCTGGCAGAATATGACCAGATGGTGGTCCATACACTTTGTCAAACTTCCAAGCAGAAAGTTCTCCATCTTAGCTTTAATGTAATCCAGGATCCTTGATCAGACACACCCATTGGGCCCACACTATGCATCAGAAACTTTTCTAAATACTTTTCACAGATTACTTCTTTTATGCCTTAAATAAATCCTATAAGGCAAGTATTACTTTTATCCCCATTTTCTGTTTCTATTTTAAATACAGAAAATTAGGCCAAGGCTGGATGGCTTGTGCCTGTAATCCTAGCACTTTGGGAGGCTGAAGTGGGTGGATCACTTGAGATAGGAGTTTGAGACCAGCCTGGCCAACATGGTGAAACCCCGTCCTTACTAAAAACACAAAAATTAGCTGGATGTGGTGGGGTGTGACTGTAGTCCCAGCTACTCAGGAGGCAGAGGTGGAGGTGAGACAATCGCTTGAACCTGGGAGGCAGAGGTTGCAGTGAGTGCAGTGAGCCAAATGGCACCACTGCACTCCAGCCTGGGAGACAGAGTGAGATTCCATCTAAAACAACAACAACAACAACAAACTTAACAAACTTAAAATCAGTTGCCTAAGATCACAAAACATGGTCAATGTTGGGGCTGAGATTTCTAGCTTCCAGCGTAACCAGGGTGACCCCAGGAGCTGGATTCTGTTGAGGATGCTTTTTTGTTTTTGTATCTTAAACATTCCACTTATCACAACACAGAAGGTACACTGGATAGACCTGGAGAAAACACTTTTTATACCGTAGAATCTTATTAGAAAATAATGACTTGAAATGAGTTTGCTTCTTGAAAACCTTGAGTAATTTCAAAATAGTGTAATTTCAGTAACTGCAAAGGAACAGCTCTAATGAGTTCTGCTTGAGAATCTTCTTCTCACCAGGAAATGATTGAAGACAAGGAGATAACCTCTCATTAAATCCTTATTAACTATTTTAATCAGGATTACATCACTGTCTCACTCCAAGCACGGACAATTGCCAGCAGGCTATGGCGCTGAAATTTATTAAACTGACATGGTGGAAAGGTCTGGACAGCCGGAGGGGTCGTCTCTGTGCCCCGGGGAGGCTCATTTGGTGAAGATCTGACTCCCTCATTTCTCAATAGCGATCTCCACTTTTGGTTTCTTGCCATGCGTCCCTCATGAAATGGTTTCCATCAATGAGTTCTCAAATGTCTGCGCTGTGGCTGGGAGCAGGAAGCCTTATAGGGAAGGAAGGCCGGCTGATCCAAGCAAGCAGTCAATCAGCTCCTACAATGGGATGGAGCCCCCACGCAGCATGGCACATGGAGTCTCCTCCACTTCCCAAGGTCACAGAGGATTCAGCCTGCTCAGGCCCATCACTCTGCCAGAGGGACTGGCTCTCCCCCACCGCCTCAAGATTCAGGGACCCTGCGGCATATCTGTAGGGGAGTCCATCCCACCCCAGTGACAATCACCAAGCCCTGCAACTTGAGAGTCCTCTGTAGTGAACATTATAGCTTTCACTCTACTTAAGAGCTCTACGAGGACCTCCTGGCTGCTATTTTTGTCCATGCAATGTGGACAGGGAAGGATACAGCAACTTTTTTTTTTTTTTTTTTTGAGACAAAGTCTCACTCAGTCACCCAAGCTGGAGTGCAGTGGCACGATCTAGGCTCACTGCAACCTCCGCCTCCCGGGTTCAAGCGATTCTCCTGCCTCAGCCTCCTGAGTAGCTAGGATTACAGATGCCTGTCACCACGCCCAGCTAATTTTTCTATTTTTTGTAGAGATGGGGTTTCACCATGTTGACCAGGCTGTTCTCAAACTCCTGACCTCAGATGATCCACCCACCTCGGCCTCCCAAAGTGCTGGGATTACAGGCGTGAGCCACCCACCCGGCCAGTATACTGTAACTTTGGGATGCCTCACTGGACTCAGGCCTGAGCAGCCCAGCCTACAGCCACAGACATTGGTTCACGAATTGACGCACATGGGCCAATCAGAGCCAATCAGATGCAAAAGGCCTTCTGGATGACCACGTGATATAGCAGATCACATGGGAGATCATGTGCGCATAGCCTGGGGAGCCTCAGCCTGAACTGAGTTCGGTTCTCTGCCACTTACTAGGCCCCTAGCCTTAGAATGTTATTTAGCCTATTTGTCGCATTTGCCAATTTCCACGGTGTGACTACACCTGCCATGGTCAGTTTCAAGCTACCAACATAAGTGAACTCAGATTTGGTAAAAGATGTGCAGTAGTACAACATTGTGTCGAATTTTTAATCTCCAGATATGATAGGTGAAAATTACCGCAAGCACACAAATAAGAATAAAATGCAATAAAGCAATTAGAAAGTGAGAAGGATTGAGTATTGCACTTGTTTTCAATATGATGAATTTAATTATAAGCTTATATAACTTAATTTATAGTGCCTGTTTCCTTTTAAGACCATTTCTCAAAATTTTTGGAAATGTAAGAGTTGGCTCTCATTCCTATACAACAACAACAGTCAACCTGACAGCCAAGTCAGGAATGCAATACCATTCACAATTGCCACAACAAAAATAAAATAAAATACCTAGGAATACAGCTAACCAGAGAGGGGAGAGATCTCTACAAGGAGAACAACAAAACACTGCTCAGAGAAATTAGAGATGACAAAAACAAATGGGAAAACATTCCACACTCATGGAGAGGAAGAATCAATGTCATTAAAATGGCCATACTGCCCAAAACAGTTTATAGATTCAATGCTATTCCTATCAAACTACCAACGACATTCTTCACAGAACTAGAAAAAAACCATTTAAAAATTCATTTGGAATTAAAAAAGAGCCCAAACAGCCAAGGTGATCTTAAGCAAAAAGAATAAAGCTGGAAGCATCATGCTACTGGACTTCAAACTATACTACAGGGCTACAGTAACCAAAACAACAGAGTACTGGTACAAAAACAGATATATACGCCAATGGAACAGAATAGAGAACCCAGAAATAAGACTGCACGCCTACAACTATCTGATTTTCAACATAGCTGACAGAAACAAGCGATAGGGAAAGGATTCCCTACTTAATAAATGTTGCTGGGATATCTGGCTAGTCATATGCGGAAGATTGAAACTGGACCCCTTTCTTATAATACACACATAAACCAACTCAAGATGGATTTAAAACTTAAATGTAAAACTCAAAACTAAAAAAATCCTGGAAAACAGCCTAGTCAATAGCATTATGGACAAAAGAATAACCAAAGATTTCATGATGAAGACTCCAAAAGCAATTGCAACGGAAGCAAAAATTGACAATGGGATCTAATTAAACCAAAGAGCTTCTGCACAGCAAATGAAACTATCAACAGAGTAAACAGACAACCTACAGAATGGGAGAAAATTTTTGCAAACTATGCATCTAACGAAGATCTGACATACAGCATCTATAAGAAACTTAAACAAATTTACAAGAAAAAAACGTTACGAACTGGGCAAATGACATTAACAGACACTTCTCAAAAGAAGACATACATGCAACCAAGAAGCATATGAAAAAAGGCTTAATATCACTTACCATTAGAGGAATGCAAATTGAAACTACAGCGAGATACCATCTCACACCAGTCAGAATGGCTACGATGAAAAAGTCAAAAAATAACAGGTGCTAGCAAGGTGGCAGAGAAAAAAGAATACTTATACACTGTTGGTGGGAGTGTAAATTAGTTCAACCATTGTGGAAAAAGATGTGATGATTCTTCAAAGACCTGAAGACAGAACTACCATTTGACCCAGCAATACGATTACTGGGTATATACCCAAGCCAATATAAATCATTCTATCATAAAGACACATGTATGCGTATGTTCATTGCAGCAATATTCACAATAGCAAAGACATGGAATCAACCTAGATGCCCATTAATGGTAGAAAGGATAAAGAAAATGTGATATGTATACAGTGTGGAATACTATGCAGCCATAAAAAGAGTGAGGATAATGTCATTTGCGGGAACATTGATGGAGCTAGAGGCCATTATCCCTAGCAAGCTATTCCAAGAACAGAAAACCAAATATCACATGTTTTCACTTATAAATGGGAGCTAAATGATGAGAAGACATGGATATATAGAGGAGAAAAACAGACACTGGAGTCTACAAGAGGGTGGAGAGTGGGAAGAGGGAGAGGATCAGATCAAATAACTAATGGGTACTAGGCTTAATATGTAGGTGACAAAATAATCTGTGCAACAAACTCCCATGACATGAGTTTAGCTATATAACAAATCTGCACGTGTCCCCGAACGAAAATTAAAGTTGTTTTTTTTTTTTTTAATGAGAGTTGTTTCTTGCAACCTAGTGTAAGCTCGGTACAGCATACCAGTCCCTTCTCTAATGGCACTTACATTCTAGAAGAAGATACTGAAAATAAACATATAAACAAAACATTAAACAATAAGCAACAAATAATGTAACATAAATGTTTAATAAAATGTCTGATGGCAATCAGTATCATAAAGAAAAGCAAGGCAGAATTAAGGGTATACTGAGCATCAGAAAAATTGGGTTTATTTTAGGTAATGTGAACAAGAAAGTCTTCTCAGAGGAGTGGCTATCTCTCACAAAAATTAAATAAGGGAGCAATAGATGAGAAAATCTAGAAAAGTGCATTCCAGGTTGCATTCAGGGCACAGCAAGAAGGCCAGTGTGGCTAGAGTGAAGTCCATAGGGAAGAACGCTAAGAGAATTAATTGAGAAGACCATCATGGTGCAGATCATGTAGACCATTGGAAGCCATGATAAGAATTTTCTCTTTCAATAGAAATAGGCTAAGGGGTTATTCAAGGTTTTGTTTAAGGAGTGGCATTGTTTGATGTATGTTTTAAAATATTACTCCCAGATGCTATGTGAATAATAGACTGCAGAAGCACAGTGTGATAGAGGTAAAGCATTTATGTAAGAAGACCAGAAAACTCATTGCTGAGTCCACACATGAGATGAGGGTAGCCTGGACTGGTTTGGCAGCAGTGCAAATGGAGTTAAGTCATTGGGATGCAAATAAATTTTTGAAGGCAGAGACTTGCTAACAACTTAGGTTTAAACTGGAAGGTTGTAGAAAAGAGAAAAATAAAGAATGACTCGTAGATTTTTGGCTTAAGCAAATTAGTGAATGTTGATGTCACTTACCAACACAATAAAGATGGAGGAAGAGCAATTTTGGGGAGTAAACATGGGAGAAAGTAAATTTTAAATCACATACAATTTATGTTTATCCATTAGATATATACCTGGAGGTGTTAAATCGGCAGCTGCAGTCAGAAGAGAGAACAGACCTGGAGATTTAAATTTGGATATTATTAGCATACACGTGGTATTTAAGGTGATAGAACTGATAAAACCATGCAGAGAGTGAATAAAAGCAAAGACAAAAAGAAAGTGCTATGGGACTCCAATATTTAGAGGTCTGAAAAAGTAGGAGTATCCCCACATAAATTTTGTAAAGAGTGGCCAAAGAGGTAGGAGGAAAACAAGCAAAGAATGTTATCCTGGAATCCGAGGGTAGAAAAGTATATCTAGAAGAGGGAATGTGCAACTGTGTCAAAAGCTAATGAGAAGCTAAATAGAACAAGGATTGAAAATTTACCATTGGGTTGCAAGATGGTGGTGAGTATAGAACAGTTTCTGCCGAGTGGCGGGAATGAAGGGCTAATGGGTGTGGGCTGAGGAGAGAACACAAAGCTGAGGATGTGGAAACAGTAAATTTATTTTTTTTTTAATTTTCTATTTCAATAGGTTTTTGGGAAACAGGTGGTGTTTGGTTACATGAATACGTTCTTTAGTGGTGATTCTGAGATTTTGTGGCACCCATCACTGGAGCAGTATACACTTTACCCAAAGTGTAGTCTTTTATCCCTCGCCACCCCCCACCGTTCCCCTCAAGTCTCCAAAGTCTCAAAGTCCACTATATATATATATACACACACATATATACACATATATACACACATATACACACATATATACACATATATATACACATATATACATATATACACACATATATACATATATATGTATATATACATATATACACACATAGATGTATATATACACATATACACACACATATACACATATACACATATATACATATATATGCGTATATATATATATATATATATATATTTTTTTTTTTTTTTTTTTGAGACGGAGTCTCGCTCTGTCGCCCAGGCTGGAGTGCAGTGGCATGATCTCCGCTCACTGCAAGCTCCGCCCCCCTGGGTTCATGCCATTCTGCTGCCTCAGCCTCCGGAGTAGCTGGGACTACAGGCGCCCGCCACCACGCCCGGCTAATTTTTTGTATTTTTAGTAGAGACAGGGTTTCACTGTGTTCGCCAGGGTGGTCTCAATCTCTTGACCTCGTGATCTGCCCACCTTGGCCTCCCAAACTGCTGGGATTAGACACTTTATCATTCTTATGCCTTCACGTCCTCATAGCTTAGCTCCCACAAATGAGTGAAAGCATACAATGTTTGGTCTTCCATTCCTTAATTGCTTTACTTGGAATAATTGTCTCCAATTCCATCCAGGTTGCTGAAAATGCCATTATTGCGTTCTTTTTTTATGGCTGGTTAGTATTCCATAATGTGTGTGTGTGTGTGTGTGTGTGTGTGTGTGTATATATATATTATATATAATTACATATATATCATATATATGTAATATGTAATATATATGTAATGTATAGTATGTAATATGTAATATATGTATGTAATATGTACTATATGTATACATAATATGTAATACATAATATGTAATATATGTAATGTGTAATCTATATGTAATATGTAATATCTATAGTATATATAGTATAGTGTTCATATAGGATACATATACACTATATAATACTGTGTGTATATAGTATAAATATATCATATATTTATATATCATATTTTCTTTATCCATTCGTTGACTGGTGGGCATTCGGGCTGGTTCCATATTTTTGCAGTTGCAAATTGTGCTGCTATAAACATGCGTGTGCAAGTGTCTTTTCTGTATGACTTCTTTTCCTCTGGGTAGATGCCTAATAGTGTGATTGCTGGATAAAACTGAAGGTCTACTTTTAGTTCTTTACAGAATCTCCGCACTTTTTTCCATAGTGATTGTACTAGTTTACATTCCCACCAACAGTGTGAAAGTGTTCCCTTTTCGCCACATCCGTGCCAACATCTATTATTTTTTGATTTTTTGATTATGGCCATTCTTGCAGAAGTGGGGTGGTATCACATTTTGGTTTTGATTTGCGTTTTCCTGATCATTAGTGATGCCGAGCATTTTTCCATATGCTTGTTGGCCATTTGTATGTCTTCTTTTGAGAATTATCTATTCATGTCCTTAGTCTACTTTTTGATGGGATTGTTTTATTTCTTGCTGATTTGTTTGAGTTCTTTGTAGATTCTGGATATTAGTCATTTGTCGGATACATAGATTGTGAAGATTTTGTCCCACTCTGTTAGTTGTCTGTTAACTCTGCTGATTATTTCTTTTGCTCTGTAGAAGCTTTTTAGTTTAATTAAGTTTCAGCTATTTATCTTTGTTTTGGGGAAACAGTAAATTTAAATAACTCTTCGGGGACTGTTGCTCCAAAGAGAAGGTTGGGAGGAAGGGACTATTTGTGGTTTAGGGGAAAGTGTTTTTTGTTTGTTTGTTTTTTAAGATGCTTAAAGTAAAATGATTGGGGATAGGAATCATCCGAGAAAAGGAGAAACTAATGTTGGAGAAGAGAGAGATTTTTAAGGATGAAGTTCTTAAGTAAGCAAGAGAACACAGGAGCCAGTACAGAAGAGGAAGTTCCATCCTAAAATAAGAAAGGAACAGTTCATCCATTGGAGCAGAAGGGAAGGTAGGGTACAGCAGCATAGACGTATGTGGGCTGATAGATTTCCTGGTGGACAGATGAGATTGTTCTCTTATAACTTTTATCAATGAAACACGATAAGAGATTAACTGTGAAATAAGATGCAAAATCTCGGGATGCCTTAAGTGGTAGAATAGAGGGACCTGAGTTTCAACCTTGGCTCTGTGGTTTTCTTTCCTCAGTTTTTCCACTGGCCCTTGGCTTTGAAAGGACATTGTATCTTCATTAATTTCCAAAAATAGAGCCTACACTTCTGACTCTTTTTTTAAAAAACGTGGTCTGATAGCCTGGCATCCCATAAATTCTCAAAATTGTTTTATCATAGTTCTCTCTCTGCTGTGACTGAGATTCAAGTTCCTGAAATTGCAATATTTTTCAACGGTCACTGAATATACATAGCAGGGTATATTTCTACAATGTGTTTGACACTTCATGGAAAATAAAGACAGGGCCCCTTGCCCTGTCATACTCCAAGTCCAGTGGGAGGAGGAAATGAGAAAAGATCATAAATAATTATTGCAACATATAGTAGAAAAGGGAGAGTACAAAACAGCTGGTCAAAACACAGTGGACTCTTCTATAAGAATAGCTAAAATTAAAAAGGCTAATGATATCAAGAAGAAAAACAGATGTAAATAAGATGTAAACAAATAAGTGTGGTTGTGTTTCAATAAAGCTTTATTTATAAAAATAGCCTGCAGGTCAGATATGGCTCATGAGTCACCTTGCCAACCCCTGCTCCTGAGCAAGGCTGTCCATTAGAAATACAATGTGGGGGCCGGGCGCGGTGGCTCACGCTTGTAATCCCAGCACTTTGGGAGGCCGAGGCGGGCGGATCACGAGGTCAGGAGATCGAGACCACGGTGAAACCCCATCTCTATTAAAAATACAAAAAAATTAGCCGGGCGTGGTGGCGGGCGCCCGTAGTCCCAGCTACTCGGAGAGGCTGAGGCAGGAGAATGGCGTGAACCCGGGAGGCGGAGCTTACGGTGAGCCGAGATTGCGCCACTGCACTCCAGCCTGGGCGACAGAGCAAGACTCCGTCTCAAAAAAAAAAAAAAAAAAAAAAAAGAAATACAATGTGGGCCACGAATGTAATTTTAACTTTTCTAGGCCACATTAAAATAGTAAAAAGAAATGGATAAAATTAATTTTATTTATATTTAATCCAATATTTCCAAAATATTATTACTTCAACATTATTATGATATTTGGCCTTGGCAACTTTTAACGTGCACTTGAAAGAAAATTGGCTCTTTAGCTATTTCATAAAAGATACTCTTTTTATTTCATGTTTTATGCAGGGGATTTCAACGTTAGCAGTTAATTCTAATTGAGAAATCTCTACGGGTTTTATTCAATATATTCCTATGTCCAGATTATGAGAAACTTCAGAGACATCATCTTCTGCCCATATTGTTTCAAAATATCACAGTTTGTAGCAATAAAACTCTATCGAAGGGAACACAAAGTCATTAGGCACTTTCAGCCCCTACGGTGAAATAACCAATAACGGGCAGTTAGATGTCCCTCTCTCTCAGCCTGGAATGTCTCTCTTCCTCAGGGTCTCATTGGAATGTGGCTCATACACAGGAGGCTTTTATGGTGCATGAAAGTAAATTCTTAACTTAAACAGCCTCTTCTTTCCCTTCTTTATAAAAATACAGTCTTGGCACCCATCTTTCTATTGAATTGCTGTCAGGAAAGGCTTTGCTCAAGGTCAACATAACAAGCCTCTCTGCCAGGTACTATGGCTGACTTTAATACATTCAGAGGATTTATGTCAGATTCCAGCCACTAAAGATTGAGCTGATAATCGTAGGTATTTGGCAGAGGCATTAGCATTTCTGTCTGTGCAGATTTCAACGCCCTATTAACTATTCTGAAGAATCATTTACCCAGTGGGGAAAAGTACCAAGTTGAGTTAGGGATTCCTCGCTACCCACCACAGGCAATATCATAAGAATTTCTACTGCTATCGGCATGGAGAAATTAACCAGGGCGGCAGATTGCTTTGACTCCTAATGAATATGAATGCACAAACACAAAGATTTCAAAAACAACATTAGGAGCACAGAGAAGAAAAAAAAAAAACGGGCTTTGACGTGAGATCTCTCTGTGAAGGCCCCTATGAGTAATTTTCTTGGAACAGAGTGAATGATTTTCTGCTCTTTGAGAGAACATAATCTCTGTGCAATCATCCAGGATGCCTCCCAATAGTACCTGTAGTATAGACCTCCTTTACAAAAGTTGTTTTCTGTTTAAGTCCAAATGCTACAAAAAATGATAAATAATAATTCAGAGGAAGACATGGAGCAAAATGAAAAGAAGAGCAGAGGCCTCTATTTTCAAGAAAAAATAGCCAATTTAACTATTTTTAACGGAAATAAAGTGCTTTCTTAAGTGCCAGAAATGAACACTGATCTTGATCATGCTTGGTTTGTTGACTCCATATGTGCTTTATGATTGGCACATGATAAGACTAATATTTAATTCTAGCAACTGAATTCTTTGGGAGAAATAGATGCAGCTACTACAGTAGAAATTTTATGATCAATAATACAACTCTTTAAAAATATAGTTCACTCTTTTCCTCAGTAATGTCAAATAATCACCCATTGCATGAAGAAAGAACTAACATACTCTGGATTGGCACCTTTTCGAAGGTTAATCAGTTCTTGTGAGTCATCAAGCTGACCCCGACATATTACTGTGTGCTCTTCAATGACATTTTCACCCCATAAGACACTAAGTTCCTGGAAGACAAACACAGGAACTATTTACTGTGTTTTTGTATCTTCCATACCTTCCAGGACATGGCTATGCACAAAGCTGATCCTCCCACATAAGTCAAACACAGAATTATTATTATTATGGAAGTTTCTAGTAGGAATTGTAGGAAATGCAGATCTGATTCTTCATGGTTGAGCACTTATTGAGACCTGTTTTTCTTTACCTACTCATAGTCTTAACTCGAAATTTCTATTTATGATACTGCTTCCAACCATGAACTTTGTCTATTCATCTTGTTATTGGGGATTCTAAAAGCTGTAAGGAGCTTTGCCAGTGTGCAGCTAGAAATTGCTTTCTCCCATAAAATGTACCCACTCTGAGGATGCTCCCAGGAATGTACCCAGTTCCCTGTTTTGCAAAATGAGAAGAGGCAACTGGGAAAATCAGATATTTGTTATATACTTCTCACAGAACGTAGAAACTTAAGAACATTTGATCTTCTTTTAACTTCAATCCAAGATAGGGCAACACGGGAAGTGTGCTTCTTCTAATATTTTGGATTCTTTTAAGCACTCTGCTTTCTACTTCAGTAAATGGGTATGGATTCCCTATTACAAGTAAGGCAGAATGCTTGATACTACAGTGTATTTAGAGATGTGCATTGCAAAGCCTGACCTCATAGAGTTAGCCACAAAGTAGGAGGCATAAGACATGAATACATGTTACTCCTATATGAGACGACTTGAGAAAGCATTTTTATGAACAAAGGAAGGCTGACTCAGAAGTGTTATATAATAACAAAATACAAAATATATATTCAGGATATATATATTCAAAAAGTATATAACATATAACCATTCTAATCATTTATATGATGTTCTGGTATGGGCAAAATTAATCTCTGGTGAAAAAAATGAGAATAGTGGCTTCTGGGGCATGGTCATGGCTGAGAACAGATTTGAGGGCACTTTCTATTTTCTATCTTGGTAGGGGTTTGGATTACACAGTTACATGCATTTGTCAAACTCATCACATGATATACTTTGCATGTGTGTGTTTCAGTGCATGCAAATCTTACCTCTATAGGAAACTACAGATGGTCCACGACGTACAATGTTTCAACTTTAGATTTTTTGACTTTATGATGGTGCGAAAGCAATATGCATTCAATAGAAACTGTATTTCCAGTTCCCACACAACAAATCTGTTTTTCACTTTTAGTATTCAATAAAAAACATGAGATATCTCAAAATATGAGATATCTCAAAACACGACATAGCCAATACTGTTATAAAATAGGCTTTTTGTCAAACGATTTTACCCAATTGTAGCTAATGTAAGTGTTCTGAACTCATTTAAGGTAGAGTAGGCTAAGTTACAATGTTCACTAGGTTAGGTATATTAAATGCATTTCCAACTTAGGATGATATTTTTAACTTACAATGGGTTTATTGGGATGTAGCCCCATCATAAGTTGAAGAGCAGCTGTATAAATATTGAATTCTGGTTAATGATACGTGACTGCACTATTTAGGAAGAAACGTATAAAATTCACAATTTACTTTGCAATGCATAAAAAAGAAGATGGATTGATAAAATGATAAAAGATGGATGGATGGTCAGATATATGATAAAGCAAACATAGTAAAGTGTTAATGGTAGAAACTAGGTGGGATATGTGAGCATTCACTATACAATTCCTTCACTTTTTCTGTATGTTAGAAAGTTTTAATAATAAATTGTGGGAAAAAGCAACCTCCTATATGAGGAGGAATTTTGAAATGTTCTTTGAAAATACAAGAAGGATTTTGAGTGGTAGAAACAGAAATAAAGGGCATTCACTACTTAGGCATTAACAAAATCAGAGGCCTAAGAAAGTGAGAGGGTGCTCTGGGAAGTAGAAATATTTCTGCCTGGTAAAACATTAAAGGGAAAGGGTGGGAGAGAAGGCAGCTGGGGTCACACCACGGAGACTTCAAGGCGAATCAACCTGGCAAACTATGTGTCTCTGGATACATAGGGCAGCCACTGTTGAGGCTTCCTGAGTGTAGGATCAGTAAGAGTAGATTTCCCATTTAAGAAGGGGACTTGGATGGTAGGAGAGGACTGAGGGGCAGTGAGAACCACTAGGATGTGAGTAACTGGGGTCTGAATTGGAGGGCAGCAGAGGAGCTAGAAAGGAGCAACACCTGGAGATACAGCACGCTCAGGGTGGGGGATGGAGAGATCGTGGGCGTTAACAGGGAAGGAGGCGTGAAACAGGAGTCCAGGCTTCAGCCCTGTGATACGGAGGGATCCCTGATCATCTGCTTGACTTCAAAAGAGCATTAAAAGCAACTGATTTACACAGTAGAACTTGATGAACTTGAAATGGACAATTTATGAGAGATTCACCGAGGGGCAGTAACAATACAAAAAGATGTTCAATCTCAATAGTAACCAGGGGAATCTAAACTCAAATAAGAAGAAAACATTTTCATCCATCAACCTGGCAAAAAATAACAAGAATAATAATAGCCAGGTCTCAGGAAGGTGAAGGAAGAGGCAAAGGACAGCCTAATATGCTGTTCACAGGAGTGTAAACTGGTAATGACATTTATGAGAAAATGTGGTAATCTTAGCAAAACCTCTAACTGTTTCTATTCTCTGATAAAAAAGTTTCATTATAGAGGAATGTATTCTAACCAATTACTGGCACATATGCCTAAAGATGAATGGAGAAGCAAGTTCATTTTCGGCACTGTAATAGAAGAAAATTGGAAATAACTTTATTGTCTATCAATGGAAGGGATATATTATAGCTTACCATCTGTATTAGTTTTCTATTGCTGCCATACAAAGTACTGCAAACTTAGAGACTTAAAACAATACAAAGTTATTATCTTACACTTGTATAGATCAGAAAAGTCCTATATGGTCTCAAGGCCAAAATTTAGATGGTAGCAAGCTGTGTTCCTTTATGGTGGTTTTAGAAGACAATTGGTTTTCTGCTCTTTTCATTTGTGGGCAGAATTCGATTCCTTTAAATTGTAGGACTGAGGTCCTTATTTTTCTGCCAGCTATATGCTGAAGGCTGTTCCCAGCTTCCAGAGGCTGACACATTCCTTGGCTTCTAGCCTCTTTTCCATCTTTAGAGCCAGCAGTGGGCAGGTGGGGTCCTTCTTGTGTCACATCTCTCTGACCCATCTATGTCCCTTCCTCTTCCACTAATAACAACTCCTGTGCTTAGATTGGGACCAGCCACATAATCCAGGATAACCTTCCCATCTCAAGCCCCAGGATGATTTATATTCCTTTGTATACTCAAAGGAATATAAATCATTCCTTAATCACATATTCAAAGTCCTTTTTGCCACATAAGGTAACATTTTCACAGATTCAGGGACGTTGTTGGGGTCCATTATGCCACCTACCACACCATCGTTACTGTGGAAAACTCTGCAGTCATTGAAAACAAAGATATAAACCTAAATTACTGATGCTGAAAGATCTCTAACACATATAAAGTGAAAACAAGAATTCAGTTGTTATGATATTGCCTTATACTAATATTTTGTACTATACTACACTATAGTATGACCTTATTTATTTAAAAATATAAAAATTATTATAAATTAAAAACAGTATATATATGTAAATATTTAAAAATGGAAGTAACGGAGGAACACCAGTGGACAGAGAATACATCTGAGAAGGGGTCTGGGCTTATTAAAGGACTTATGGGGCTTTTTGTAGTTAATTCCATAAGCTTATATATTTTTAATTGACTAGGAAAGTATGCTGGTATATATTAATTATACTCTTTCAAAAGTGCAAAACCATTGTTACTGCAAAAAGGAAACATAGATGAAGTAAAGCTGCTCTTATGATAGTTGGAATAAGAAGCTTAAAGTCCTGTTGACTAGGGCCCCTCATGCCCTGATGCCCTTCTAAGTATGGTAACCATATAATTTGTCATTTCACTGGGACCCTGCTGGGAATAAAGATGGACACTATCAATAATCATGCCAGAACAATAGGCATAGACTGGGACTCCTTGGTCACCTACTTCTAAGGAAGTAATTGCTCATTTTCCCCAGCAGAATGTCAGCTCCAAAAGAGCAGGGACTTGATCTGGGATGCTCACTGCCTGAAAAGAGTGAGTGGAATATAGGACTGAACTAGTAGACTTACCCAGTTTTTAGATCGAAATGTTCCCTTTGTCTTACTGATTTTTATGAAGTTTTTCCCAACTTACAACTATAAAAACATTCTTTTATATTTATCTTTTAATTATTTTTATTTTTTTTAACTTTTATTTTAAATTCAGGGGTATAAGTGTATGTTTGTTACATAAGTAAACTCGTGTCTTGGGGGTTTGTTGTACAGATTATTTCATCACCCAGGTATTAAGCCTAGTGCCCATTAGTTATTTTTGCTGATCTTCTCGCTCCTCTCACCGTCCACCCTCAAGTAGGCCCCAGTGTGTGTTGTTCCCCTCTATGTGTCCGGGTATTCTCATCATATATCTCCCACTTATAAGTGAGAACAAGTAGTATTTGGTTTTCTGTTCCTGCATAAGGATAATGGCCTCCAGCTCCACCCATGTTCCTACAAATGGCATTATCTCATTATTTTTATGGCTGCATATTATCCCATTGTATATACGTACCATATTTTCTTCATCCAGTCTATCATTGATGGGCATTTAGGTTGATTCCATGTCTTTGTTATTGTGAAAAGTGCCGTAATGAACATACGTGTGCATGTGTCTTTATAACAGAATGATTTCTGTTCCTTTGAGTATACACCCAGTGATGGGATTGCTGGGTCGAATGGTAGTTCTGCCTTTAGGTCTTTAAGGAATTGCCACGTTGCTTTCCAAAATATACTCTCCCACCAGTAGCATATAAGTCTTCCTTTTTCTCTGCAATCTTACCAGCACCTGTTATTTTTTTACTTTTTAATTATAGCTATTCTAACTGGTGTGAGATGGTACCTCATTGTGGTTTTGATTTCAATTTCTCTAATGATCAGTGATGTTGAGCTTTTTTTTCCTACACCTGTTTGTTGCATATATGCCTTCTTTTGAAAAGTGTCTGTTTATGTCCTTTACCCAAATTTTTAATGGGGTTGTTTGTTGGGTTATTTTTCTTGTAAATTTGTTTAAGTTCCTTATAGATGTTGGATACCAGACCTTTTCGGATATATGGTTTGCAAAAATTTTCTCCCATTCTATAGGTTGTCTGTTTACTCTGTTAATACTTTCTCTTGCTGTACAGAATCTCTTTAGTTTAATTAGATTCCATTTGTCAATTTTTGCTTCTGTTGCAATTGTTTTTGGCACCTTCATCATGACATCTTTGCCTGTGCCTATGTGCTGAATGGTATTACCTAGGTCGTCTTCCAGGGTTTCTATAGTTTTGGGTTTTACATTTAAGTCTTTAATTTTTATTTATCTATCTATTAAATCAATCTGGAGTTTACTATGTGTAATTTGAAATTAGATGATTTTTTTTTTTACTAAAGGGATAGCCCAGTTGTCTTAATACTATTTATATTGTTCCTACTGTTCTGAAATACTACCTTTGTCATATACCAAATTTCTATATAGTTATGTCTTTTCCAAACTTTAATTCCTTCAATTTGTTTCATTGTTACTACTCAAGTACCTTACCTCTTTAATAACCATAGCTTTAGAAGGTATTTTGATATATTTTAGGGCAAATCTTTTTTATTGTTCCTATGTAATTGTTTTTAGGTTTTTATTATACATTTACGTTTTATGTGTGGGGCTTCTGTGCAAATTCCATTTGAATAATTAAAAAATGAATTGATCTATCTTCTTATTTTACCAATGAGAAAATTGAGAATTAAAGAGATAAAATTATAAAAAGACATATCCGTAAGGCAACTAGAACTGTGAAGAACTGTGCTGTCTGATAAGGTAGCCGCATGCGACTATTTAGATATAATTATAAATTAAAGTTAAATAAGTTAAAAAGTCAATGTCTTCACCTTGTTAGCTACATTTCAAGTGCTCAATAGCCATATGTGGCTACTCTCTACCATTTAACAGCACAGATCTGAGACTTTTTCATCATTGCAAGTATTTTTATTGAACAGCACTGAGCTAGAAATTTGGGATTGTGATTTGGGAGAGACCTCGGACCTCTCAGACCTGAGGTCAGTAACAAATTCGGGGTTCATCCAGATAGATATGGCAGTAAAAGTTAATTAAAACCTAAGGCCATCAAGGGAGAAAGTAAAGAGAAGAAAAGCAAATGACAACCCATTCCTGGAGGGCTGCCTGCATTAAAGAAGCAAGTAACAAAAAGAAGATTTAAAGTGAGAGATCAGATACTTGCTACAAGAATTGAGGTCATATCCCAGTGGCTCAGAGAAAGTAGTCCATCAGGAGAAAAGGTCAGCCATGTCACAAGCCTCAGATGGTCACACAGAATGTGACCAATGTGTAACTTTTGAGTTTGGCAGCTGGATGACCAGAGAAAGTCTGCAAGTGGTTGTCGTGCTCTTTTGCAGACCTGAGACAGTGATTTGGGTGAAAGAGGTATACTACGGATGCAATTCCAGGAGGTACAGCAAAAGAGAAGTATAGAGAAATAGGGAAAAAGAGAAGGCGAGTACAGGACGATTAATGAAGAGGTTACCACTCTGGGAAACTGATGCTCTGAGATGCCCTGATCTGCTGGAGATGCCCTGAGGAAGTGTGTAGAACACACTTCCCGTGTTCCAACTAAGAGAAGAGAAGGTTTAAGCAATTGCCCACTACTTTTTATTAATAGTTCTCTTTTAATGAGGGTTGTTTCTTGGGGTGTCAACTCCCCAGCAACTGTGGCCTGCCTCTTTGTATGAAGCAAGCCTGCATAGTCACAGAAAGCCATCAGGCAGATCGACACAGGAGCTTCAAGTAGCAAGAAAGTGTGCAGGAACTATCCCCCAAGGCTGTGAGGACATACAAAGTTGACTGAGAGGAGTATGGGGGACACTGACCGCATCTACTACTGCTAGGTTTAGGTGCATGGCTGTAGAAACCGAGTTTCCCTCCTTGCTGCAAAAGGAGAGGTGCAACAAGAGAAATAATCTAATTTTAACAGCCACGGCCACCAGCTATTTAGACAGAAAAACATTGAGATGCCTCAGAGTCTATCCCAGGCATGTGATGGATACATCCTTATTCTACCAGATTCCACTGATACATCTGCTGGCAGCTGCCACATCTTCTTTGGCACCAAAGGTCTGTACCTCTCTTCAATGTTGAAGAAATTTCAGTTTTTGTTTAAGTTACCCATTGCCCTCATGGAACCTATTTTAATGGAGCCTGGGCAGAAGACAAATTGAAAGTCAGACACTATGTACCACATGTATAGATAGTGTCACTCCATGACCCTATGTCAAGGTCACTGAGTCAGGATCACCTACCAGATTCTCCTCTCTGTAGAAAGAGAAGTTATCTGAGCCTGCTTACAGCTAGACTTCTAGAAAACCTGTCTTGTCAGTTTACCATACCCCTCTGAGTTCCAGCAACAAAGCATTTTCCCCTTCATTTTCAATCTAAAGATGTGATTATTAGTCATTCTCATTAGGCTTCTCATTCTGCTAAAGAAAGAATTTTTTAACTTCAACGGCCAAACCTGCTAATAGGAAGAAGAAACAGACACCATGTGCACCGTCGTCTTTGCACACCACCAACACTGTGCCATAGTACTAGCATTCCCAGAAGTGAACCTCAGTCTTAACCCAAACACAAGGGCCTGGGACAGCTTGGGACATTGAGTTGGCCATGCCTTTGGCTCTGATCGCCCAAATGACATTTAACCAGTTCCCCCATTTCACTTCTTTGGTGACTTGATTAAAAAATTATCCCAAAGTTCCCATCTCTCCCTGTATTCACATCCTTGCCAATGTGGCCTTTCTGCTTGGTCATCAAGAGTTAATGTCTGTTCTCTTCCATTTAAATCTAGTCTGGCCTTGTAATTTAAGTTTTCAACAGAACACAGTAGACATGAGGGCCTCCAGAGACCTTGTACACATTTAGTCTGTGTGATCAAGCCCAGGAGAGCCTGCTAGCTAAAGGATCACCCCAGCCTTCAGCCAGCCATGGGTGTGAGGCCATCCTAGATCAGCCCACCACCACTGACTCACCAGATGGCCATTATATACATGAATGAACCCAGAACCCAGCTCTGAATTAAATCAGAATTCCCCTATGGACTCAAAAGTGTAAAACACAGTTCATATTTTAAGGTACGGAGTTTGGAGTGTTTTGTTAGGCAACAAAAGCTAACTGATAACAACATCTCTGGGCCTCAAACTTGTCATCTGCAGACAAGAGGACTAAATAAAATAACATTTAAGGTTTTTATTGTTTTGTATATTTTTCCTCCTAGCTTCATTTTTTTATGGTTTTTAGCTGAAATGAAACACTTCAAAGTGGATATATTAATTTGCTGGACACTAGAAAGCTGATGAGCGTTAGTTGCACCATAAACACTCAGGTACTTGGCAACACGGGCAGCAGCACACAGGTGGGCTTGAAGTAGGGTAGCAGAGAGCACGCTCAGTAGTGCAGGATTAGAGTACCTGGTTACCTGCATATCAGAATCAGCCATCACTCTGGTAACCCCAATCCTCTCCTCCCGGCAGGTCCTCCCAGATCTTATGTGTGAAGTGCGTTTTGATTGCTTATATTGATTTTATACCCAAACCTCTCCTTTCTAGATATTGGCAAGACTATTTTAAGCCTTAACAATTGCCTAGGATTTATATGGCCAAATGGATTAAGCCTGTAGAGAAATCTTTTGGCTTTCTTTAAAAACAAAGTGAAAATGTCCTACTGTTTGCTTAATGGAACAAAATGGCTTCCACTCAAAAGATCTCTCAGGGACCAAATGATTCATGTAATAGCATGGGAGTTCTATTGACCCAGCTGAACACATCTACACATGCTAAGCCTGCCTCCTTTCTTTTCCTGAGAGGAGCCATTTAAAGGCACCAAAGTATTAGGTTCCAATTTTGGTTACTTACTAACTGTGTGAGTCAGAACAAATTACTTAGCCTCTCTGAATGCTGGATAGAGATAAATAAAATGGGAATCATATGAACAGTATCGCAGGGTTATTGTGATAATTAAATGAGGTGCACACGCAAACAGCTTGAGACATTCTCATTTGCTCAGTTAGTATTCATTTTCCTTATGTTGTGCACTGATTCATTTCCTATGCATCATTCAAAGCCTGACTTAGATGATGTCCCTTTGTAAAGTCTTTATTCACAAAGTCAGCTCATGTTAAACTTTTTTTTTCCACTTTTATTTATTCAGAAAAATTTTCTAAGTATGAGTTAGGCCCAGGGATAAAGCCATTAGCAAAATTGTTCCTGCCACATGGAGAGAGGTACAATAAACTAAATAGCATATGATTAATTCAACTCATCATGATGCAGGCAACCCAGCATTATTTTGGAACATTTTGGGAGTATAGAACAGGGGCAAATCAGGGAAGGTTTCCCAAAGAGTGCCATTGAAACTGGGACAGAAGTGGAAGCAGGTGTTAACCCTGAGCTGGGAAAAAGAGCCTATGTTAGCCAATCTGAACTCCTGACTTAATTTTTTTCCAAGTACACTAATTGGTGCTCCAACTCTACATTAACCTAAGAAATTTTCTAATAGATTAATTTCATTTATCTCACCAATTAGATTTTACACTCACCTGGGGCAAGGCCCATATATTCTACTTTTCAGTTTTTTTATTTCTCTCTAAAGCTTAACGCAGTGCCAGGCAAAGGTTGGTGCTCAGTAAATTGTTGATTGGTTGAGAACAAAAAACACTTAAGTGATTTATACCGACTGCTCTTGCTTTATAAAACTTCTCACAGTGGCCTATGGGCTCATGATCACTTTTTAATTATTTTTTTCTAAATATAACAAATGTACAGGAAAGAGTACAAATCATAAGCATGCAACTCTATGAATTTTCATGAAGTGAATATAGCCATGTAATTATTAGGTTGGGGCAAAAGTAATTGTGGTTTTGTAATTAAAAGTCATGGCAAAAACCACACCAACCTAATAGCACCCATTTTCGGAAGAACAACATTGCTGTTCCCCAAAATGTCCCCTAGTGTGCCTTTGCAACTACCACCTCCCCAAAGGTAACCACTACCCTGACGCCTAGCAACATAATTTTGCTTGTATTTTGAAGTGTATATACAGTGCGAACTCTTATGTCTGGCTTCCCTACTCAACGTTATGTCTTTGGGACCCATCCATGTTGTTACATGTAGCTATGGTTTGTTTACTTCTGTTGCCATCTAGCATTTCATTGTGAGAATAAACATTATCCATTGGCTCTTTTTGGTCCTTGAGCATGTTGCTCTGAACATTCTGGTATGCATTTTTTTGTAAATATATGCGTTTATTGCTGTTGGATATATTCCCGGGTGGAAATTTTCTGGAGCGTATGGTCATATATATTTATCCTGACTTGAGTAGATACTGTCAAAAATTTTCCAAACTAATTGTACTAAATTTTGCTTTTGCCAGCAACATGCCTACTCATTTTTAAAATAATGGCCATTTTGAAAGTCAAAAGTTTCTTGGATCTACCCGCTTTATGGAGCCTAGAGGTTATGCTGTTGGCACCAAGTAATGGGAAGGATACGAGCTCACATACAGATGTGTGGACTTCTCACAATCAAATGCTCAGTTTCCTCAGCCACACCCACCTCTCGGTAATCATTGGTGGGGAAATGCAGTAAAGTTTTATAATAGTGTGTGTTTTCCAAGATAAAATGCGTTTTAAAAGGAGTCATTGTTTTTTGGTGTCACTTGTAAAGACAGGCTGTTTCTCTATCATCTCTCCTCCATACTCTGTTAATAGGAAAAGTATTTGTTTCTAGAAAGTGGAAAGATAACAAAATAACTACAATCTTGGAAATTAAAGGCAAATACATCTGTAATGTTTCCTGCAACTGTGGAATTTTCTTTGTTCTGTCTCTTCTTCCACATTTTCTTCTATGCCAGAAGCTTTGATGTAACTTCTCTAAGCTGGGGCCAGGGCAATCTATGTTGCAGCATAGCCTCCTTTTCCCTTACCAGGCTGAGAATAAACAGGTCTATGCCTCAGGATGATGTTCACTGCCATTATCAGAAATATCTTGTTGCTGGCACCCATGTCAGTTGAGTTAACACATCCTTTGATAAGGTTTGGCTGTGTCCCCACCCAAAATCGCATCTTGAATTGTAATCCCCATAATCTCCATGTGTCAAGGGTGGGACCAGGTAGAGGTAATTGGATCATGGAAGCGGTTTCCTCATGCTGTTCTCCTGATAGTGAGTGAGTCTCAGGAGATCTGATGGTTTTATAAGCACCTGGCATTTTCCCTGCTTGCAGTCACTCCATCCTACTGTCCTGTGAAGAAGGTGCCTGTTTCTCCTTTGCCTTCTGCCATAATTGTAAGTTTCCTAAGGCCTCACCAGCAATGTGGAACTGTGAGTCAATTAAACCTCTTTCCTTTATAAATTACCCAGTCTTGGGTATTTCTTTATAGCAGTGTGAGAACTGACTAATATGCCCTTATTAAGGAAGATGCTGAAGTTCTGTTGAGAACAGAACAGATTGTGAGTGCTGGCTCTGTGGCCCTTGGATTTTATAAGCATCTACTTGACATTCATATGCTTTCGTGGTTCCTCAAACACAGTAGGATCTCAGGAAGGAGTCACTGCATCCAAGTCTTGCCCTTCAGACCTCAGGTTTATAACATAACAGCTTGAGAAAGATGCCCCACATTTTCCCCACATTCAGCCCTCTAAGGCAATGCTTCCGTAATATTCCTGGCATGTAGCAGAGTGGCCGGCACAGAGACTCCTTTGATACATGTCAAATCTTTAATAATAGATGTAATTAGTGCCAATGAAGAGGAGAAAACATAAAATGGTCTAGATAACTGACAGCCAAACAGAAACTCAACTGATGAATTGCTTAAATGTCCTTTCTTCATCCAAGATGCTAGCCAACATTCAGCCATGGTTCTCATAGACACAGGGCATATCTCCATGTACATGTTTTGAAGTAGGAGAGCAACACAGCAAGAACTGTACCTATTATAAAAGCTGCTTCTTACGATAGTGTTGTGCCAGGCATGCTTTTTTTGAGCAGCATATATACCAATTAGACAGGCTTATAGAAGTCTTTGAAGGAATGGATTTTCCTTTGCCAATTAACTTCCTCCCAGTATCCAATAGAACTAGATTACTCATATTCCAAAATGATCATAAACGAAATTGCAAGGGTCCCTTGACATATTTTAGGATGATAATATAATCACATATGATTTAATCAAGTTCATTTCAAGTTTATTGCTAAGGGATATGAGGACTGGCCGTGCTCCCCACGTAGATTCTAAAGATGTCTTGGTTTTGGTTTGAGGAAAAGGAAAGCAAAGTGCAAAGACTGCCTGAGACGTCATCTCTGGAAAAGTAAAAATAAAAACGTGCCTTAATTTGGATTCCCCTCTTTCAACATCCTATTTGGGATCATCATTTTTCACCACCAAGATGTTCTGTAAGTGAAAAGCATCAGTACTTGTTTAAATGAGGCCCAGAAGCATTTTCCCTTTCCAGTACTTAATGCTGCATTTTCCCCTTAAATGATTCTAGGTTGTGACGCTAAAATTGTTAAATCTGCAGAGCTTCAGAATAAGGACAGTTGTAAGAACACCGCTCCACAAGAGAACACGGGGACTTGTATCCCCATGCTTCCTTATTAGTTTGCTATGAGTCATCGACCACCTATCGCCTCTTTTCCTAACCTTGTTTTGCAACATGATTTGTCCACACTTACTTATTAAGAATATTACATTATTTACAGCTTGTTCATTGACAGCATGCCTCTGAAAGTGACAGAAAAACAACATAATTTGTTGTCCTTCCTAAGTATCTAAGGGGAAAAAAGAAGATATTATGCAAAGCTTTTTGAAATTCACAAATGAGGCGGGATAACATCTCTGCAGAATTTATAAAGTCTGCACGATGCCTTTGATCTTGATGTATTACATTCCCCACCCCCACTCTCCCTTCTACAGTGATGCCTTCAATATTTTACCGAGCTGGGCTAACACACAGCTCACAATTTTAAACTGAGAAATCTAAGTGCATAAATTTTAGATGCTTTTTGCAAAACAGCAAGACTGAGGACAGACTGCACATTCAGAGTACTATGGCCTGTCCTAATTCAAGCCATTTCCAAACACATTTTTTTACCCTTTGGAGGGTTTGGGGGCATATTTCAAACAAATATCAGTGCTTTGTGTTTATGCCGTGTAATAAAGAATATCTGGGGCCCATCTGTAGGAGAATATCTGTTTTCCAAATTGTCTTGGTTATGGGGAGAAAATGGATTCTACTTTGAGCACAAATATAAGAGTAACCTCACAAGGAAACATTTAAAATCTGCTCATTTGGGATTTGCTAGGACCTTTAATATTGTGAACCCCAAATACTTGAGAGAAATCTCAGTTAATTTAGAAAATTTATTTGCCAAGGTGGAGCACACGCGCCCATGACACAGCCTCAGGTAGTCCGGACGGCATGTCCCCAAGGTGGTCAGGGCACAGCCTGGTTTTATGCATTTTAGGGAGACATGAGACATCAATCCATGCATATAAGATGTACATTGGCTCAGTCCAGAAAAGTAAGACAAGTCAAAGCAGGGAGGTGACTTCCAGGTCACAGGTAGGTGAGAGAAAAACAGTTGCATTCTTTTGAGTTTCTGACTGGCCTTTCCAAAGGAGGCAATCAGACATGCATTTATCTCAGTGAGCAGAGGGATGACTTTGAATAGAATGGAAGGCAGGTTTGCCCTAAGCAGTTCCCAGCTTGAGTTTTCCTTTAAGCTTAGTGAATTTGGGGCCCAAAGATTTATTTTCCTTTCACAATCTATTTATTACTAAAGTGAGCTTCACCCACAGGTGGATGCCGTGTGATGGGAGACACAAGGAAAGGATGGCTGTATACAAACACGTCCATTTGTCGTCATCACCTTCTTGCTTCCCCAAGGCCTACGGGAGTATATGGCAATTAATGACTAGAAAAGGTGATTAGGGAAGAATATCTCTGGAGTTAATTCTGTACAATAGTTTCTGTCCCTGAGAATCATGACCTACTGTTTATGGGGAGGCTTAAATTAGTTGAAAACTAGCTTTCTTGGAAAGAATACAAGAAAGGTCTGGTCAGTGGGATGACAGACACAGCAGTTAGACACCTCTGAGTAACGGGAGTATAGAGACTGGGAAAGCAGAGATGACAACATTGCGCAATGTTGCCCCACTTATCCCGTCCATCCCCTGGAAGCCATTTTGACCAATCATGGCATTGCTCTCCTGTAAGTCGGATGTGCCCCTGGACTCCTCATCAACACTCCCAATTGACCAGTGGGAGCTGGCAAGTGGATGAAATTATGCACCATCTCCTGTCTACTAAAGGAGTCATCAAAAAGGGCAGGAGGAATAACAAGAGTGGGCTTGAAGGTAAAAGGGACAGAAAAAACAAGATTCGAACTTGGCTTCAAAGCTACGCTATTAAGAACAGTGACCACAATAGTACTAAAAGCCACCGTTTATTAAGTCCCTATGGTGTGCCTGGCATTCTGCTGGATGCTTTCCTTGGTGCAGTAGAGAGCACGGTTATTAAATCTGTAGTCAGACTGTCAATAGTTTGAATCTTAGCAGAAAAGGGTACTATCTTAATTTGTTTTCTTTGCTTCTAACAGAATACCTGAAACTGAGTAATTTATAAAGCAAAGGAATTTATTTCTTACAGTTATGGAGGCTGAGAAGGCCAAGGTCAGGAAGCCACATCTGGTGAGAAACTTCTTGCTAGTAGAGACTCTCTCGAGAGTTCTGAGGCAACTCAGGGCATCACATGACAAAACGCCTCTCTTCTTCTAATAAAGCCACCAGTCCCATTCTCATAGCCCATTAATCTCTTAACCTATTAATTCATTCATGCATGGATGGATTAATTCCCTCATGAGGGCTCTGCCCATTCAATCCCCTCTTAAAAACTCCACCTCTCAATACTGCCACACTGGGAATTAAGTTTCAACCTCAGTTTTGAAGAGGACAAACACCGAAACCATAGCTGGTACCTAGAGATTTAAAGCCTTAGTCTCTTATCTGTAAAATTGTGATACTAATGGTATATAGCCTCGTTGGTTGGTTTCAAGGATTAATGAGATAATGTATCGAATGTCTTTGGCATATTGCCTGGCTATCAATCACTGTTAGCTTACTTCTGAAATATGATCAGTGCTCTATAAAAGAATGCTGTGCAGCAACATTATTTCTTAAACCATAAATCAGAGTGTTTTCTGCATTTTTTTTCCTTTCCCTCTTCTTTCATGGGTACTTCCAGAGAGCAGAGATTCCTTTCCTACCCAAACCAAACAGGGGCAAGCATTTAAAGATTTAAGTGCCTAGTGAATATATCCTATTTGCCAGTTTTTCCCCTCCTAGAAACAAAAAAGCCTGGGACTTCTAGAAAGGCAGGGAAGCACCTGAGGGCCCACTTGAACTCCAGTGAAAATGGCTCTGGAATTAGATGCACTCCAAGTGTGAAATAGAAAGCAAATCTTCCCCAAGGGGG
This sequence comes from Hylobates moloch, assembly GCF_009828535.3. Taxonomy (NCBI): domain Eukaryota; kingdom Metazoa; phylum Chordata; class Mammalia; order Primates; family Hylobatidae; genus Hylobates; species Hylobates moloch. The sequence goes on along the minus strand of NW_026652296.1, from coordinate 48,538,328 downwards.
CCCAGGCCCAGGAGTAGAAGAGATAATGAGGAAGGACTTCCCTTGATTCACATAAGTGCCCCTGAAGAAAGGGTGGGAAACTTGGAATCTTTTTGTGGGAGATGGTAGGGTGAAGAGAGAGTTTTGCTTGCCTCCTTTTCCTCTCTGTGTGTGTGTGTGTTCCAATACAATGGAAGAAGCAGAATCTGCCATTGTAAGTGAGATAGTGTTGATCTCACAGACGTGGATATAGCTCTTATAAGCCATAACCTGTAAGAATGCTTTCCAATAGAAATATAAGCCACATATATAATTTAAAATCCTTAATAGCCATATTTAAAACAGTAAAAAGAAACAGGTGAAATTAAATGTAATAACATATTTTAATGTAACCCAATATATTCCAAATGTTATCATTGTAATATGTAAGGAAGATGAAGTCGATTGTATCAAGTCTTTGGGATCCAACGTGTATGTTAAAGCTAAAGCACATCTCAATTTGAACAAGCCATATTTCAAGTCTTCAATGGCCATATGTGGCTAGTGGCTACCGCATCGGACAATGCAGGTTTATATTCTTCAGAGCTCCGCAGAAAGGCTGACAGCATCATTTCTATTTTACAAATAAGAACAATACCAAAAGAGAAGTACATAATTGGTCAGGAATTCATATTTTAAACCAATTCTATCTCACTCCAGCCTCTGTATGATTTTGCCAACCTACACTGATTCTTGGGGCTTCTTCATGAAAAAACAGAAATAATACATACCTCTCTCAAAATGACAATATGAGACCAGCAAAATTAAGGAAGCAAAATTCCACCAAATATTCTACCACAATCTCCACATCAGTTTCATTTTTTGCCAAGAATCTTCTTTGCTCTTTTAAAAGCAATCTATTCAGCATCAGTATTATGGCAGATGCTTATTTTGGGGACAAGACAGAAGCAGTCTGTTTCTTCAAGCCAAGCAGATGTTCTAGGCCACAGAGTGGAACATTTAGAAGAGCGAGACCCTAATGAAGAAGAACTTGGAAGTGGCCCATTATTATCCTAATGGGAAGTAAATTTTTTCAGCAGGAATTATTTCAGTTGCATAGAACTTTCAAGTTACTTCCTAAATGGCTAGAGATTTGGAGGTGGAGATAAAAGGCTGGATATGTCCTTGCGATGTCACCTGATCCCCAGCCCAATACTTAACACAGCTCCTTTGCTCATCCTTCTTCTACTTCGAACCAGTTGATGGGAGCCCAAAAATTGTGATTTAGAATCTCACTCAACTTTTGTAAAAGTACATATGTAATTGTATTAGTCTCTTCTCACATTGCTATAGTGAAATTCCTGAGACTGGGTCACTTATAAAGAAAAGAGGTTTAATTGGCTCATGACTCTGCAGGCTGTGCAGGAAACATACCAGCATCCGCTCCCTTCTGGGGAGGCCTCAGAAAGCTCACAATCATGGCAGAAGGTGAAGGAGAAGCAGGCATGTCTTACAGGGCTGGAGCAGGAGGAAGAGAGAGATTGAGGTGCTACATGCTGTTAAACAACCACTTCTCACAATAACTCAGTCACTATACAGTACCAAAGGGGGATGGTGCTAAACCATTCATAAAAGATCCACCCCCATGAACAAATCACATCCCACCAGGCCCCACTTCCAACATCAGCAATTACAATTGAAAATGAGATTTGAGCGGGGAAACAGATCCAAACCATATCAGTAAAATAATACAGGCTCAAGAGAAAATTTAAGAAATTAATATACTAAAGTCTCATTTTACTGAGAAAGGTTTCATTTAGAGAGAATAGGTGAATACCCTAAGATCACGCCTGTAAGCATGAAAGAAAGATTCAAAATCTCTTGGTTTTCAAAAAAAATTATTAACATAATGAATGGGAGAAGCTATTTGCAATACATATGTTTGATATGGAACTCTCATCCAGAATATATAACAATGCTTACAAATCCATCAAAAAGAGACAGGGAACCCAATAAAAAGAAAAAATGGACAAAAGACTTGAACAGACACATCATGAAAGAGAATATGCAAATAGCCAGTAAACATTTTGGTGGGCTATGCTCACCAAACCCATGTAAAAAAGTTTTTATAGAAGCTTTCATGATAATGGCTAAAACCTGGAAATAATCCAAATGTCCATCAATAATAGAATAGATTAAAAATAATTGCAGTGTATTTAGAGAATGGAAATGAAAAGCAATGAGAATGAATGAATTGCCATCATTTGCAACAGAGATGAATCTCATAAACATGATATTGAGCAAAAGAAGCCAGAAATAAGAAACTTGTATAAGTCTTCCTATATAAAGTTCTAAACTAGGCAGAACTAACCTGTAGTGTTAGAAGTCAGGTTTGCGATTAGCCAATCGAACAGGTAGGAAGTGACTAGAAGTAGGCATGTAAAGAGGGAGTGTCTAGAGGGCTGAAAATGTTTCTTGATCTCAGTGAATGTTACATGGGTGAGCTTTATTTCTCAAAAATGTACCACCACGTACACTCATGATACATGCACTTTTCTCTATGTCTGGCACTGTGTCGACAACGGAAAAAAGAGACGTCAAGCCAGCAAATCAGAGATAGGGTTTACTGAGGACTTACACACAAGGGCAGTCCAGTGGTGGTGGGATGGAAAGGAGAACCACTACCATTTGTAAAAAGCATGCAGTTTATATAGCACTTTCACTTAGCACCCTCCACCTAGCAACCTCCATTTAACTCAACACGAAAGGACTTGATCCCTTGTACAGCCTTCATTCCAACGAATGGGCTGGGGGTTCAGATGTTCTTCGTAGATAAGGAGTGAATCTCTGCATTGCCATTCCTGGATTCTTTAGCTGGGAACACCAAACACACATTCTTCTTAAACCATAGGGTCATTCTCAAGGTATGCTTAAGTTATTGCTGTCAGATATGTCTGCCATACACTGTTATATTTCAATGAAAGACTTTACAAAAAGAAAAGAAAATGCTAGAATTCTTCCCAAGCTAGATGCTTGTCTTGGTTAGTAGATTCAGAAATCTGAGCCTTGCCCTACTTCCTACCCTTCACCCACAAAGCATTTCTAACCCTTCCACTTAAGGATTCCAAACAATCTAATGCCTCTGTTGGTCATGACCATCACTCAGGAAAATGTCTTTTGGTGATTGGAAGTTCAATGTAATAAAATCCCTTGCTGAACATTTTAGAGCAGGAATTACATTAAGATTACCCAGGCCCAAAAGTTCAGGTGAATTATCAGAGTGATGGTCATATTCACAATGTTTCTTCCTTCCTCTTTCATAACCCAGAGTCTCCCTGAGGTTCCCAAGCAAAAGCTTACACCAGACATTTTGTACAAATAAGGAAAAAAGGGGAGCTTTTTCACCCAATTTCCTGTGTCCTATCTATAAACGAATGCCAAAATGGCATTGAGAAAAGACATTGACTTTAGCATTAGAGTTCTATAGTCATACCAAATTCCCCTCAATCTTGTAAACACAAACTGTCCTGTTAACAATATTTTGGAGAGTGTCCATGCCAGGGGAAGTCTTTACAGTGGCCAAACAATCATCCAGGGTATAGTTATGGAGGCTTCCAGCTGTGACAGGTCCTTGATAAATTTATCAAGGAAGGTCTAGGTCGTTGTCCTCAACCTTGCAAGTATAAAATCTACAGTAGTGGTATAATACTGTAGGGGATGACCTGACTCCCACAGCCCTCCTCCTTTTTCCCATGGTCTTTTCTCCCATCTTTGGCAGTTAGATTACTCCTTCTTCAGTGTTATCACTGAAAAGTACAGAAAGAGAGAGAGAACAATTTAATGTGCAGCCCTCACATTCAACATAGAGCTTGGAGGAGATGGCGGAATGACACCAGTGAGTGGCCTTTACCTGTACATCAACCTAGAGCTGCTGGACGATGTCCACCAGGTATCTGCCATGCTCCTGGGGGTCCCAAACATGTGACAAGCTAGTCCATCTCCAGCTATGGATAAAAGGGCAGAGGGCCCCCTTGGCCCTCTGACTCAAAAAGGGAACATGTCATTGTGGCCTTAAAGGCCATTAAGATGGGTGGATGAAAAACCTACCCAAGCTGCTTTCATCAACAAGGTGGAAATGTGAGACCTGTTTTCCAATGCTGACAAAGTTCACCCTGTGCTGGTGAAAAGTGTGCATGGTGAGTGCCTGCATAATTACCTGTTCCCCTACAGCAGAGCCTATGATCCAGCAGCATGGAAATGCTTTCTGCCCTCTATGCAGTCCAATCATCAAGATAATCGTGCATAAGGAGCCAATGGCCTGGACCAGTTGTCACTGATGGTGGTGATGCCCCCACCATACTGAACCGCAACCTTGCAGAACCTGGCCCTGCAGCTGGCAGAAAGGAGAAAATGAATTAGTGACTGGTCACAAGCAGGTCACTTCTATGGGAGTGCTTTGTCTAAGACCAGAACACTGGCTCTGCAAAAACACAGGCTACACACGTAGATGTGGTGGCTGACAGCAGCAACTTCAGACACCCTGTTGATCACTCCACCTCTATTGCCATGATCCAGACTGCTCAACTTTGTAAGGGATAAACCATGATATCCTTTATCGTCCTATAGTTCAGGCACTAAAGTTCTATGTAACGCTTAAAAAAACTTTAAAAAAAAAAAAAAAAAAAAAAAAAAGCTTTTCTCCCATGGAGCCATTACAGTTGGACTAGAGCTATGAGATGTAGACAGCAAAGTGACATGGCTTCAGCTGCTCATACACTACTGCTTATAACAACACAGCTGCCCTAAGAACCTGTCTTTATTCTTTTTTTTCTCTTTTCTTTTCTTTTTCTTTCTTTCTTTTTTTTTTTTTTTTTGAGACAGAGTTTCGCTCTGTTGCCCTGGCTGGTGTGACCTCAACTCACCGCAACCTCTGCCTCCTGGGCTCAAGAGATTCTCCTGCCTCAGCCTCCAGAGTAGCTGGGATTACAGCCATGCGCCACCACATCTGGCTAATTTTGTATTTTTATTAGAGACGCAGTTTCACCATGTTGGTCAGGCTGGTCTCGAACTCCAGACCTCAGGTGATCCGCTCACCTCGGCCTCCCAAAGTGCTGGGATTACAGGCATGAGCCACTGTGCCCAGCTAAAGTATTCTTTTTTAACAGCTTTATTGAGTTATAATTGACCTATGGATACTGAATATATTTAAAATACGCAATTTGATGAGGTGGCATATGTAGACTACTGTGGAACTATTACCACAATCATAAAAATGAACTTATTCTTCACCCCCAAAATCTTCCTCATGACTTTTTAAAATCTCTCCCTTTCTGCCTCATTCCTAAACAAACACTGATCTGCTTTCTCTTCTATTGATTTGCTTTTATTGTCTAGAACTTTAGACAAATGTTGTTTTATTTAGCCACAGCTGATTTCTTTTCATTACAGACATGCCTACCCCAAGCCCTCACCACACACACAAACCTTTGAAGCCCATGGCAGAGATAACTTTGAGAGAAAGACTCCGAGACTTGTGAGACTAAGTCCTTGGAGAATCTAGATGAGAAAATCTCATCTCAAGCTGCTCCTCATTTCAGAGATTGACATAGGAGAAGACATCAAAATGGACAGAAGCTTCCTCTCCTTCTTTCACCAGCCTTGGCAAGAATTCCACAGCCAGTGGAGAGTAAAACTTTCCAGGAAAATCAAGAGAACTAGGCTGCTGGCTGCTAACGTGGGAGAAGATGGGAGAAGCCTTAGAGAAGTTTAAGGAGCCCAGAATAGAGAAGATCAATGTTCAAAGTCCAGTTAGAAACACAGTTATCTCAGTGATACTAACTTAGGGCATCAATGACAACAAAGTGCACCCATGTTAATGGAGGGAGAGAGAGGCGGCATAAAATACCTACCGTGAGAAGAAGCGGGAGAAATCCTGGAACTGAATGAGAAATCCCAGAAATTCCTTAGAAAAAGGGGCATGATTAAATGTGCCCGGAACTAACCAGGGTTAATGGCTCTCTAACTAGAAATTTAATTTCGTTATCCAAAAAAATAAGTTACATTTTGCACACCTGAGCACTTAGCTTGTGAAAGTCACACCTATTACATGATCCTATGAGTGTATCTAAGTGATTATGTCCATTTCTAACAATAAGGTTCATGAGATACTGATAAATAACATTTTTAAAAAAATAGAAACAATTTAGAAATCTGTATTGAGCTGCCTCCCTCCTGTATCCTCTTTGCTATGCAACAGGCCCTACCTGATCTGCCCACCTGTTCCTTGTGCTCACCCTTCCTCAAGCTGCTCCAGCCACCACCTCTGCCGCCTCACTTTTCCCAGACTAGTTGTTCCCTCTGCTTGGAATCCCTTCCCAGAATCTCCCTACCAGGTACTACTTCACTTCCTATGGGCATTTAATCAAAAGCCTTCTCAAAAAAAAATAAAATAAAATAAAAAACTTTTTAAAAATTTCAACCTCCAAGGCTTTTCTGCCTGCCACCCCACAAACTATTTACTATATATGGCTTATTGCCTGACTCTATGACTAGGATAAGTGCCCTGCCAGGCTATGGATTCGTTTTTGTTTTAGTCACATTTTATCTTCAGCAGGTCAAACAGGGCAAGATATTGATTGGACCCTCAGTAATCACTCCACGAAAGGATATAATCCACTGGCCACTGCCTTCCCTTCCTCTAGGTAGCATTCACCGGTAGATGAATTACAACAGGTAGAAGGCGTTTTCTCCGCGAGTCTGCAATCGGATTCAAAGGTGGATTGGCAACCAGGCTGTGAGAGCCACAGCATCTGCCCCCACCATAGCATTTGGCCTGCCTTCTCTGGTCACACCCCCAGAGGCAGCCTCCCTCTGAGAGGGTCCTCAGCAGGTACCACCCACGCCACTCTCTATATTTTATCCCCAGCCCCTACCTACCAGAGGGAGCAATTTTCAAAGGGGAAGACACATCAGGCTTCCAACAGTCAGGATCCTGTGCCTGGTATATTTTGTTGAATTGACTCTCCTTTTCCAATGCTTCAAAGATAAACCGGCTCCGCTCCAGTGGATAAAGTCTTCCTTTGGGTTTATCATGTGTTTTATCAAGCTTCGGCCAATCTTGGGGCTCTGGACACTTATTACAAGGCCTGCAAATCTCCATTCCAGGCCATTATAGTTAGAGTTTAATTCTGTAATGGCCTTATTAATGTTAAGCCTTTTGGGTAACATCAGTGTAGCTCTAGGGAGCACGTTCTCTACCTACCAGGGCAACTACTTACAAATATAGAGAAGCATGTATCCGTGAAAATAATAATAATAACAATAATAATAATAGAATTTACTGAGCTCACACCATGTGCCAGAAAGTGCTCTAGCCCTTTACATGTAGTAACTTATTTAATATAATAATCCTATGAGGTAGGTGCTGTTATCTATTCCATTTTATAGACAAGGAAACTAAGGCACAGAGAAACTAAGTAACTTAATAAAATTGCATAGTAGTGAGTGGAGGACCTATTGTTGCATAGTATATAATAATAGTAATAAATCAGACAAAAATCAAAGACAGGCGGGGCGCGGTGACTCACGCCTGTAATCCCAGCACTTTGGGAGGCCGAGGCGGGCGGATCACGAGATCAGGAGATCGAGACCATCCTGGCTAACACGGTGAAACCCCGTCTCTACTAAAAATACAAAAAATTAGCTGGGTGTCGTGGCGGGCGCCTGTAGTCCCAGCTACCTGGGAGGCTGAGGCAGGAGAATGGCGTGAACCTGGGAGGCGGAGTTTGCAGTGAGCCGAGATCGCGCCACTGCACTCCAGCCTGGGCGACAGAGCAAGACTCCGTCTCAACAAAAAAAAATAAAAAAAAATCAAAGACAATATTAAAATTATTTAACACCAGAACATGAACCCTCACGATTCAGTCACCTCTGAAAGGCCCCACGTCTCGGAACTGCCGCATTGGGAATTAAGTTTTAACATGAGTTTTGGAGGGAAACTTCAAATCAGAGCAATGCACATAAAACTTGATAACAGTCTAACAACATCCCCAGACATTAAGGGAGGTAGACAAAAAAATTCAAGTTCATCTGAAAACACTTGATTTTATTTATCAATCAAGCAGATATTTTCATGTGTTACTTTCAAAAATAACGTTTTATAAATAAAAAATATTTCGTAAATTAAAAATTTAATAAAAATTACTTAAAGCTGTATAGTTAGCTAGAGAAAAAAATGATTAAAAAATAAATAACCTCTGTCTTTAACACTAAATTCTTTTTATGGATCCACATCTTCCTCCTCTAATCTAATATTCTGTGTTGCTATTGAAGTGGCTACGTTGTCTGGGGTATATACCCCTGGGGTTCCTTGTCGCCTGCCAGGAAAATTTAGGACACGGACACGCACGAGGAGTTTAAGAGTGGAGGTTCAATAGGTAGAACACAAGAGAAAGAAACAGCTACCTCTATAGAGGAAGGGGTCTCTGAGGAGGAAGTACTGGCTGGCCGTGAATGCGCCAAGTTTTACAGTCCAGTTTGAGGAGGCGGTGTCTGATTTATCTAGGGCTCATAGATTGGTTGGATCACGTATGACGTTTACATAGTGCCTGGGGAAGGCTGGTTGCCCCACCCTAATCTTCTTATGCAAATGAGCTTTCCAGTTGATCGAGGCCATCTTGACTATTTCTTACTGTACACTTGGCTGGCAGAGAAGGGAAGATGGAACTGCCATCTTGAACATGTCTAGTCCTTAGTTTCTGCCAGCATTCACCGTGCAAGCTCCCAGCTTGCTTGTGTGTATCTGCAGCTCGACATTACAGGCTGCTCTTTGTTAGAAAATGGTTTGGGGCTGCTTTTCATTAAAGAGAGAAGCCTTACTGAGGATTCCCATGCCCTTACTATCTGCCTGAGTAATTTCTTCTTAACTCCTATATCACTATCATCTGGATAATTATTTAACTTCAGTTCACATTATTAACATGGTAGACTGTTTTACTCAGTTATTGATTTATTTTAAAATATTTGTAATGAGCATCTACCATGTACCAGGCACAGTGCTAGATCATGTATTTAAGGAGTGAACACAGCAGGCGCCACCTCTGCTCACAGCACCAAGAATGCAAGTGAGAATTTTAGCAGTGGAAAAGAAAATATGTTTATTTCTTCATATGCAGCCCTTATAAGCCAGGCTAATAGTAAAGGGTAGGAATGTGGGGACAAAGGGTAGGGATGCCTCCGGCAGGTTGAGGATTCTGACCTTATTCTAACAGCAATGGGAAGCTGCTGATGAGTTTCCAACCATTGAGCCATCTAGTCAGATTTGTGTTTAAAAAACAAGACAAAATAAAACCATGAGGGGCACTGGATTTAAAGACAGCAACCTACACCAACCACATGTGGCTTCTTAATCTTCCTAGGATTAAAATGTAATAAAACACAATCAACACCAACAGTCAACTGGAAATGATGTAATCCTTAATAATTAGAAAATAATGAACAAGGGACAATTCTTACCCATAAAGAGCTAGGTTACAGAGTTCTCCATGAAGGTCTAACATGGAATCATAGCAGCAGCGCTCCTTGCAAATTTTCCTTTTATAACCAAAAGATAGTTTTAGAAAAAGATTGATCCCATTTTGCAGATCACGAGGTCAGGAGATGGAGACCATCCTGGCTAACACAGCGAAACCCCGTCTCTACTAAAAATACAAAAAAATTAGCTGGGCGTGGTGGGGGGCACCTGTAATCCCAGCTACTTGGGAGGCTGAGGCAGGAGAATGGCATGAACCTGGGAGGTGGAGGTTGCAGTGTGCCGAGACCGTGCCACCGCACTCCAGTCTGGGGGACAGAGCAAGATCACATCTCAAAAAAAAAAAAAAAAAAAAAAAAGAAAGAAAAGAAAAAGATTGATCCCATTTTAACTTACCTTTTGATTTTATTATTTGTGGGGACATTGCTAATTGCCTCCCTGTGACCCCAAACTTCCTCAACTAACACATTCTCCGCATCTTTGCCTGTCTCCTATGGCACATGGGACCCGTGTTCTACATGCCCTTGCAGGTGCTAGTCTCTGGGGTTTTGTTGACAAAGCAAATTAACACGATCTTTATTAGCAAATGTTTCCTTACCATAAGCTTCTTGTTCTTTGGGTCTTAACATTAAATATCTTTATTTTCAATTCAATAACTCAGCCAGATGTCCTGTTTCCCCTTTTTAGATCTATGGGTACTCTGAGAAAGGATCTCGGAAGACAATGACCTCATGATACTTGAATTGTTCGACATCAGGCTTCTGGTCAGGGAGTGTTAACCTAGTGAGGCAGAAATAATGTGCTTTTATTATGGAGCTGGCAGATGAAATATTGTGCCTGTTTTATAAGAAATTACATACTTGAAACTGGAGGCATTTGCAGATCTTAGGGCCAATAAGTTTTATTCAATTACTTAAGCAGGCATGTTCATCTCACATGTTCCACTTTAATCAGGGTATCTGGAATCAGAGCTTCAAGATGGCTGAATAGAGACACCCAGCGCTGGCCTCCTCCACAAAGAAAGACAAAAATGGTGAGTAGATAATGATACATAAAATAGAGCATCTAGGAGAGAACACTGACATGCAGCAGGAAAGCAACAGGGAATCTCTGAGGCACAGAGGGAGAGGTAAACAAAGAAGCCAACTGGCCAGGACTGGCTCAGAGCCAGGACAAACTTCCCATTGCATGGTAAAGATAAGGGAGAGATCTCCAGTGGTTCACATCCCATCACAGACTCCTGCCCTCACTGGCCCAGAGAGTAGTACAGTGAGCTGCTGGAGTCCATGCAATAGCACTGTTTCAGAAAGAGAGTTCACACTGGGTCCCCACCACCTCCCAAGATCCAAGCAGCTGCAGCACAGTGCCATTTTTAGAGCCCACCTCCCACCAGACTACATCCTGCTTGAGGATCAACAGCTCTTCCATTCCCACAATATCGAAGCCCTGCAGATATACCCTCATGTACACCCAGAAAGCAACAGCATCACAACACTGGCTGAACCCAGCAGCATGGCTGGGTTCCCTGCATTCTACCCCATGCAGTGGAATGAGGAATTCTGAGTAACAAGAAGTTGCAGCACACCAGGGAGGCTGTCCCACGGACAAAAGAAACCAAAGCCTGCATTCTCCAGAACCTGAGAGCTGCCTGCCTGAGGCCACTTCCACTGACAGCAAATCCCTCCTTCTCCAGCAGCAGGTCCACTACACATCTTAATATACCTTCAGGAGGCCCAGGGACTGGCCTGCCCATGTGCCATCCAGGGTCCTGGGGATTGACCCACCCCACACATTGCAGCCAGCATCTGAGTGCATCATCAGGGGCCCAGAGGACAGATTTGCCTCAGGTGTAGCCCTCCAACGGTGGTGCCCATATGTATCATCCAGGAACCTAAGGACTGGCTTGCTTGGACCCAATAACACTGTTGCTTGTGCACACTGCCCAGATGCCCAAGGATAGGCATGTTCAGCCCACCATCACCACCGCTGGGGCTTGCAGTCTAGTCCACCTGGCATCCTTGTCCCCAGCAAAGCCTCACTACTGCTTCTATTAGCAACTGCCATGTAGGCCACTGAAAAACTCACAGATGGCACTGACTCTTATAGCCAAAGATCATGCAGAGACTAAATTACAATGCCCATCCAGAATCAAAACCAAAACACCCTACTCAACCAACACTCTAGACACACCAATAGGAAAAAAATCTTTCCCTATGAAGGCCAATCCATAAAATTGGAAGAAGTGACTATTAAATAGACATGTAGATATCAACATAAGGACACAAGAAACATGAGAAAGTAAGAAAACATGACACCTCCAAAGAAATACATCAATATTTCAGTAATATATCCAACAAAAGGAAATTTATAAGACGCCTGAAGAAATATTCAAAATGATGATCTTAAAGAAACTCTGTGAGATACAAGAGAATACAGATAAATAATGCAAATTAATCAGTAAGACAACTCATAATCCGAATTTCAACAAAGAGATACATGTTATAATCAAACAGAAGCCTTAGAACTGAAGAATTCAATGAATGAAACAGAAAAATACAACTGAGAGCTTCAATAGTAGACTGTATTAGGGAGAAGAAAGAATCTCTCAACTTGAAGACAAATCTTTAATAATAACCTTATCAGATGAAGGAAGAAGAATAAGAAGAAGAAGAGAAGAAGAGAAGGAGGAGGAGAAGGAAGAGAAGAAGAAAAGGAGGAGAAAGAGAAGGAAGAAAAGAAGAAGAGGAAGAAGAAGAAGAGGAGGAGGAGGAGGAAGAGGAGGAGAAGACGACGACTTATGTGACTTATGAGACAGCATATAGCAGCCAAACATTCAAATTTTGAGAGTTCCAGAAGGAGAATAGATGAGCAAAGGCATGGAAAAACTACTTAATACAATAATAGCTGAAAAATTCTCAAGTCTTACGAGAGATATAAACATCTAGATACAGGAAGTGCAAAGATTCCCAAATAGCTTCAACCTGAAAAGATCATCTCCAAAGTACATTATAATCCAAACGTCAAAAATCAGAGACAAAGAGAGAATTCTAAAAACAGCAAGAGAAAAGCATCAAGTCACATATAAGACTAATTAGTTTGAATCTACAAGACTAATAGCATGTCTCTCAGCAGTAACTTTACAGGCCAGGAGAGAGTGAAATGATACATTCAAAGTGAAGAAAGGAAAAAAAAAAGCTATCAGGAAAATACACCATGCCCATCAAAATTATCCTTTAAAAATGAAGTGACTTCCCAGGCAAGCAAAAACTTAGGAAATTCATTACCACTAGACTGACTGCACAAAAAAATTATTTAATGACTCCTACATCTGGAAGAAAAAGATGATATGTATTATAAGAAAAACACAAAAATATAAAACTCACTGGTAGAGTAGATACACAAGTGAGAAAGATTAAAAAAACTTAAATATTAGCACTACAGAAAATCAGCAAACCACAATGATAAGAGAGAAAGAGGAGTTTGGGACCAACCTGACCAACATGGTAAAACCCCATCTCTACTAAAAATACAAAAAAATTAGCTGGATGTGGTGGTGCACTCCTGTAATCCCAGCTACTTGGGAGGATGACACAGGAGAATCACTTGAACCCAGGAGGTGGAGTTTGCAGTGAGCCAAGATCACACCACTGCCCTCCAGCCTGGGTGACAGATTGAGACTCCATCTCAAAAAACAAGTCTCAGCAAATTTAAAAAGAATGAAATCATATCACATGTCTTCTTAGACCACTGTGGACAAAAACTAGAAATTCATCATAAGAGGAGCTTAGAATATGGTACAAATACATGACAACTAAACAAATTACTCTCTTGAATAACCCCTGGGTCAATGCAGAAATTAACAAGACAGGAAAAAAAAAGTATTAAAACAAAAATGGAAACACAACATACCAAAACCCATGAGATATAGCCAAAACAGTACTAAAAGGAAAATTTATAGCAATAAATGCCTACATCAAAAAAGTAGGGAAAGATTGTAAATAAACAACTTAATCATGCACATCACGGAACTGATTTTTGACTAAGGTACCAAGATCATACATTGGAAAAAGAACACCCCCTCTAATAAATGGTACTGGAAAAACTGGATAGCCATATGCAGAAGAGTGAAACTAGATCCCTATTTCTCAGTGTATTAAAAATGCCCACTCAAAATTGATTAAAGATTTAAGTGCAAGACCCAAAATTATAAAGCTACCAGAAGGAAACATAGAAGAAACATGGCAGAACATTGGTCTAGGCAAAGATTTTATGGCTAAGACCTCAAAAGCATGGACAACGAAAACAAAAGTAGACAAATGGGACTATATTAAACTAAAAAGTTTCAACACCACAAAGGAAACAATTGGTAAAGAGAACACCTGTTGAATGGGAGAAAATATCTGCAAATGATTAAACCCACAAGGGAGTAACATTCAGGATATGAAAGCAACTCAAACTCAATAGCAAAACAATGAAATAATCTCATTAAAGAGTTAAGAAAAGTATCTAAATAAAAAATTTCACAAAAACAGACATACAAATGACCAACAGGTGTATTTTTTAAAGAAGCTCAACATTATCTTTTGCATCAGGTTAATGTAAATCATCATACCCCAGATAAAATGGCTATGATTAAGAAGACAAAAAATAACAGATGCTGGTGATGATGTGGAGGAAAAGAAATTCTCATACACTGTTAATGAGAATGTAGATTAGTACAGCCATTATATAAATCAAAATGGAAATTTCTCAAAAAACTGAAGTAGGACTACTATATGATCCAGCTATTCCACTACTCAGTCATTATCCAAAAGAACAGAAATCAGTATATCAAAGGGATAGCTGCACCTCTATGTTTATCACAGCGCTATTCATGACAGCAAAGATATGAAATCAACCTAAAGTGTCTATCAACAGATGAATGAATAAAGAAACTGTGGCATATGAACACAAATTAAATACTATTCAGCCATAAAATGAATTAATTTCTGTCATTTGCACCAACACGGATGGAACTGGAGGTCACTGCGTTAAGTGAAATAAGTCAGGCACAGGAAGACAGATATTGCATGTTCTCACTCAAATGTGGGGGCTGAAAAGTTGATCTAATGGAAATAGAGAGGAGAATGCTAGTTATCAGTGACTGGGCAGGGTTTGTGTTTGGCGGGGTGGGAATAAAGAGAGATTAGTTAATGGGTACAAACATAAAATTAGATAGGAGGAATAAGTTCTAGTGTTCAATTGCACAGTAGGATTACTATAGTTTACAATAATTTGTCTTACATTTCAAAAGAGCTAGAAGAGATTTAAAACATTCTCAATACAAAGAAAGTATCAATGTTTGAGGAGATGTACAACCTAAATACCATGACTTGATCATTACATATGCTATACTTGTATCAAAATGTCACATGGATCCCATAAATATGTACAATTATTATATATCAATAAAAAAGGAAGTTTATCAAGAGCTGCACCGTCTAGCTAAATCTACCACAACCAGAAAGCTAGCATGAATGAACATATGTTTGTATTTTGTTACTTATCCCCATTTTCATTTTCTAAAGTTTAGGAGAGATGAAAGTAATGTAAACATGGTGGGCACTTAGTAATCACTGAGTACCCTCCTGTTTCCTCACTAGAGTTTCTAGTAAAAGTGAATTTGAGTCTGATCTCAGCATTGTCTTAGTGGAGAACACAGTGGCACTAGAAGGTGCTTATAACAGTAATAGGCGTTGGGTGGTGGCTGTAGGTGGTGGCCAAGGCAAAAGAGAGGGGTCCTGGAAGCAGGGCTGGGTACATAGGGCTGGTGGAGATGGGCAGTGCAAAATGAAAATACAGGGGCTCTTGTTCAATAATAATTAAGAATTTCAAGACGGCAACAGAAAAACATTAAATCAAGCAGGGGATCCTTCTAAGCGTAGAGTCCCGTATGAGAAGCCAGCCCTGCCTGGAATTTCAGACCCAAGGACAGCATTGCGCAGGTCAGAGCTCTGCACAGTTTCTGAAGGCAGGAGGCTGAGAATGATCCAACTGTTGGAGGAGTTTTACTCTGAGCTTCTTTAAAAAGCCTGGTCAGACCCAAAGCCTTTATTTATTTATTATCTTATTTTTCTTTTATAAACTTGAGAGGAAAGATCAGGAATACATTAAAATATCAACAGGGTTATAGTCTGAAGCTAATTATTTATTTTGTATAAATACTAGAGAAGATTCAGCCAAATGGCTGAAATTAACCCATCTGGAGTAGGAGTGGGAGGGAAGAGGTTGTAAACTGCAGATTTTCTATTGCGACTAGGAAGGAGGATAAAGCTTCTCCAGAAACAGCTGGTTGCCATGGTAAAATGGTAAAGAGAGCTTTTCTTCAGCTTTTCTCTTCTGATTCTGAAAAACAAAACAGAATGAAGCCGAAGAAGAAACTTCAAGTGAAATGATTGAGCTTGGATCCCAAGCAAAACAGCAAGAAATGATCTCACGGGAGAGATTAACTCAGGTGTCAAGGCTGGTAGATGGAACAGGCAAGAATGTACTGCTCTGGGAAGCCTCCAAAGTCTGGGATAGCCAAATAATCACTGATTGTTGGGCACAGAACTTGTGTCCAGAGTTGTGCTAGGCACCTTCAGTACATTATTTCCTTTAATTTGTATAGCTTCACAGCAAGCTTAGCATATCACATATTATCATCCTCATTGTACAGAGCTGAAGAAACTAAGGTTAAAAAGGTTTCATAATTTGGCCAAAGTCATATTGCTCTAAAGTGTCAAACTCTACCTCTAAATCTTGGCAAGACATGGCCCATAAAGAAAACGAGCAAGTGGAACAAGATGAGGAATATGTTAAAGAAATTGAGGACTTTGCAGAAATAATGAAGGTTAAGAGGAATAAACTAGGAGAAGATTAAAAATCCAATTAGAGACAATGGTTTGACATTAGTCCTCATGCCTTAAATGTTTTTTGAATTGATATTTATGTTTTCTTGTATCTGTTAGAAATTAGCATTATTAAGTATTTGCTAAAGGCTCAGATCTCAAATTTTTCATCAAAAGAGAAACTATTCACTTGCTCGCATGATAGGGGAGGCAAATGCTCCATCTAATGGCAATTCAAGCACATTCTAAAGCTGTGTCATATTTTAACCCACAAGAGGCGAACCAAGGAGGTGTCTAAGTGGGCTAAGTGACCCAACCTATATATTCAATAAAAACCTATTGAATGAATGACTACAAAATGGGAGAACAAACAAGTATACAAGTGCGCCTGGTAAAAGGATCACAAGCTTCTTGTTTCTGCCAAACTTGTTAGTATGTAACTTTAATAAAGACAATATAGACTTCAAAACAGGTTTCTCTATACTAAATATTAATTATCAGCCTTCAAACAAGAATATCTCCTCTTCAACCAAGAATATATCTGCATACCTACCATTATCATAAAACTTGTATCTTGTGGTAGAAAGAAATTGGGCAACCCTCAACAGTCATCGCAACATCTTTATTTCAATGAGAAATTTCCATGCACATTGGTTAAGAATTCTGTGTGCCAACAGAATCTCTATTTTGTCATATTCTGGGTTTCTCTCCCATTTCAAAAGTGAGTCAAAGGAGGTGATATAGTTTGTATAGTTGTCCCTTCCGAATCTCATGTTGAAATGTGACCCCTAATTTTGGAAGTGGGGCCTGGTGAAAGGTGTTTGTGTCATGGGGATGGCTCTCTCATGAATGGCTTGGTGCCCTCTTTGCAGTAACAAGTGTTTTTGGAGTCAGTTTTTGCTCTATTAGTTGACATGAGAGCTGGTTGTTTAAAAAAGCCTGGCATCTCTCTTGCTTCCTCTCTTTCCATGTGATGCACCTGCTCCCCCTTTGCCTTCTGCCATTAATGAAAGACTCCTGAGTCCTCACCAGAAGCCACGCAGGTGCTGATGCTATGCTTGTGTAGCCTGTAGAACTGTGAGCCAAATAAGCCTCTTTTCTTTAAAATTATCCAGTTTCAGATATTTCTTTATAGCAAACAAAATGAACTCACAGAAGAGGTACCTATTCATTCTTTCTCATTGCAATCCAATGAGGGGTCTCAGAAACACCCATTGCAATGGCTTCCCAGACTCCCCTCAGAACAGTCACATGACACCTGGAATGATGCCTTCATGATGTCATGCAGTGTCTGCTCAACAAGTGTTGCTTTCCATTCTTCAGTAATGACAAGTACACTGGCTTCTCTCTCTACCATGTCCCTATCTAACACTAAAATTTTGTATATTATTCCCTTGGGGCTGTGTTCTCAGCAGCTATCATAGCTGAAAAAGGATCTGTCAAAGAAGTCTCCACTGAAATGTTAATTACTGACAAAGGCATAACGCGTTTCCTGCTCAGGGATGTTTGCATTTTGTGAGGGTCTTAGAAATAGATAAATCTCAGCTAGTATATAGCCCAGTGACTGTTTCATGGATAATATTTAATACAATGTTTGAACTAAACTCAACAAAATAATGAATCCCTAGTAGTGGAAATACAAGCTGAGTGTAGAAGACTTACTTGGACAAAGAAGTTGTCCAAGTGTAACTCAAACTCCAGAATTGAGTTTGAGCTAACTTTAATTCTGACTCTCCACATTTGTCAGAAATTCTCACAGACACATGTAGATCAACGGAAGAGGACAGAGATCTCAGAAATCAACCCATGCATATACATATGGTCAACTCATCTTTGACAAGGGTGGTAAGAACATACATGTAAAAAAGATGGTCTCTTCAATGAATAGTGTGGGAAAGACTAGATATCCACATGCAACAAAATAAAATTGAACCCTTATCTTACATCATACTCAAAAATAGAGAAACCTTGAAATGGAATA
The DNA here is from genome assembly GCF_009828535.3 of Hylobates moloch. Classification (NCBI taxonomy): domain Eukaryota; kingdom Metazoa; phylum Chordata; class Mammalia; order Primates; family Hylobatidae; genus Hylobates; species Hylobates moloch. Next base: position 48,519,991 of record NW_026652296.1, on the reverse strand, counting down.
AAACTTAAATGTAAGACCTAAAACTATAAAATTTCTTAAAAAAAATGAAAGTTCCTTGATGTTGGTCTTGGCAATGATGTTTTTGATATGACACCAAAAGCACAGATACCAGAAACAAAAATAAACAAGTAGGATTACATCAAGCTAAAATGCTTCTGCATGTAATCCTAGCACTTTGGGAGGCCGAGGCAGGTGGATTTCCTGAGCTCAGGAGTTCGAGACCACCCTGGTCTTGAACCCCCACCTCTACTAAAAATACAAATGTTAGCCAGGTGTGGTGGTGCACACCTATTGTCCCAGCTACTCAGGAGGCTGAGGCATGAGAATTCCTTGATCCTGGGAGGCAGAGGTTGCAGTGAGCCAAGATCACGCCACTGAACTCCAGCCGGGTCAACAGAGCAAGACTCTGTCTCAAAAACAAACAAACAAAAAAATGCTTCTGCACAGCAAAGCAAACAATCAACAAAATGAAAGGGCAACCTACAGACTTGGAGAAAATATTTGCAAACCATATATCTAATAAAGAGTTAACCTCCAAAATATATAAGAAACCCCAACTACTCATTAGCCAAAAAATAAGTAACCTGATCAAAAGAAGGGCAAAGAACCTAAATAGATATTTCTCCAAAGAAGAAATACAAATGGGTAACACGTACATGAAAAGGTACTTAATGTCATTAATCATCAGGTAAATGTAAATCAAAACCACAATGAGATATCATCTTACACATTGGGATGGCTATTACCAAAAAGATGAGCGGTAACAAGTATTGTCAAGCGAGTAGAGAAAAGGGAACCCTTGTACACTGCTGGTGGGAATGTAAATTGTTACAGCCATCATGTAAAGCAGTATGGACATCCCTTAAAAAATCAAAACTACCACATGATCCAGCAATCTCCCTTCTAGTTATACATCCAAAGGATGTGAAAGCAACATCTCAAAAAAATATTTGCATTCCATATTTACTGCAGCATTTTTCACAATAGCCAAGATACGGAAACAACCTAAGTGCCCACCAATGGGAAAATATGGATAAAGAAAATTATTATCTAGCCATAATAAGGAAGAAAATCCTACCATTTTTGTTAACATGGATAAACCTGGAGGACATTATGCTACGTGAAATAAGCCAGACACAGAAAGACCAATATTGCATGAGCTCACTTACATATGAAACTCAACAGAGCTCAGAAAGTCAAACTCATAGAAGCAGAGCGCCAAAGGGTGGTTGCCAGCAGCTAGGGGAGTGGGGGAAATGGGGAGATGTTGATCAAAGGGTACAAACTTCCAGTTAGTCATAATATGAGTAAGTTCTGGGGAATCTAATGCACAGCAGGGTGACTATAATTCAACAATACTGTATCATTTACTTAAAATTTGCTAAATGAGTAGACCTCAAGTGTCCACAAGCCCCCCACCACACACACACACACACACACACACACACACACACACACACATATAATAGTAACGATGTGAGATGATGGATGAGCTAATTCACTGTGGTTATCATTTCATTATATACATATATATAATATATATATAACATCATCACATTTACACCTTAAATATATATACAATTTTTGCCAATTTTACATCAATGCAGTGGAAGATAAAAATAAAATGAAATTTCTGCCCTACATCTGAATGAAATTCCTTCCAGCAAAATTTAACCTAAATCCTTTCCTACACTGCTTCATAGAAAATGAGCAAAGGGCACTGCTTTCCTGTACACAAAACTTGTCTTATATTTGAATATTGCAGTACTGGAAGGAGAGAGAGATTGGTTTATTATCCAAATGAAATATTTACCCACAAGAAGTTCTTCTATATATAAGAGTATGAAGCGATCCAAATATATAAAGCTAATATTGTTTCAAATTAGCTTCTATCACATATTTGATTGCTTATGGCTTTTCACTAATTAGTTGGTAGTAATTATACAAAAAAAACCTTTCACTCTTTATTAAGGAATATGTTTTAAGAACACATGGACACATGGATTCAGTTTTCTTGGGTGAAATGTAACAAAAATCACACTCTACTTGGGTTCCAAAGAGCTGCTTTTGCGTTCTAGAGTGTCTTAGTTGTATGACCTCAGTCGGTGAATTTAACTTCTCTGATCTTCAGTGTTTTTGTTTTTGTTGGCAAGATGGGGCATTTAATTATTTTAAATGATGTAGCACCTACTTTAGGACAGGTACTGGTTAGACTTCTTGCAAATGTGAATCTATTTAATCCCAGGGTACAGTACTATTGTCAGACTTGTTTTGCAGATTAAAAAAACAGGGAACAGAAAGGTTAAGTAACATGCCCAAGGTCACACAGCTGACGAGAAACAGTCCGGGCTTGAATCCATCTGAAGCAGTCTGGCTCCCGTGTCAGGCTCCAATCTGGAATGTTAACCATTGCACATGGCACAGCTTCTCACAAACTGGAATCCTGGGTCATGGGAGTATGAAGGAATCCACATTCCCAACCAAGGCTTAAATTGCAGGGGGAATGTGATCTGCCTGATAGGCAGAGGCCCTGAACAATGCATGAGGGATGAGGAGGGTCTTTATTACATGATTATGAAAGTTTGAGTTCAGTCAGAAGCAGTCCATGAGACAAGAATGTAATTTATTCATGAGGTGACCATAGAAAATCCTGGTAGAGAAGGGGAGTGGGGAAGTGAGACAGGGAAGGGATAGATGTCAAACCAGCATATGGTCATGAATGTGTCACCACCTGGGCAACAAGGGCTCTATCCTACTGCCTTTAGGACACAGGTTAGCATACGTAAAAATGGTCCCACCTAAGGGGCAAGGAAGCTGAGATGTTTAGCAACCACCTCGCACTCCTCCTCACTGGAGGATATTTCTAGGGGCATTAACCCCCTGGCACTGTGGATGATGCCTTCTCACAGACCCACGCAGGCTTCTATGAGCAGAGACACAGGTGCTGCAACAGGAGAAACTGTAAACGCCAGGGCCCACAGGAAGGACTCTGACAGCATGCATGACAAAGCACAGGGAGCAGATACAAATTAGTACACCTATCGGCTTAGGAATAATTACAAAGTCTTCCGGGTGCAAAAATGCTGTTGGCCTTCCCTCCCCTAGCAGGGCATTCTCTCTTCCCTGACCTTCACTGCTGCTGGTTATCAGCATCGCTTGCTTCTAGGGCATGACGAGTAATAAGTTAAGAGTTTCAAGGATTAGCTCATTCATTCAACAAGCTGTTATTTTTTTATCTTTTTATTTTGTTTTCTTTTTTTACTCTTAAAAAGAAAGGTTGGGGGGAGATACATGTGCAGAACGTGCAGGTTTGTTACATAGGTATACACATGCCGTGGTGGTTTGCTGCACTTATTAACCCATCCTCTAAGTTCCCTCCCTTCACCCTCCACCGCCCAGCAACAGGGCCCGGCGTGCGTTGTTCTCTGTGTCCACGTGTTCTCAATGTTCAACTCCCACTTATGGGTGAGAACGTGCGGTATTTGGTTTTCTGTTAGTGTGTTGGTTTGCTGAGGATGATGGCTTCCAGCTTCATCCATGTCCCTGCAAAGCAAGGTTTTATTAGGCACCTCTACGCACCAGGAAGTCTTTAGGTACCGGTGACACAATAATAAAAATAAAATAAAATAAAAAATAGGCAAAAGTCATTGCCCACATGGAGCCTACATTCTAGTAGAGGAAACAAGAATCAAATCTGTAATTAATACGTGTTTATGAAATGCTAGACACTCAGTGTTTGGGGAAATAAGAAGCAGAATAAGGGGACTGGAAAGTGCCCTTTGTTCAATGTATTAGGTGTAATGGCCACAGAGGACCTCATCGAGGACAGGAGGAGACGTTTAAGTTGAAATTTGAAAGAGGTGAGAGAGTCAGCCATGCAGGTAACTGGGGGAGGGGAGTTCGGGAAAGAGGACAGGAGGGGCATTCCAGCCAAGGGATCACCTGAGGCCTGGAGATGAATCGAGGAGTAGGGAAGGATGTGGCTATGTGGCTCTATGGAAATAATCACCTGGAAGAAGGTAGGAGCTGAGATTAGAGAGATAAGCCTGAGTCAGTTCTCAGGCTCTATGGGACTCTACATGGACAGGGAGAAAAGGAGAGCTACTGGGGGGATGACATGGCAGGATTTTCAAGAGCTCACTGTCTGCTGGGTTGAGAACAGACTGTGAAGGGCAGAGGATGAAGCAGTGAGTTCAGTTCAGAGGCTGTTGTGGGGATCCAAGTGAGAAATGAGAAGACTGTGCCGGGGGTGGCAGTGGAGATGGCGAACAGAATCTGGCTCTATGGTGATTATTGACACGACTTCCCAAAAGTCTAGATAAGGGATGTAAGAGAATCATAGAGTGTCATAGCACATAACGCCTTAGGGCTGCTACTCTAGTCCCAAACTCTCATGTTATGGTTGAGGAACCTGAGCCCAGAAAAACAGAGACTTTTAGTTACTTGCCCAGAGAGTTAGAGTTACTTGCCCAGTCCAGCTGGGAGTAGATGCCAGGGCTTCTAGTTTCGGTGACCACTGACACCAACTGACTACTTCCAGTAATGGGGGACAGCCACTTCCCTGGACCTGAGTAAAAATCTAACCAGGTACAGACCTGGCCACGAATAAGGACCTAAAAGGTATATGCACCCCTGTGGGGCCTGGTCCTGCCACAAAAGGCCCATTCTCTGTCTAGAGCGGTGACATTTTCCTTGGTAGCAGCACTCAGTGCCCGCTCACAGCCATGTTCTCATGAAAGGTATAAACAGCAGGCTTCCCTTTTAATTTATTGATAAATAATAAAGTCTCTGCAAAATCTTGGCGTCTTCTCATGACAGTAATGGTGCATGTACTGATGGGAAAGTCCCCAGCACAATAAATAATGCATTCTATTCCCCTCTCCTCAGTTATCACTTTGACATTTCTCACAAATGTACCTTCCGCTCCTCTAATAATGTCTATAGAGCTATTTGGCTGTCAGAAGCAAAGCCCCCTTGGGTAATCTCAAAACTCTGAAGAAAATAAGACTTGGTTCCCCCATGATCATCACAATCTATTTGATCTAAGTCTGGACGCTTTGCCAACAACACATCTATTTAGGTATAAGAAAAGAAACCTCACAATAAATATCTACAGACTGATAAAGTGTTTTTCCACTCACACGGGGCTAAATTAAGGGTGCTGGCTCTGGAATGAAGCCAAAGTCATTTGGAGAAAAGGCCATTTTCTCTCCCCCACTCCTTGGCACCGCTGTGTGTCTCTTCTGTCTTCTTATGAGGCATATTTAATTGATAGGAACACCAATTCACCAAATATAACTTACAGTTGTGTAGAAGATGAGACGTGTGTAGTTGTTTTACAAAATATCTCATTTACTGATTGGATTTTTCTTAATCTAATAAAAGAATCAGTTTGCATTCTGTGAGCATCCACCCATCAGCTAGCAGAAGAAGCCTCCAAAAAGCCTGCTGAGACAGGAACAAGTATTTCTTGACTCAAAGCCAGCTTTATTCATTCCATAAAGCTGCTCATTCTGCTTTCACGGTGACTTCAATACAGGGTTCTTCTTTGCCAAATAGTATTTTGAATATCACATTTTATTCCAAAGACTAAGTTCAAGCTCTCTCTCTCTCCCAATACTGATACAGAAAAACAAACTTGAGTCTAACAGATTTTTCTAATTATTCTCTCCTCTTGCTTCCCCTAGCTCTGATACCCTTGCCATCACATTCTTTTTTTGGCAGGTAAGAACTAACCAACGGTGTGTTTCTCAAGTTATGGGACACTGAATCCAATGCTCCTGAAATCTGAAGTCACATTTGTTTCTGAAAACACAAATAACAAGCTTCCTTCCTTATCTTGTACTGTTCAGTTACTAAAGATACTTGAGAAGGGGTTCAAGGAGGATTCTGTGCCCCACGTTTACCTCTGCTGATAAGAGATGCTCTTGGGACCAAGTGATGCTATCTCTGCTTCACTGACTCTTAATTTGGAGAAAGAAAACCATAGAAACTCAGAGAGGATGTGCTAGAAATTGGGAGACATGCCCAGTCTCAACAAGTGAAGTGATTTCTATGAGAGGAGTTTATGAATATGTGGGAGCAGAATCTGGATTTGAAGTGACATGTTTACAGGAAGACGAGATGCTCATGCCTGCTTAAATACTTCTATGTGGTTATTAATAATCCCCAAACATAACTAACTCACAAGGCATATGTTTCTGTTACAGTGAAATCAACTCACCGTATCATCAGGCAGGATAACATGCAAAGATTATCCGGAGCCACCCGGCATTGTCAGTAAGCGGCCAACTTTAGATATGGGCGAGCAATGGTGCTGCTTCACTTCCTAGTGCCAGCACCCAGGAATCTGGCACTGACGAAAGGAAATAAATTAGATCACAGCCCAGGTGGAATAGTTGTTCTGTTGGGCAGCCGGATGGGTCCCAGAAGAAAGCATGTGCCATAATTCTGCCGAGTCCCAGCAGAGACAGGCTATGTTGCAGTAAATGCTTCCAATACGACAAATCTGTGATTCAGGAATGGGGGAAGACAGGATTTTAAAATGTTTCTGTGTATCTGTAGCATTTTAAACAAGTCATTCCACTTGCCCTTGCACTGCCTTCGCAAACTGCTCACTTGTCCTCCCGTGTATAATCCTGCTTTTTGCTCCATTTATTTTTCTTCAGAAAATCAGCTTAAAAGTAAGGATGTTATCTGGGAAGAGTGGCATAGTCACCCATCACCACTTTAAGCCAACAGTGACATGCTAAGAGGTAACTGAAGCTGGACAGGAGAACCTGGGTGCTAATGATGACCCTTGACAATGAGGCACCTTGGACTCTGCCACACAAAATGTCATTTATTGGCAGCACCATCACCATCCCTCACAGTTTATTAGAAATGCAGGATGTCAGGTGCACCCCAAATCTCTTGGATCAAAATCTTCATTTTAACAGGATGCCCAGGGGATGTGTGTGTATATTCAAGTTGAAGAAGCAGTGTTCTAAGTTACATGGGATCATTGGAATACAGGAAAACAACTTCAGAAACATGATGTTGGAAGTTGCAGAAAACAAACTTTTTCTACTTGATCTTTTCTCCTTAGGGGACATATATCTGCTTATTTCTATTATTTCTCTAAATAACTATATCTGCCAGAAATCTTCCAGATGTAAAGAACAAAAATAAATGAAAGAATGAAGACAGAAAGAATAACAGAGAAAAATTAAACAGGTCAAAGGAAAACTAGGAATACATTGGGCTATACGACAAAATGGTCATGGGCATGTAACTTCAGGCATGATTGAAACCAAATTTGTCATTTGGAATTTGGTCTTTGGCTCTTGGCTCTTCTCTTAACATAAGCATCTTATAAAAGCAAACTCTGTTAACAGGTACCCCTTAACGTGGCCAATAGCTTTACTACAATAGCAAAGGAACAAACTTCTTTTCCAACAATTTCAGCAAAAACATCTGAGGTTCACTTTAATAAGCCAGATTAAGCCAAGTATTCATCCCTGGAGCAATCACTATGTATCTGATTGGGCAGGTCTGGTCACATGTACATCTCTTCGTCAATGGGATAAGGTCAGTGTCCAATTACCTGTGAATTTTTTAAAAAAATATAATTTCCAGAGGAAAAGGCAGATGCTCTTACTTGAAAGAGAGGGAATAGGGGTTAGGCAGGCAAGAACAGCAGATGACTAGTACTCTGTTGTCTTTGATGTTTGTATTTCTAGCAGAATTTGTTGCAATCTCACTTTGTGATTGGGTTGCTCCAAGATGAATAGTGCCAGTCCTCACAAGAGAGAGACACTAGACCTCTAATTATTGTGCAAGACCAAGTGAATGCACAAGCTGCCTGCTATGGATTCCAGAACAGGGAGCCCAAAGGAAAGCAAGGGCTAAGATTTGGAGACATGTGACCAAATCTTAGAGTTTGGGATGTAAACCAATGATGAATTGAAGCTAGCTTGCAAAGGGCATCTGTGAGTGTGAACTTGCTAAAGAGGGGGATGACATCCAGGGAGAGTTTTAAGAAGTTTGACAGCAATTGTGGGAGAATTACAATGGTGGATGAGGAATAAATCTTATATTTTAATCACCCTTCAGGTGAAGAAAATAAGATTCTATAGCCTAAATACTTGCATCTAAACTGACTTCAGCTGGCCATAAGAGTCTCTAAACAATAATAGAATAGTTATTGGTTAAAGACAGTTCTCTATTGAGAAAGAGTTAGGAGAACTGGTTAAAAGTCAATACTCAATGCCTGTTCATTGATTACACAGATTTTATAACAAATTTTGAAACAATCCTGCTTTAAACAACTGGACATTCAGTTGATGTAGATTATATTTAAGTAGAGGGCTGCCCTTTCTCTTGGAACATAATGCAATAACATTCTTTAGTCTCAATAAAAATAGTAAAGACTACAGAAGGAAAAAAAGAAAGAAAAAAGAAGGAAGGAAAAAAGGAAGATAGAGGAAAAAGGAAGGAAGGAAGGAAGGGAGGGAGGAAGGAAAAAAGAGCAAGCAGGTTGGGAAGAAATGGAAAGAAAAAAGGAGAGACAGGGACAAAGCTGTGCAAAAAAGTTATTTAAGAAGACATTTATGCAGTCAAAACACATGAAAAAATGCTCATCATCACTGGCCATCAGAGAAATGCAAATCAAAACCACAATGAGCTACCATCTCACACCAGTTAGAATGGCCATCATTAAAAAAATCAGGAAACAACAGGTGCTGGAGAGGATGTGGAGAAATAGGAACACTTTTACACTGTTGGTGGGACTGTAAACTAGTTCAACCATTGTGGAAGTCAGTGTGGAGATTCCTCAGGGATCTAGAACTAGAAATACCATTTGGCTCAGCCATACCATTACTGGGTATATACCCAAAGGACTATAAATCATGCTGCTATAAAGACACATGCACACATATGTTTATTGCGGCACTATTCACAATAGCAAAGAGTTGGAACCAAGCCAGATGTCCAACAACGATAGACTGGATTAAGAAAATGTGGCACATATATACCATGGAATACTATGCAGCCATAAAAAATGATGAGTTCATGTCCTTTCTAGGGACATGGATGAAACTGGAAAACATCATTCTCGGTAAACTATCGCAAGGACAAAAATACCAAACACCACATGTTCTCACTCATAGGTGGGAATTGAACAATGAGAATACATGGACACGGGAAGGGGAACATCTTACTCTGGGGACTATTGTGGGGTGGGGGGAGGGGGGAGGGACAGCATTAGGAGATATACCTAATGCTAAATGATGAGTTAATGGGTGCAGCACATCAACATGGCACATGTATACATATGTAACAAACCTGCACATTGTGCACATGTACCCTAAAACTTAAAGTATAATAATAATAATAAAATTTTTAAGAAGTCTGATAGGGTTCATAGCATTTTCTGTGAATCAATTTCCCATCAGAGCTCTTTAGACTCCTTAAACTTGTGAAGTCAGATGTCACTCTAAGTTCAGGCCTCCTCTGCATTTAAGCTTCACACAGTTCTGACAGCCATCTGCAGTGTGTTCAGAACATTTTCTGAAGGTGACACTGGGAAAAGGACAGTTTCCTAACCGGACATGAGAGTATGTGCTGTGGATCCTGACGCGAGGCCTGTCCTTCTGCTGAGAGAGGCCTTTAGTGTGTTGACATGTCTTTGAGCTTTCATGGGCACTGGGCTGGTCTCTATCTTCCTGAGGGAACCACTGACCACTCCCAGGAGTGAAGGCTCCCAGCCTCCCACTGAGCAGTACTCCAGGCAGCACTGGGCCCCTCAAGTCTTCAGTTTTCAGGAAGCTAGAAATAAATACTGCAAAACAAAGGAGCCCAAGACTGATAGGCCTATTTATTCTGGAGGGAGGGTTGGATTTCCAAGCTGGACTACCTCATCCTTCCCAGTGATGAACAACCACATCCTCAGATAAACCTCTTTCTTTTCATCACACATGGTATATTCCTAGTACATTCTGCAGTCAGTGCTGCTCTTCACCATCTGTCCATGGCTATTGATGTGTGTATGTGTGTGTGGGTCAGATGCCCTGATTCCATTATTGAATCTTTGGCTTTGACCTTTCATTTCCACTCAGGAGGAATGGGTCTTAGTTTTCACAGACAGGACATGATCAAGAAACCAAAACTATTCACTTGGCCCCAAAAATCTGACTTTCTGGAAAGTTACTAAAATACCTGCAACAATCTGAAGATTCATTCTAAAATACTTCCCAGTACGTATTTTACAGTGTATGCTTTTACTTGTTTTTACGTATAAATTTTTTCACCATCATTCTTGACAGATTAATATTTTTATTTATCGTGCCACCACAGACTAGTCATCGCTGTGTGTGTGTGTTTGCAGTTTGTATATATGTGGATCATATGTTTATGTGCATGCATGGTGTGTGTGTGTCTGTGTGTGTGTGTGTGTGTATGCTGTGTTTGGGGCAGGATGGGATGTGTGTAATTTTGGTGTGCCTGTTTAAGATTGTGTGTATATATGTAGTATGTATGTGTTTGTGTTTATTAATATATGTGTAGTATATATGTGTGTGATACATGTATGTGTTTGTGTTTGTAGGACTATGGAATGTGTGTATATATATAGAGTGTGGGAGAGTTTACACATATGGTGTGTGTATGTCCACTGTGTGTGTGTACTGTGAGGAGTGTGTGGTATATATATCAGAATTGTGTGTATATGTATTTATGACTTTCTTAATCATGTTTTGATCTAATAAAGAGACATATTAAGAATATAAGAGGACATTGCTCTATTTTATATTTTAAAAATCTGTGTTTGAAGTAGGTTTTGAATATTTGTTTTCATACACAAAGCAATTATTCTGGTGCATAGCCAAAGGCAGCCATCTTGAACTTTTGGGAAAATGTCCAAAATAATACTTCCTAAAAGCTATTTAAAATTGGAATGGACATGACATTTTTGGGTGTCCAAAGGGATGACGGAAAATAGTTGATGGTGTGTTATTTTAGAGGGAGAAAAACTATTAAAATGTTTCTGACGGTAGCAACAATAAAATACTAATGAACCAGAGGAACAGATGGAAATTGAAAAGCGTGTGCAATGTCAAAACCCAAAATACAGTGATTTGTTAAATTACAGGGCTTCTTCCCCCGGGAGAGGAGCTGCAGTTTGCTGATAAGTCAACGACAACCAGGATTATTACTGTAACACAGCAACGCCATTTTCCGCCTGAAACCTGCAAGAACTAATTAATTATATAGCTTTGGTTACTAGGTTAGAACCAAGCTTTTCTGTCTGGTTTCCAAAGACTGAACTTTATAAATTGTCAGAAGAACAGCATTCTCCTAATTTTCTGCTAACTATTGTAGACAGTTACAAAGACTACTATCAATTGCTAGGAGGGAAATACCTCATGATAGATTCTGTTTGCTCTTTTGACCATCTGGAAAGACTCTTTTTTCCCACAGCTTTTTACGTTCTGAAGATACCCAGACTTCTCTAGTGAGCAGAAATTTATAGTGCTGAATTGCAACTCTAAATATAATGTGGGCATCAGGAGGTGAGTGGCTACTAAGAAGGGTTTTCTAATAATGCCAGCTGGGCTTACTAGGCTTACTTGGGTAATAGAAAGAATATTGTTCTCTCTACTCAAAACAAAAGACCCCAATCTACTCCTTAATAAAGACGCGCGATGTCTCACGCCTGTAATCCCAGCAATTTGGGAGGCCAAGGCGGGCGGATCACGAGGTCAGGAGATCGAGACCATCCTGGCTAACACGGTGAAACCCCGTCTCTACTACAAATACAAAAAATTAGTCGGGCATGGTGGTGGGCGTCTGTAGTCCCAGCTACTCGGGAGGCCGAGGTAGGAGAATGGCGTGAACCCGGGAGGCGGAGCGTGCAGTGAGCCGAGATTGCGCCCCTGCACTCCAGCGTGGGCGACCGAGCGAGACTCCGTCTCAAAAAAAAAATAATAATAAAAAGTGAAATTTTAGAAGCTTCCTGAGTACAGGCAAATAGGAAATTATATTCTATCGATTATAAAAGAGAAGAATCTCCTTTGTTTTGTTTTATACCCCAGAAGTAGTTGGGAATCAGAAACCAAACTGAATCCTGTAGATGCAATGAAAGCTTAGGAGAAGCAGACACTGGCTTGGAGCCTCCTGTGTGTGGTTCCTGGAGTCTTTCCTCTCTCCCCATACCTTTCCCTTCTACTCAAGACTGGATGTTTTCTTAATGCCAGAGAAACAAACCCCCTTCATTGCCCATGGGAGAGTGAACTCACAGAGCCACACTGAAGAGAATCTTGTTAATATTCCCTAAAATTGTAACTGTGTACATTTATGGCCCAGCAAGTGTACTTCTCAATATCTTACCCAGAGAAACATACATCTATCACACCAGGGGGCTTGTACTAGGGTAGCCAATACCGATATGTGTTTACCAAGAGTGGAAGGGCTGAATAATGTAAGAGTATATTTAGGCCATTAAATTATTTGTGAAACTTTATATAAGATAGATTTATTTTAGTAACACCAGAAGACTTCTAAAATAGAGTGTCGAGTTGAATGAATGCATCGTAATGGAATATATGAATATAATATAGCATGTTTTAAAAGGAAATCTGCACATATATACAAAAGAATATTATACTTTTACAAATGTAAAGGTAAATACACATAAAATGGTCGAATTAGTTCCATTGAATAATAAAAACAATTATTCTCTACGATGGAACTGGGTGTGGAGATGGTGGTCAAGTTGGATTTAGACTTACCTCACTAGGTAGGTAATCCTGGAAAAGCTACTTACTCTGACTTGGATTCTTTAAGATGATAATTATTTTTAAAATGCCTACATAATAGAGTTGCCATAAGGATTAAATGAGTTAATAGTGACAATACATATGGAGTACTTACTTAGAGTTCAGAAATGCTCTAAGAGCTTTACCTGTATTACCTTGTTTAGTATAAAGCAGGTAGAATTATTATGTACATTTTACAGGTCAAGACACTAAGGGACACTGAAGTTAAAGTAACTTGCCAAAAGCCTCATAACTCCTAAGTTATGAGAAACCCTCCTAACGCCAAAGGGTCTCAGACAATGAAAGTCTTCAAAATGAAGCAGTTAAATAAAGAATGAAAAGTCTTGAAGCCTAAAGGTATTTCCTGAAGTCCATGAGCCTTCTTTCACTGGAGGAAAATAAGTTTGGATCTATTTCCCAGCTGAAGAAAGACTCAGATACCTGATCTATAATAGCATATTGCTCTAGCAACTAATTAAACAGAAGACAGACAGTCTTCCACTCAATCAGGTCCAAAATTTTGGGGTGAGTTTGATCTCTCCTTTTCCTGTATCCACTGGGACAGATTCAACAATTGATTTCAACGCGTCACCCCTCTGTGGCCTCATGTTGGGCCGAGGGCACCTCCCCACCTTTTAACTTTGGGCTTATCCATGTGAATTACTTTGTCCAATAGGATGTGAATAGTCTTAATGTGAACAAAGGCTTAAAATGTGCTTGTGAAGTTTGGTTTGTCCTTTTGCACTTGTGCCACTGTTATGAAAAAAAAATATCCTGGATATCCACAGTTCCTCCAGCCTAGGCTTGGAATGAGACAGGTAAAACAAACATGAACTTAACTGGTAGCCTAGAGACAAATCCTACTGAATCCAACCAGGATCAGCCAAACTCCAACTAACTGGAAGTCTCATGAGTGAAAAAAAAAGTGTGGCTATATGCTACTGTATTTCTGATCATTTATTGTTTTCATTATTGTTGTTACACAGCATTATTATAGCTTTGCTGATAGATACACTCAACAAATATAATGCCTCCTTTTTTCAGTGACTCTGAAAGCCATCTCTCCCCTTGCCCTGGAATAGATGCTTTAACTCTGCAAGTAGATAGTATGAGAAGATAGCCTTCAACTGCTCTTCTTGCTTATATTATCCATCTGTTCCAATCACAGATCAGTGTTGATGATCGACTAATCTTTCTAGAGCCTAGTTTTGCTACTGTCATTTCTCTATTCCAAAATCTTCAGTGACTCCCTAGTATGAGATACTGTCCCCATACTGCTCTAGCCCTTGCCAGTACCTGCTTTCTTATGCTTCTGTACATTTTCACGTGCAGTCTCCCCTGCCTAGAATGTTCTTCTATCAGCCCACCATTTCCATGTCTCCTATTCACATGGCTAGATTTTACTAAGGATTGAAAGTCTTCCTCTAATTTCTTTGAGTCTGCCCCTTCTTAAGGCACCCCTGTTCAGCATAAACCTTACCCCTTCCCCAAATATATATGCACACATGCAGCAATCACACCTTGGTCTCTTGAAATAGCATATTCTTTTTTAAGCTCTTACAAGTTCACCATCTTACATAACTATATATACAGTTATCCTATATAACTATCCTAACTGTTTGCCTCCAGTGAAGGCCACAGACCCATGGGCCTGTAAGTACTTGTCAGACAATGCCTGGTTAAACTACAGAAACAAATTAATCCCTGAATTTCTGAATCTATTCTATGATACAAATCTCCCATTGCACATTTCAGCTTTAGAGTATTTTCAGTGCACAATATGGATTCATTTCACACTCATGTTATAAAATGAGTCAGTTGGAATTCTACTCCACATGGCCACTCCAGGACCCAAGATAGAAGAGATCTTCATCTCACCCCTTGTTCCCACAATTTGACTGTGGGTAACCAGTGGAGCTGGGATTTGAACAAAGCAAATGACTCCCAAATCTGTTCTTTTACCCACTACTTTATATGCCTCTCTAATCAAACACATTCACATGAAGATACAGAGAAAGAATTCTCATCTAATTAACAATATGCAAAGCATTTTAAATTTATTTTTTAACTCATTGTGGTACTAGGAAAGAAGTATTATTATTATATACATTTGGCTATAAGGAAATAAAATTTCTTGAGGTTAAGTAGTTTGCCAGTGGTCACATAACTAAACATATGCCAGAAACAGAATTCAGAACCATAGCTAAATACATGCCAGAATCAGAATTCAGAACCAAGATTGTTTGACAGGTTTCCAAGATATTACCTAGGATATAGCACTTAAGGATTAGAACAAAAGTTTATTCTAAAAGCCAAGGGAGATAAGGGAATGCCAACTTGGAGATAATCAGTAAGGGAAGCCACTCACACACACACACACAAAATCCCCACTATTTCAAGAATTTTCTCTTCAAAAGCATTAAAAATACTAACAAAAATTTTGTTCTAATTACCCATATCCTATGAACTATGCATCAAGTAGCAATAATATATGCTTGATCCTCATTATTTGTGGATTCAGTATGTGCTAGTACATCTACTCACTAAGACTCATTAGTAAGCCCCAAATCAATGTTCATGGAACTTTCACAGTCATTCATGGACATGCAAAGAGTGATGAAAAATTTGAGTTACCAGACATGCATGTTTCCAACTCCAGCCAAATAAGGTAACTTCATGCTTTCTTATCTCAGCTCTAATCCTGCAAACAAGAGTTTCTTTGGCAATCTACTTAATGCCAGGTTTTTCACGTCGTTGTGCTTTTAGTTGGTGATGATGCTGTTTAAAAGGACCCCAAGCATAGTGCTGAAGTGCTGTCTAACTGCAAGAAGTGTTTCTACATGCAAGAAGACTGAATGTGCCTTATGGAAAACATACGTGTACGAGATAAGTTTAGTTCAGGCATGATGTATAGTGCTATTGACTGTGTTCAATGTTAATAAATCAACAATATCGTACATTTAAGAAAAAACGAGAAACTTGCTGCTTCAGCAAATGCTAAAGTAACATCTGCAGTGTATGACAAAGTTATGGAAAAGATGAAAAAGCAGCTAATTTGTGAATCTAGAAGATTATGTGTGATAAAAATGCATAATGGACAGTATTGTCATGAGGCTGGAAACCAAAGAAATTTATGGTCATGTTACTCCGGGCCGGGAAAATTTCAAATTCTTCTCAGCTATTGCTGGCTGGCTTACATGCTTCAAAAAGTAGTATTGCATGAAAAATTTTAAATATGCAGTTTCTGCAGGTCAAGAGGCTGCAAAAAAATTTGTTTAAATAGTTACTAAGTGCTATGTGGAAGAGTAGATTTTCGATGATGATAAGTCTGTCTTGTCTTAGAAGGATGTTACCAAATGAATCTATATAACATAAAAGACCAATCAATGATCGATGAAAGCATTGTGATCAGAGGCTCTCGGGAACTTAACCCTGCATTTCCTCTAGGAGCAATAGTTCAGTATTAGCTAATTCAGTGTCCATGGTGACTTTGTAGAACATAACTATCGTGAATAATGAAAACCAACTCTGTGTGTGTGTGTGTGTGTGTGTGGGATGTATTAGATTGTTGCACAGCACTTTAAACAGTATTAAGGGTTTCCTGGAGATGGGAAATCTGTATGGAGGTAAGGTCGAAATTATATTTCCTTTTATTGCTCTTCAATTTTCAATTCATATTCTGAGGTGATTTTTAAATTATAAAAAAGAGTTCTTAGATTCTTAGAAGAGAATAGCAATAAAAATACATGTGTGTATGTGTATATACACATATTATGTTATATAGATTCATTTGATAACATCCTTCTAAGACAAGACAGACTTATCATCATATGTGCACACAAATATATCACCCGTGTGTGTCTAGTATTAACTGGAATTTTTTTCCAGTTTCTGCATGTAGGAATATAATACTTCCAGGTTAAACTCTCTCATCACATATGTTAACCATGTGGTATTTTCACAAAGTTCTTTTCCTTTTTTTAAAATCTTTGAGCCTTATGTCATTTCCAAATACATTTTTTAAATTAGCTAACAAGCCAATAGTATTTTTAAAGTTACTTTAGACATTTTGGGGGGTTTTGGAGTGTTTGTTTTTAAGACCTTAGCTGTTTTTAAATGAAAATGAAAGTGATTTGGCACTGACTGTATTCCTCTAAGAATTATTGTGATTGGAAGAGATACACCTAAGTCTCAGTGGGTGGCCAAATATTTGTTATTTTCTGAATAAGTTCGACTTTTCCATCTTTTGCAAAAATATCCCATAGCGTTCTTTGTCAAAGGGACCATTTGCAGCCTTATTTTTTTTCTTTTTTTGCGGTGTGGGTTATTGACACAAAATCTGATAAATAAGTAGGCTTCCTCTTATTCACACGGATCCTATTCTCTTCTGTGAATCTAAGAATTTTTTTAAATAAAAAATCACCTTGGACTATAAATTGAAAATGGAAGAGCAATAAAAAGAAATTCAATTTCTACTTTATCTCCATACAGATTTTCCACCTCCAGGAAACTCTTACTGCAGTTTAAAGGGCTGTGCGACAATCTAATTATTCTACTTGATTGCAAATCATAGGATACGCAAACGGAAAATGAACCTATCTCAGTAAATGTATTATTAAAATATTTTAAATATGCTTGCACAGAGGCGATGGAGATGTTATGTACCTGGATAGAAAGAAAACAAGAAAAGAAAGGCTTTCGGCAGAGACCTTGAATACTCTAGATTGTAATAGGAATAAAACTGCCATGAGTCTGTAGATATCTGGACATGCCTAATAAGGGGATGGTAGAGGAGGGGGGTTGATGGACCTTCGGAAATGGGAGCAGAAATTTCATATGCATAAATGAGCAACACATGTCCAGTTCTATGTATTAAGGCTGTAAGAACCAGGCTTCTAGGATCTAGATTCTAGGGACAGAGACCTGAGAGAAAACGTGGAATATATTGACACAGCAGCCAGTTATTGCCTCACTTGTATTCCTGTCTTATCATGTCAGTCCTTGCCTTCCAAATGGCAGCAAGCATCTGTTTTTGTTTGCCTGAGAAATCCTCAGATTTATATTGCAAATCATAGGATATGCAAACAGAAAATGAACCTATCTCAGTAAATGTATTATTAAAATATTTTAAATATGCTTGCACAGAGGCGATGGAGATGTTATGTACCTGGATAGAAAGAAAACAAGAAAAGAAAGGCTTTTGGCAGAGACCTTGAATACTCTAGATTGTAATAGGAATAAAAATATATATATAAAAATATATATTATAAATAATTATATAAAATTTATATATATAATTTATATAAAATTTATATATAAATTTTATATAAATATATATTTTATAATATAATTATATATTTATAATTTATATATATTTATTTTATAATTTATTTTATAATTTTATAATTTATATATATATATATATATATGAGACAGGGGTCTCCCTATGTTGCCCAGGCTGGTCTTGAACTCCAAGGCATGAGCAATCCTCCCACCTTGGGCTCCCAAATGCTGAGAGTATAGGCATGAGCCACTGTGCCCTGCCCAAACTTCTAAAAAATACAAAACACACTACACAAAAGATCAAAAAACCTTAGGTGGCATCTACTAAAACATATGTATATAAACCCTATGACTAAGCAATTCCAATTCAGGTAGATACTCAAGAACACTACGTAACTAGAGCATCAAAACACATACATACTATAATATTCACAGAAGCACTATTCCTATCTCCAAAGTTGAAAGGGTCCAAATGCTTAAAAACAGAAGGTTGGATAGATACATTGTGCATTTCCATGCTATGGGATACTATGCAGCAAGGAGAATAAGTCAATCATTGCTACCTGCCACAAAATAAATGATGCTCTCAAACATCATGTTGAACAAAAGAAGCCACAACCAAGTATATATACCCTCTCTGTGAATTCATTCATATAAAACACACAAGCAGACAAAATTAATCTATGTTGTTGAGCATCAAAACAGGAGTTCCTATTTCAAGTCAGATCTTCCACTAGGATTTCATAAGTAATGATATATGCTTTGGGGTTAAATTATTTCTGTCTCTTTTAAGATGTAATTATTCCTGGGAGGTTGATAACATGATTCTATAATTCATTATTATTTTAATATGGATTAGGTACCAACATTGACAGAATGTCTCCTATTACAGCTCCTAGCTCTGCTAGGAACTATAGATACAGAAGCAAACAAGTCAGAATCCCTGTCCGGCTGATTGGACAATGCCTAAAGCAAATCATATATTAATTTATATAGATTTTGATTGCTGCCCATTCACTTCTGAACCAGTTGCAGAGGGCTGGACGTATGAGATGATACTCATTTGTTTATGCTCAAACCTTAGGAGTAATACTCCCTTACTTTGAGTTCCCCCAAAACCTACCCTGAAAACAAAGAG
This sequence comes from Hylobates moloch, assembly GCF_009828535.3. Lineage (NCBI taxonomy): Eukaryota > Metazoa > Chordata > Mammalia > Primates > Hylobatidae > Hylobates > Hylobates moloch. The sequence continues at coordinate 48,500,773 of NW_026652296.1, read as the reverse complement.
TTAAACAAAAGTAGCTTATCTTGGAGACAATTCTGGAAAACACTAGTGCAGGAGCGAGGTATGAGGGAGGAAAGACAAGTGTGAGGGCTGAGGGAGCTGGAGTGTTTATCCAACTACTCCTCTGAGTCATTAGTTTAAGACTGGTATTATAGAACGCTACTTCTCTGCAATTACCTATGTGACAAAGAAAAGTCAACGGAAACTCTCAGAAAAAGAAATGCAAAAACTGTCAGCTGGAAGTCAGGCCAAATACAATTTTCAGCAAAAGGACCAGAACCCAGAGTACATACTATAAGCATACAGATAGGGTTTGGGCATCCTCCATCTGCTACAACTACCCAAGGTAAGAGGCAGTTCCTCAAATAAACGTATGGGTGCAGGTGAGAAGGGAAAAGAGACAAAATGAATTTCAGGTAGGCACTCAAACTAGTGTCTACTACACACTCAAACCAGGAGTCAGACATCAAACAATGAAATAATCAAAAGTGAAACAACATACTGTTGCTTATCTCTGGTTCCTCTCCAAGGTTGGCCCACCTGGGTGTCTACACTCATCTCTGGACAGCTCACTTTCCAATTACCTGGTTAATGCTTAGAAAGAAAGTAACCCTACAATCTTCCCCAGTGGGGGATTCGAACTCGAAATAATTTCCTTGCGTGCAGAAATCCAAACTTCATCTTGCCCGACAGGTGTCCCTGCAGCCTGTGTGATTCTTCCACCAGTAGGGGACACACTCTCTCACAAGGCAGCCTCTTCCGTCACCAGAAAGTCTTGCTTATTCTATACCTCTGGCACGACCATAAATTCTGCATCCCCGTGACTTCCACCATGCTTCCCTCTGTTGCCCTCTGGCTCATTGCTCCCTCCTGGGCCTGTCCTAGACTCCAGTTCCACCTCTGCAGTGTCACTCAGCCGTATCCACAAGTGCCTTGGACCAGACATTGTTTTCACAGCATGGTAGGGGATGGGTAGATTTTTCTTTCATTCAGTCTCTACAGATGCTTTACAGATGAGCTCAATGAGGCTCACAAAAGTTAAGTAACTGGGCCAGGGTCACAGACTGACTAGTGAGAGAAGTGAGTTTCAAACACAGATTATCTGATTCCAGTATAACCCACTGAGTATCCGGGGTGGGGGTGTGGTGTGGGTGGTGTGCATGTGTATGTATGAGTGTGAGTGTGCATGCGTGCAGAGTGTGCATGTGTGTGTATGTGTACGTGTGTATGTGCCTTCTCACTATCCCCCCCACTACCACTCCCAAGTCCAGTGAGTATCTCTCCATTTTCCACACCTATCCCCGACTACCTCATGTAATGAGATTAACCTCCACATCAGCAGCCCTTGAATCTTTCACCTTCGCCCAGCATCGAAATATACTTCTTTGGGGTCTCAGCCACCAGAGTATGTGCCTGCCCATCAAGAGGGCAATGGGTTCTCCCGAGGAAGCAGTGAAGGCTGTGTGATAAATGACTGTGATTTCTCTCCAGGTTTTAACTTACCCTCAGATAATGCCTTCATGTAGAGACGCAGCTGGGGTGGGAATTTCTGTCACTGGAGTAGGTGTCGGAGAATTGGGGGTTCCTTTGGAGATTTGTGGTACAACCCAAATAACATCATATAACATATCCCACCTACTCAACCTATAGGCTGAGATCCCACTTAAAGGGATGGTAGTTTGCCCTAAGGAGCCACAGCTACCAGGCTGCAATGAAGCCCTGAATGCCCTCAGTGCACTGGGGTATACATTAGAGCCCCCCTGCCATGATGTTTGGGATTCAATGTGCCCCTCCTTTTTAAGTCACAAAACAGTCCCATCCCTGCTCTTGTAGATTGCCCAGACAGATATCACAGACCAGTCGTTTCCTGACAGAATTTTCCTCCTCCTTGGAAATCAGTGCAGAGGGGAAGAAGCAGAGCTATTTCCATAAGACAGTGCTTGTTTTTGTGAAAAAGAGTAAGGAGTTTTAGTCACACAGCTGCGTGTTCAAAGCTGGGCTCTGTCTTAAACTAATGGGACAATGTACTAGTTTCTCAAACTCTCTGAGTCTAAAGTCCCATATATAAAAGAGAATAACCCTCACCAGCTCACAGGTTGCTATGAAGATTAAATGTTATGATACCTATGGATGTTCCATGCATGCTGTAATACTCAAAGTTGCTTTTCTTTTTCTATTATAAAAGCAAGTCCCCACTTTCCTTCTGGTACAGAAAGAAAGAGTATTTCAAGATTAAGGGTTCTCTCTCTCTCTCTCTCTGTCTCATATTTTTAAAAGTAATGTATGAGACAGGAATACAGTCCTTCCTTGGCAGGGACAGCTAGTGACAGCCATGTGTTTTATCAGGGCAGAGAACTCCCCAGTTCCCCAGGTATGTTCTCTACATTGTTCTTAACTGTTGTTTATTTTTGTGCTGTATCTTCCAGTTCACAATCTGCCAGACTTTATGGCAAAATCTGCCTTCACTCCTGCCAAATATGATCATTTTCTCCTTCCTTGCTTCCCAATCGACTTTCCTATTCATTCCTGTTGTTACTTGAAAACTTAGCTGCCCTCCCTCATCTATGAGACTTAAGTTCAACCTCCTACTGCTTATGATTTTTCTTCAGCATCTGGGTTGCTTAACTTTCTGCTGCCATGGGGGATACAGATGTGCAGCAGATGCCAGGCTAAGTGGAAAGAGTGTGTCAAATGGAAAATGTATTCAGGTTGCCGTATGGATGGTAGAATGTTGTTTTCTTTCCAGACCTCTGGCTCTGGAACTTTGCAGAAAGTTAAGATTTTTTTGAACATCGTATTGAAGCATAACATACAAGCCGAAAAAAAATATGTATATATCACAAATGTGATATATATCATATATGATATATATCATAGCTTGATGAATTTTCAGTCTAAGCACACGTGTGTAACCACTATCCAAACCAAGTAAGAAAACATGACTAGAGCTCTATTTACCCACCACTGTCATTTCCCCAAGGATAAGCACTATTTTAACTTCTAAACAAAATACTTTCCTTCTTCAGTATATGCAGGGAATTGGCTCCAGGACTCCAGGGAATATCAAACTCCACACACACCCAAGTCCTGCAGTCAGCTTTGCAGAACACACCTATATGAAAAGTTGACCTTCTGTACACATGGGGTTGGCATCCCAGGAATATCATATTTTTTATCTGCATTTGTTTGAAAAAAAAATCTATTGTATAAGTTGACCCATGCAGTTCAAACCTGTGTTGTTCAAGGGTAAACTGTAAATTTGTTTTTGAATTTTGTATGAATAAATTCTCCATGATATATTCTGTTTTGTCTGGCTTCTTTCACTCAATATTATGTTTGTAAGACATAGTCATACTGCTGCATGTCATAGTCGTTCATATTTTCTCATTGCTGCGTGTAGTTCTATTGTATAAATATGCCACTATCCATTTCATCGTTAAAAAACATTTGGAATATCTCCAGAGTGAGGCTTTTAAGAAAAGCTCTGCTATTAAGATTCTTGTGCATGTCTTATATTGCATATATGTGTTCTCTTGGGTACATACCTAGAAATAGAATTGCTGGATTATAGGGTATCCATATACTAAACTTTAGTAAACTACCAGTTTCCAAAATGGTTGGACCATTTTATGCTCCCCCCATCATAGGATGAGAGTTTCAGATGCTCTGTGTCTTCATCAATACCTCGTATTGCCTATGGTGTTTTTATTTTGCTTTATCTTCTTATTTGTTTTTAGGTATTCTAGTGGATGTGTAATTGTACCTCGTTATGGTTTTATTTGGCATTTTCCAAATGATGAATGAAGTTGAGCACACTTTACACATATTTATTGGCCATTTGTGTATCCCTTTTGTAAAGTGCCTATCAAAGTGTTTCATATATTTTTAAACTTTTTAATACTTTATTTTAAAAGTTTTTTATTAATTAAAAGATTTAAGTTTTTATGTAAGACTAGAATTGGGGAGTTGGTCACAATTTAATGGACTTTTCTATCACTTGCCCTGATTTATAATAACTATAAATGTCTCCAGTTATCCCTAATGGCATCTCAAATTGTCAGAAATTTCTCCAAGCAATTTAATTTTATTCAAATGTGCACTCTATAGCACTTTTAGAAACCATGGATGGATATTCAGAAACCTAGTTTTTGTTATTTTACTGAATAGCTCTGTGACCACAGGCAAAGATTTCATTCTTCTTTAGTCTTAGTATCCCCACCCGAAAAGTGAAAAGGCTGAATTTGAGATCGTCCATCTCTAATATTCTGTAACATACTAATAAGCACATTACTTGGAAGGGCGAGGAACAGGGTAAAAGAGATACTATGAAACTTTAAGAATTCCCATAAGCTTGGTAACCCTTGGTCTTGAATGAAAAATCTGCAAAACATTCTAAACCTCAATTTCAAAATTTCTTCCATCTTTTTTCATGTCTTAAATTTTACCCAAATTGTGTTCTCCATGCTAGGAGAAATATGTATCAAAGCTCTAGTTATCCTTCTCTTCTTCAGAATTTTTTTCTTTACTGCCAACAGTAACTGAATCAGAATTGCCACCTCCCTCAAAATAAAGCAGCTCATTATGGTTTTGTTTTGGTGTGTGTGTGTGTGTGTGTGCGTGTGTGTGTGTGTGTGTGTGTGTGTGTGTGTGTGCGTTTGCCTGAAATGGAGGGAAAGAAAAAAAAAAAAACACTTATCTTCCATGACCTAACCATAGATCCCTGGACCAGCCTACTGCATCTACCCTACTTTCTATATACTTTTGCTTCCTTGAACAGATCCTTCTAAGCACTCAAAAGTAAAATGGGTGTCACTAACCTGAAATCCACATTTTCTTTCTCCCCTTCCTCAATAGTGGCTTAACTTCAGCTACCTGATGGTGAACTGTTTTGTCCCCACCTTAACTGGAAGATTTTACAAAATAGTACTTAAAAAGTCTTCACAACTTCAGTGAAATGAAAGATTTCATATAACAAGACACAAAATGCTGTAAGCATAGGGGAAATGATTAATAAATTAAACAACATTTAAAAGAAGAAGCATGTTCATCAAAAGACACCATCAGAGAAAGACAAGGCAAAGCATAGAGGGGAAAGGATATTTGATACATGGATAACCAACAAAGGACTTGTGGCTAGATTATTGTTTTCTAAAACCTACAAATCAGTGAGAAAAGATAGACAACCCAATAGAGAATAAGCAGTACCTGTGAACAAACACTTAAAAAGAAGATAAATAAACTTATAAACAGATGCACCCTTGGTAGTAATCAGGGAAATGCATATTAATACCTCCGTGAGATGCTACTACATGGACACCAGACTCAGAATTACTTAAACATACAAAAATATTGAATGTTGGAGAGGGTATGAAACAATGTAAATTCTTATACTTGCTAGTGGGAGTGTAAATTGGGACATCTACCTTTTTACAGGCAGTAAGACAGAGTCTAATAGAATTAAAGATATATAAAATCTGTGTGTGACTCAGTAATTGTACTGCTAACACGTAGCCTACAGAATTGCACACATATTTGCATCAAGATACATGTACTAATTTATAAATGCATCATTCACAAGAGCAAAAAGCAAGAAACAATCTAAAAATCAATGGTATGAGGTTTAGATAAATTATTATATATTCATCCAGTAGAATACTGTAAGTAATGAAAATGAATGACTACAGCTATACAGAACGAGATGAATGAACCTTCAAAACACCATGTCAATAAAGGAAACCAAATGCAAAACAATACATATCATTTGATTCAATCAACATAAAGTTCAAAAAAAGGCAAAGCTTCCAGGCATAGTGTCTCATGCCTGTAATTCCAGCACTTTGGGAGGCCGAGGCAGGCAGATCACCTTAGGTCAGGAGTTCAGTCTGAGACCAGCCTGGCCAACATGGTGAAACCCCATCTTTACTAAAAATACAAAAATTAGCCAGGCGTAGTGGCAAGTGCCTGTAATCCCAGCTGCTCGAGAGGCTGAGGCAGGAGAATCTCTTGTAGCCAGGCATAGTGGCAGGTGCCTGTAATCCCAGCTGCTCGAGAGGCTGAGGCAGGAGAATCTCTTGTAGCCAGGCATAGTGGCAGGTGCCTGTAATCCCAGCTACTCGAGAGGCTGAGGCAGGAGAATCTCTTGAGCCCGGGAGGCGGAGGTAGCAGTGAGCTGAGATTGCACCACTGTACTCCAGCCTGGGCAACAGAGCAAGACTCTGTCAAAAAAAAAAAAAAGGCAAAACTAAACTATATTATTTGTGGATTATTAAAAATATAAAGAAAAACATATAAATGATTGCTTTAACCCTAGAATAGAGGTTACCTCTAGGGGAAGGAAGAAGAGAGATGTGTACTCACAGTTTCTGGTTTGCTGATAGCATTCTGATTCTTGACGTGGTGGTAGTTCACAGATGTAACCTTCACAACAAATTCTTACACAATATAATGATGTTTTAGGAACTTTTTGATATATGTTTTATCTCACAATATAAAAATATAATGTGTGTCAGTACCTGGCACATAGTAAATGCTCAATACATAATCAATTATTATCATAAATATATAATAATTGTATTTTTAAAGTACTTTGCATTTTACAAAGTGTTTTTCATGAAAAACAGGCATTGTTATTATTCCTATTTCACAGATGAAAAACTAAGGCTTATTCTTGCCACAACACAGCCAACCAGGAAGGAACACAGCTGGAAGCACAGCTCTGGTCCGCTGCTTTCAAATCCCATCTCTCTTCTAGGCTCTCCTACCTGCCATGTTGTTTAACCAAGGAAAATGAGCCAACAGCCTGATATCCAAAATCTCATTCATAACAGTGTTTGTTTAGCTGTGTGACTTGAGTCAAATATCCGTTTGTGTGTGTGTGTGTGTGTGTGTGTGTGTGTAAGCCTTGGTTTTCCCTTGGGTCAAAGGTGTATGCAGGCTTCCTATTTGCTACAGAACCCAAGGTGACAGAAACAAACACATGTTGTGAGGTATAAAATGCTAAACATACTCAGCGAGTGCTGCTTTGATGTGCTTTTATCTATACTTTGAGTCTGAGCTTATTTTAATACTCAGTGTAAAACCAACATTGATGTTAAGTTTCTCACTCTTCCTCCCAATGCTCCCACCTATCCACCACCAAAAGAAATAAATAATAAGGAGCCTGGTCTAATTGATGAGTTGAACATCAGGACCAATTACAACCAGCCTGCACAGGACCAATACAGCCAAGTGTAACTGTAAACAATAGAAAGCATACACCTTTTCGTTACTGAAAGTTGATAAAAAGCATTTTCCCATTACATCCATTGGAGACAGGTTAAAGTGCACAAACTGGGAAATTAAGCTTATTTTCAGGCTGTTTTAACCAAAAACAATCTCTAGGCCTATCTCACATGTCTTCTGACAGGAGGGCATCCACTGGGACGATTACATCTGTTATCAAGGCGAGCAATGAACTTTCCATTTACATTAGACTTTTATAATCTGATGAGAGAAAGGTACATTTATCTAGTCTTTTAAAAAGGAAAAGGAAACCCTACAAATCTGTCCATTATACCTGCCGAGAAACTAAAGTGAGGTCAAGACAAAAGCAGATTACTTTTGATAGTGTTAATAAGAGTTTATTGCAAGGCCTGCGAGCCAGATCTCCCTCTGTGGATTTCTGAACGGCTTTAGGAGCTGGGCTATTCTTAGAGTAATGAGAAAGAGCCTTATCTCACACTATAGGAAATTCAAAGATCCCCATGGCTTCAGAAGCCTTATTGATGCACTTTAGCAAAACTGAAAGCTAGGGTGGTTACTATCACAAATTCATGTACAATATTAGGGATATAAAAAAACCTAAGAAGCATAGGCATGCAGTTACCAATATGGTATATTAATAACAGCACCCCATAAAACCCTAATGGGACTGTGGCTGTTTCTATGACTAAATTTCGTTTTGAGGCAGTATTAGCAGGAGTATTATTAGTAAGTTAAGGTTATTGGTTTTCAGTATCAGACGCTGACTCTAATTTAGGTAATAGGGAATATATTGGAAAATTATTGAGGGCTCAAAGAATTAGTGAGTGGTTGGGTTTGGGAAGAAGTGGGAGCCAAGAGAGTGACAGAGAACAGGACGCAGGCAGCAAAGCAACAGTCTCCTTGTTTATTGCGATGAGAAAACCCTAGTCAGGTAGGGTACCATCTTTATTATGTATGACCTATAGTCACTGTGTTCTTGGGTGATTGGATCAAGGTGTGAAGTTCTAGGAAAGATCATCTGATTGGCTAAGCTCAGATCATAGGTAACCTCCCTTCCCACAAAATAAACTTATATAGGAGGCAAAAACAGATGGAATATGACCCGTTTCAGCTTCAGCAGTGCGCATGGAGTACCTGAAAATTTCTCTGCCACCAAGACTACACAAGACGTCTCACTGAAAGTTCACCAAAACCTCGATTTTGTGTCTGACTCAAATCCTCAGATAAAAAAAATCTTGAAAAAGACCTTGATTGCTGTTCTCGGAAGAGACACACTAACTGTCCCTATGTCCCTCCGTTCCCAGTCTCACATTCTTCACTAAATATAAACATACTTTATTTTTACTCTTAGATAATGAACGCTTTGAGGGCAGAGCATGCATCTTCATAAGAAGCCCAGAAGACGCTTGGCTTGTGAATGTTTTCTCTGAATTGCTGGTGAGTGGAAACAGTGGGTCCCCACTGGACTTTTGCCAGGCACTGCTTCAGAAGGCTTCCCCAGAATGATGAAAGGATGCACATGGATGGCCCAGGGCCCAGCCTGTGGTTGGGATCATGGGTTGTTTAGTGTTAAAATCCAGTTTTTATGCACTGGAGCATGAATGAAAGATGAATCATTTAACCCCCTCAACCCCTCTTTGTCCCCTCAGCTTGTGACTCCATCCACCACCATCAAGATTGAGAGCACTACATAATGATGGGAGTGCCTGAAGCCACATCTAAGGGTTTCCTTTAGGCTTCATCCTCTTTGTACTTCTGTCCCATTATCATCATCATCATCAAATGGTTTTCTTCTTCTTAAAGACATGCAGCAAGCTCTCAATTAATGTCCACTATGAACAACATTCTATGCCAGATACTAGGCTAAGCATTTTAACATGAATTATCCAATTTAATCCTCACAACGACTACATTAGGCAAGAACTCCTACCATTTGTGACTGGTTTGACAGATGAGCCCAGCTTTTTCTTGTTTTTCACTATCTGCTTTTTTGGAGAGGTATGGCAGAGTGAGGATAGAAAGTGCAACTTCAGGAGCCAGTCAGCTTGAGTTCAAATCTCACTCCCAGTGCCTACTCTCTGTGTGACCTTGGATCAGTTACTTAACTTCTCTGTGCTTCAGTTTGTTCTTCTATAAATGAAGATAGTAATAGTTCATACTTCATAACAGTATGTGTTAAATGAGCAAAAGCACTCAGAAAATGCTCAGTGTATTACAAGTATTCAATAAATGTTTACAGTGGCCATGTCAACCTTCTTCACACCTACTTAACTCCACACCTCATGCCCCAGTCTCCCCTATCCTGAACAGACTCCAATGGCCTGTAACTGCAACCCAGTTCTGGCCAGCAGAGACCAAAATGGGTTTGTGAAGTAGCCCACCTCATCAGGAAGGCCCGTATTCACTTTCTCCTTCACAAAAAGCACAAGGAAATCCCTTAGGATGTTTCAGATGTCCTCTCCATCACATTATAGTATTTTTGTTCATTCTCTCTCGTCAGCACCTGTCTAGAGAATGGCTATTTTTGATTACAGATTTGATGTCTTAAGCTTGCTTTATTTACTTTTTATTATAAATTTGACTGCTTAGGATTTTTTGTTCTTAATTTCAGACATTTATATCTCATTTTTTATGAGAAAATCTAGGAATTATAGGTTTAATGCCATGGTAAGTAATATTAAAATAAATGGCAAGCCATGAATTGGTAAATTAAAACATCTAATAATTGGATTGGAGAAATATAAAAACTCTGGATTCAGTGAACCAGCACCAGTCTAATTTAAATGTCTAATTAAAAGTTATTTGGAGGCACAGCATACACAAACTGCATTGCTGTCTTCAATGACTGGGAATGAAGCTTGGTAACCAGAAGAAAAATCGGAATTGCACGAAGAAATGGGAATGGAGTGTAATATTTAATCAGAGTACTCCATTTTGATCAAGGCATGTCTGACTCTACATTCCATTACCACTTCATTTAAAAATACGCTGTCCCCGGTGCTGAAACTGCTGTTACTTGTTTAACAGCAGAGCAACCAGGCTTCAAGCCAGAAAAGGAAGTAGCAATGCCCCAGATGGAGGCAGGAGCTTTTGTTAGCTACAGCACTATTTATCCAAAGTTGCTGGAGAGCTATGGAAGAAGAAAAAGAAGAAGGTTTGTGATTAGGCAAGTCTAGATTAGAAGTGATTTTACAAGAACAAGCCTGCCAGTCTGCAAGCTGATTCGTACAGAGGGCTATTCATAGCAGAGGGCTATTTAACACATTGTCAGATATGACATTCTAGAAATATAGCACGACCGTTTGTACAAATAGCTAATGAACAGTGACATATCTAGATTGCCTGCATAGAGGTGGCAGAGTACATGCAGCTAGGCAAAAAGAACTCCATCATCGTACAGCAAACACAGGAAATGTCCAAAACAAAACTCTAAAATTAGATTTGTCTCCAGAGACTTACCAATTCTGGCACTACCAATTTGTCACTGCTACCTTTATCTCTGTTTTATTGTCTATAATATGGAATAACAACTGTGTCTACTTTTTGGCCTTGTGTGAAAATTAAATTGATATTAAGTAGGTTAAGATATATAATGCAATTAGGACAGTAACCAAGAAAGAACTAAGTCCTTAATAAACACATATCGCTATAAGTATTGGTAATATAGCAATGACAGGTATTTTTCCCAATTAAGGGCATGTGAAGTATAAGCATTTGTATAAATATTAACAAAGCAAAACCTAAATGCTAAGCTGAACTTTTATTTACAGTGTTAGTTACACGATGCTTTTATTTCTGTAGAATGGACAATAGAGTTTCTTCCCCTAAAGATGTTTCCCATTTTTAAGAGGTCAAAAGTTGGCTCCATTTTTTCAAAAACCTCTTACTTTTTCTTTCCTTCCACTTTCTTAATGTCTTCAATTTAGTTCATTCATTCATTTATTCCTTTATTTTAAAAATCTCCTATATCAAGCCCCCTTAATAAACTAGGCACTGTGCTAGACTAGGTTTCTAAAAGAAGCCAGTCAAGGAACTTGAAGCTCCTCTGTCATGAATAACAAGAGCTACTGTAAACACACAACCCATAGTACATTTGTACATTAGCAAACACCCACCCCGCTCCCCACATACACACATTAAACAGGTTTTCATTCTTATCCTATGTTACAGGGGAGGAAACTGAGGCTTAAAAGAGGGAGGATCTGCCTTAGGCACTCTGCCATAAGGGCTGGGCAATGACTAATCTGTACTCACACCTCACTGTTGAGTAGCCCACGTTTACCAAGGTGCTGACCTCTTCCCACCTCCCCTTTATCAGGACCGTGTACAGAAAACAATTCGGGATAATTTAGAGACTAAGTGAGATACAAAGTTCCATCTTCTCCCCACTTGCTGCAGACACTGTCAATAGAGCATGAACCAAGAAAAATCTCTGCAGTCAAAATGCAGTGAGCACAGCAGATGAATTACCTCTTATCTTTGGTTCCGCTTCCCTTCCTAGTGAATAAATGAGTACATCAATATAACCCTAGGTCACATGCACCTCCTTTTACTCCAAGCGTTTGTGTTTTGTTTTGTTAAAAAAAAAAAAAAAAAAAAAAAAAAATAAGCCACCTAAAGCCATTTTCACAGTTTACTATCTAACAAAACACAGCAGTGGTAATTAAAACAATCTGGGGCTAGGGAAAGATGGAAGGGAAATCTGTCACCACCGAGACTATCAAGGAGAAAAAAAGAGTCCTGGGGAGCGAAGCAGAAACATTGACAATTTGTTAGATCTAACCCCAGAGTGACGCACTGTGAAAGGATGAGGCAGAGATTGTTGCTACAGCAAATGTCAGCTTTATGTGAGAAGCCCATGGAAGAACACTGAATAGGTACTCATAGTTTTCGTCTTCTGCCAAGTCCAGGAAAGGACTGGGTTTTCTTTGTACAAGTGGGAATTAAGTCTCTGTCTTTATTTTCATAGACTAGTTTTGGAAAGGAATAACCATTCTAGTATACTCACCCTGTGTCAGCTTAAAGTCAAGTGTTAAAGAGAAAGTCAACCCATATCCTAACTTTAAATTATTTTAAGTTTTGGTTTAGCTTAACTTTAAGAATGCTGTCTTTCCAGTTCACAGTTAGTTTCCTTTTTCTCGTTCTGAGATAGGTCACCAAACTCCCCACCCCACTGGCTGAATTTACTCAGACCTCTCTCTGGGGTGAAATTGTTCAGTAGTTTTCAGCCTCCAACCTGTACCTGCTAGAGTAAAACCAGCAAGAACAACCCTGAAAAACTTCTGACCCCCACTCTTGTTCTTCTGAATCTATTTTATAGGAAAAGTTTTCCTACCGGAGGTTTTGAGTACTCTACATCTTATATAGTTGCTGTCTTAAGGGGAAACTATTTGCCAGAAATTTGTGAATTCTCACACAGTAAGAAAAATAATCATTGGATTTGGAACAATTTTGCTAACCTCATTTCTCTTACTATGTTTGTTGCTTAAAGGACATTGATTGGATAATGTAATAACAATAGCAACATCAACAATAATAATCACAAACTCCCGTGTGATCGTGTTCTTTATGGTAAATGTTATCATTATTTTAGTCTTCAAAGCAACTCTATGAAGTAAGGGTAATTGTTATCCCTACTCTACAAACAGGAAAATACCCACATTAGATAGAAATGATTGATCTACATCAATGTTAAAAAAAAAAAACTAAAGCTTTGTTATTGCTGCCTCCCAAAAATGTGAATCATTTAATTTACCATAACAAAATATAAGAATAACATGAAATGTAGGTTTCTTCATATCAACCAGAGATTTCTCAGCGGTTTTACATTATTTAGAAATTTATTGGTTTTTAGCTAGTCTGTCAGGTAAGAGTGGAAAAATAAATTACAATTTTCTATATTATCTTTGTCTAGATTCATTTTGAATTGTCTTTAAACAACAATTCTAGTCCCCCCAAAACTTATCAACAACATTAATATGTAGAAGTTGAAGAACAGAAAATATTAAGGGATGGAGATGGAAGAATATACATTTAAGAAGTAAAAGAAGTAATCCCTCAGGGAGTGAGGGGAGTGAGATTACATATGCTTTTTTCCCTAAACTGTTCCCAAATTGTTCGTTATAAAAAGAAAAACTAAAGAAAAATGCAGGGGTGTGTTATCTTCTTGAAGGAATTATATCTACTTCTGAGATGGGGAGTTTATACCTATAAGAACTAGAATCTGGAGTAAGAGGCACCTCTTGGATCCCTGCTTCCTCTCCTTCACGTTCTCACTGGTGATTTGGATGCGATCCTTTGTTACCATTGGCATTACCTGAACTTTAGCCATTCATTCCAGCACCAAGGTGAGAGACACATCCAAAGAACACCAGGCAGTGCTGGGTAGAACAACATCGAAACGTGTATTTCAGAGAGAGGGGGCCCAGCCAGAGAGAGTGAGAATAATCCAAGGAGGAAGAGACAAATCATGAAACAGAGAGAAAACAATAAAAACCAGGCACATAATGAGGCAAGAGCAAAAGGCCGGGGGACGCAACTGTGGATTAAGAGCAGTTCAGGAGCAAATTTTGCAATTATGAGAGTCCAGTCACCAACTGGACTTAGGTGTCCTTGAACATATCATAGTCTTTGACCAAAGGAGCAAGAAATTCTAACATCTTTACCATCACCCTCATTTCTCAAAGGGGATTAACCTGACCTCTCCGTTGATTGTTATTTCAGGAAACCAGGCTCTAAGCAGTAAGTCACTGAAAACATTTTGTGCTCATAGAAAGAACGAAAAGTAAGTGTTTGTAAGTAGTAAGAGTTGTAGTAATAATGGCAACAATTGCAACAGTAATGATGATAGTAATAATAGTTGTAATAATTATAAAAATTACATTTAATGAGAGCTTACTATGTGCTTTTGCTGTGTTGCATGCTTATTTTAGATAATTCACTTCATCTTCACAACTCTGCTTCATTCGTTTTGCAGAAGAAGAAAGTGAGGCTCAGAGGTAAGTCATTTGTTGAAAGACATAGAATTAGCAAGGGCTGGAGCCAAGACTGGAATCAATGTCTGTCTGAATATGGAGCTTAAGTTAACTTATAAATCCAGAAAGATGGATTAGACATACTGTTCTCTATTTCTTCTCTAAGTAAACTAAAAATCCCGGATGTGACATATAAAACAAACAAAGGAGAACTCTGAAAGGTGAATAAAATAAGGCAGATAAACTAGGGGCCTTAGAACCCATGGAACAATGTGGTGGTGTGTTCTGTGGACTTGGATCTGAAAAAGGAAGCAACCTGAAAATGTCAATGGACATAGAAAACAAGGAAACAAAGCATTTTTCACTAGCCAAAGAACCAGGAAGGGGAATCTTAGAAAGAAATAAAATTCCTAGATAATAATTATACTATTATAGCCAAAGAACCAAGAACAAACTGTAAACCCACTCATGGCAGTAAGTATATTAAATGTAAATAGTCCAAATATACCAATTAAAAGACAAGGATGGGAAGAGTGGATTCAAAATGCAACTCAACTACATGCTGTCTACAAAAAAAAAAAAGAACACTTCAAATATAACAATATAAGTAGGTTAAAAGTAAAATAATGAGAAAGATATATAAATATTAAAAGAATACAAGAATGTCTATATTAATATCAGATAATATTATGTAATAGAAGAGTCAATCTGTCAAGAAGACATAGGAATCTTAATGTGTATGCATCAAGCAACAGAATTGCAAAATATGTGAAGCATAAACTGATAGAACTGAAAGGAAACACAGATGCTCCATGATTACAGTTGGAGACTTCAACATCCCTCTTCAACAATTGATATTTCTGTTCTAGAGAGAAAATCAGCAAGGATGCAGAAAACCTCAACACCACCATTAAACAGCAGGATCTAATTGACATTTATAGAACAACTCACTCAACATAGATAAAATTCTGGACCATAAAACACACTTGAGCACATTTGAAAGAAATAAAATCACACGGAACAGATTCTTATACCTTAAGGAATCAAATACACATTGAAAACAAAAAGATAAGAATACCTTCAAATATCTGGAAACTAAACAACACACTTCTAAATAATTCGAGAATCGGAGAGAAACTCTCAAAGGAAATTAAAAAATACATTGAACTAAATAAAGAAATGGAACATATCAAAATCTATGGGCTATTTCTAAGGCAGTTCTGAGAGAGAAATTTATAGCACTAAATGTATATATTCAAAAAGATGAAAAAATCTCAAACTAATAACCTGAGCCACATCAATAAACTAGAAAAAGGATAACAAAATAAATCCAACATAAGCAGAAGAAAGTAGTTAATAAAGATTAGAGCAGAAAACAATAGAATTGAATTGAAAACAGAGAAACAATAGAGGAAGGTGAATGAAACAAAGAGCAGGTTATTTGAAAAGATCAATAAAATTGCCAAACCTCTATCAGGACTGTATCAGGGTTCTCTAGAGAGACAGAACAAGTAGGATATATGGAGGCGGAATTGTTAAGGGGAAGTGGCTCATAGGATCACAGAGGCAGAGAAGTTTTCCAATAGGCTGACTGTAAGCTGGAGAACCAGAAAAGCTGGTTGCATGGCTCAAAACTGGTAGCATGGCTCAGTCCAAGTCCGAAACCTCAGAACCAAAGAAGCTGACAGTGCAACCTCCAGTCAGGCCCAGGAGCGCCTGAGAGGCCACTGGTAAAAGTCTCAGAGTCAAAACCTGAAGACGTAGAGTCTGATGTCCAAAGGCAGGAGTAGGAAAAGCCTTCTCTCCGGAAAGGAGAGAGAAGGCAGAGGGAGCGAATCCGCATTCTCTGCCTGTCTGTTCCAAATGGGCCCTCAGCTAATTGGATGGTGCCTGACCATATTGAGGGTGAGTTTGTTTCTCTCAATCCACTGACTCAAAGATCAATGTCTACTAAAAACACTTGTACAGACACATGAAAAACAGTGCCTCATCAGCCATGTAGGCATCCCTCAGTCCAGTCAAACTGACAGCTGAAATTAACCATCACAAAAACCGAAAAGAAAAAGGGAAGACACAAGTATATCAGAAATAACACAGGGAATATGAATACAACCCAATTCTTTGAAAAAAACTATTACAAATAACTAAATATAAAACGATAATTTGGATAGCCCTGTAACTAAGTTAGCTAAATTAATAATTTTTAAAACTTTCAAAAATAAATTTCCAGGCTCAGAAAGATGTTTTCACTTTAACAATTCTGCCAAATCATTAATGAACAAATGGCATCAATTTTACATAATCTCTTCCAAAAAAAGATTTTAAGTGAGTTTAACAAGGCCACAGAACAAAAGATAAATAAACAAAAATCTATTGTACTTCTGTACACTACCAATAAGCACATGGACACTGAAATATGTAATACCATTTCAATTTCTCAAAAATGAAATACCTAAGTATAAACCTAGCAACACATGTAAGGAACTCATTTTCTGTAAACTCCAAAATACTGATTAAATACAACAAATAAAAAAATGGTGATGATACATACAATGTACTGGGTGAGTCAACACAGTAAAGATGCCAGTTCTCTCCAAACTGGTGTACATCTTTAACACAATTACTATTAAAATCCAAGCAAAAATTTTGTAGATATAGACAAGATAATTCTAATATCCACATGGAAAGGTAAAATAACTAGAAATAGCTTAAACAATTTTTAAAAAGAAGAATATAGTGCAAGGAGTCAGTTTTCCTAATTTCAGGACATACACATACACCCACACTAATCAACACTGTGTAGTATTGGTAAAGGCATAGACACATATGCCAATGGAACAGAACAGAGAACCCGAAAATAGAACCACACAAGCATGTTCAATTGATTTTTTGACAAAGATACAAAAGTTATTCAATTACTCAGTGGAGGAGAGACAGCCATTTAAGCAAATGGTGATGGAGTAACTGGGCACACACAGGCAAGAAAAAGTAAACAAGCATGCCCCTTAAAAACCCACACAACGATGCCATCTCTCACAACTCATAGTCAACATAGTATTAGAATTTTGGCCAGGGCAATCAGGCAAGAGTGAGAAATAAAGGGTATCCAAATAGGAAGAGATGAAGTCAAACTATCCCTGTTTGCAGATGACATGATCCTATATCTAGAAGATCCCATTGTCTTAGCCCAAAACATTCTTAAGCTGATAAACAACTTCAGCAAAGTATCATGATACAAAATTAGTGGGCAAAAATCACTAACATTTCTGTACACCAACAACAGGCCAACCAAAAGCCAAATCATGAGTAAACTCCTATTCACAATTGCTACGAAAAGAATAAAATACCTAGGAATATAGCTGAAAAGGGAGGTGAAAGATCTCTACAAGGAGAAGTACAAACCACTGCTCAAATAAATCAGAGATGAAACAAACAAATGGAAAAATATTTCATGCTCATAGATAGGAAGACTCATTATCATTAAAATGTCCATACTGCCCAAAGCGATTTATAGATTCAACACTATTCCCATTAAACTACCATTTACATTCTTCACAGAACTACAGAAAACTATTTTAAAACGTATGTGGAACCAAAAAAAGGCCTGGATAGGCAAGGCAATCCCAAACAAAAAGAAGAAAGCTGAAGGCATCATTCTACCCCACTTTAAACTATACTGCAGGGCTACAGTAACCAAAACAGCATGGCACTTCTGCAAGAACAGACACATAGACCAATGGAACAGAATAGAGGACCAGAAATAAGACAGTACATCTACAACCATCTCATCTTTGAGAAAGCTGATAAAAACAAACAATAGGGAAATTATTCTCTCTTCAATAAATGGTGTTAGGAATAAATGGCTAGCCATATGCAGAAAATTGAAAGTGAACCCTTTTCTTATACCATATACCAAAATTAAATCATGATGGATTAAAGACTTAAATGTAAATCCCCAAATTATAAAATCCTTGGAAGACAACCTAGGCAACACCACTCCGGACACAGGTATGAGCAAAGATTTCATGACAAAGACACCCAAGGTAACTGGAACAAAAAACAAAAACTGACAAGTGGGATCCAATTAAACTAAAGACTCTCTGCATAGTAAAAGAAACTATCAACAGAGTAAACAGACAACCTCCGGGATGGAAGGAAAATTTTCCAAACTATGTATCTGGAAAAGGTCTAATATCCAGCATCTATAAGGAATGTAAACAAAGTTACAAGGAAAACAAAAACATTAAAACGTGGGCAGGACATGAACAGGCACTTCTCAAAAGAAGACTTACATGTTGCCAACAACCATGAAGAAAAGCTCAGCATCACTGATCATTAGAGAAATACAAGTCAAAACCACAATGAGATACCATCTCATACCAGTCAGAATGTCTATTATTAAAAAGTCAAAAAATAACAGATGCTAGCAACATTGTAAAGAAAAAGGAATGCTTATACACTGTTTGTGGAAGTGTAAATTAGTTCAACCACTGTCGAAGACAGTACGGTGATTCCTCAATGACCTGAAGACAGAAATACCATTTGACCTAGCAGTCCCATTACTGGGTATATACCCAAAGTAATATAAACCATTCTATTATAAAGACACATGCATGCATATGTTCACTGTAGCACTGTTCACAACAACAAAGACATGGAATCAACCTAAATGCCCATAAATTATAGACTGGATAAAGAAAGTATGGTACATGGACACCATGGAATACAATGCAACCATAAAAAGAATGAGATTATGTCCTTTGCAGCAACATAGATGGAGCTGGAAGCCATCATCCTTAGCAAACTAATGCAGGAACAGAAAACCCAATCTCACATGTTCTTATAAGTGGGAGCTAAATATTGGACACATAGAGGGAAAACAACACACATGGGGGCCTGTCAGAAGGTAGAGGGTGGAAGGAGAGAGAAGATCAGAAAAAATAACTAGAAGATGGCCGAATAGGAACAGCTCCGGTCTCCAGCTCCCAGACCCAGCGACACAGAAGACGGGTGATTTCTGCATTTCTGTTTGAGGTACCGGTTTCATCTCACTAGGGAGTGCCTAACAGTGGGTGCAGGACAGACGGTGAAGCGCACTGTGCGCGAGCCGAAGCAGGGCGAGGCATTGCCTCACTCGGGAAGCGCAAGGGGTCAGGGAGTTCCCTTTCCTAGTCAAAGAAAGGGGAAACAGACGGCACCTGGAATATCGGGTCAGTCCCATCCTAATACTGCGCTTTTCCAACGGGCCTGGAAAACGGCACACTAGGAGATTGTGTCCCGCACCTGGCTCGGAGGGTCCTATGCCCACGGAGTCTCACTGATTGCTAGCACAGCAGTCTGAGATCAAGCTGCAAGGCGGCAGCGAGGCTGGGGGAGGGGCGCCCGCCATTGCCCAGGCTTGCTTAGGTAAACAAAGCAGCCAGGAAGCTCGAACTGGGTGGAGCCCACCACAGCTCAAGGAGGCCTGCCTGCCTCTGTAGGCTCCACCTCTGGGGGCAGGGCACAGACAAACAAAAACTCAGCAAGAACCTCCACAGACTTAAATGTCCCTGTCTGACTGACAGCTTTGAAGAGAGTAGTGGTTCTCCCAGCACGCAGCTGGAGATCTGAGAACGGACAGACTGCCTCCTAAAGTGGGTCCCTCACCCCTGAGCAGCTTAACTGGGAGGCACCGCCCAGTAGGGACAGACTGACACCTCATTCAACCGGGTACTCCTCTGAGACAAAACTTTCAGAGGAACTATCAGACAGCTGAATTTGTGGTCTCACGAAAATCCGCTGTTCTGCAGCCACCGCTGCTGACACCCAGCCAAACAGGGTCTGGAGTGGACCTCTAGTAAACTCCAACAGACCTGCAGCTGAGGGTCCTGTCTGGTAGAAGGAAAACTAACAAACAGAAAGGACATCCACACCAAAAACCCATCTGTACATCACCATCATCAAAGACAAAAAGTAGATAAAACCACAAAGATGGGGAAAAAACAGAGCAAAAAAACTGGAAACTCTAAAAAACAGAGCACCTCTCCTCCTCCAAAGGAATGCAGTTCCTCACCAGCAACGGAACAAAGCTGGATGGAGGATGACTTTGATGAGTTGAGAGAAGAAGGCTTCAGACGATCAAACTACTCTGAGCTACGAGAGGAAATTCAAAACAATAGCAAAGAAGTTAAAAACTTTGAAAAAATATTAGAAGAATGGATAACTAGAATAACCAAAGGAGAGAAGGGCTTAAAGGAGCTGATGGAGCTGAAAGCCAAGTTTCGAGAACTACACGAAGATTGCAGAAGCCTCAGTAGCAGATGCGATCAACTGGAAGAAAGGGTATCGCTGATGGAAGATGAAATGAATGAAATGAAGAGAGAAGGGAAGCTTAGAGAAGAAAGAATAAAAAGAAATGAACAAAGCCTCCAAGAAATTTGGGACTATGTGAAAAGACCAAACCTACGTCTGATTGGTGTACCTGAAAATGATGGGGAGAATGGAACCAAGTTGGAAAACACTCTGCAAGATATTATCCAGGAGAACTTCCCCAATCTAGCAAGGCAGGCCAGCATTCAGATTCAGGAAATACAGAGAACACCACAAAGATACTCCTTGAGAAGGGCAACTCCAAGACACATAATTGTCAGATTCACCAAAGTTGAAATGAAGGAAAAAATGTTAAGGACAGCCAGAGAGAAAGGTCGGGTTACCCACAAAGGGAAGCCCATCAGACTAACAGCTGATCTCTCAGCAGAAACTCTACAAGCCAGAAGAGAGTGGGGGCCAATATTCAACATTCTTAAAGAAAAGAACTTTCAACCCAGAATTTCCTATCCCGCCAAACTAAGCTTCATAAGTGAAGGAGAAATAAAATACTTTACAGACAAGCAAATGCTGAGTGATTTTGTCACCACCAGGCCTGCCCTAAAAGAGCTCCTGAAGGAAGCACTAAACATGGAAAGGAACAACCGGTACCAGCCACTGCAAAAACATGCCAAATTGTAAAGACCATCGAGGCTAGGAAGAAACTATAGCAACTAACGAGCAAAATAACCAACTAACATCATAATGACAGGATCAGATCCACACATAACAATATTAACGTTAAATGTAAATGGGCTAAATGCTCCCATCAAAAGACACAGACTGGCAAACTGGATAAGGAGTCAGGACCCATCAGTGTGCTGTATTCCGGAAACCGATCTCATGTGCAGAGACACACATGGACTCAAAATAAAGGGATGGAGGAAGATCTATCAAGCAACTGGAAAACAAAAAAAGGCAGGGGTTGCAATCCTAGTCTCTGATAAAATAGACTTTAAACCAACAAAGATCATAAGAGACAAAGAAGGCTATTACATAATGGTAAAGGGATCAATTCAACAAGAAGAGCTAACTATCCTAAATATATATGCACCCAACACAGGAGCACCCAGATTCATAAAGCAAGTCCTCAGTGACCTACAAAGGGACTTAAACTCCCACACAATAATAATGGGAGATTTTAACACCCCACTGTCAGCATTAGACAGATCAACAAGACAGAAAGTTAACAAGGATATCCAGGAATTGAACTCAGCTCTACATAAAGTGGACCTAATAGACATCTACAGAACTCTCCACCCCAAGTCAACAGAATATACATTTTTTTCAGCACCACACCACACCTATTCCAAAATTGACCACATAGTTGGAAGTAAAGCTCTCCTCAGCAAATGTAAAAGAACACAAATTATAACAAACAGTCTCTCAGACCACAGTGCAATCAAACTAGAACTCAGGATTAAGAAACTCACTCAAAACCACTCAACTACATGGAAACTGAACAACCTGCTCCTGAATGACTATTGGGTACATAATGAAATGAAGGCAGAAATAAAGATGTTCTTTGAAACCAACGAGAACAAAGACACAACATACCAGAATCTCTGGGACACATTCAAAGCAGTGTGTAGAGGGAAATTTATAGCACTAAATGCCCACAAGAGAAAGCAGGAAAGATCCAAAATTGACACCCTAACATCACAATTAAAAGAACTAGAAAAGCAAGAGCAAACACATTCAAAAGCTAGCAGAAGGCTAGAAATAACTAAAATCAGAGCAGAACTGAAGGAAATAGAGACACAAAAAACCCTTCAAAAAATTAATGAATCCAGGAGCTGGTTTTTTGAAAAGATCAACAAAATTGATGGACCGCTAGCAAGACTAATAAAGAAGAAAAGAGAGAAGAATCAAATAGATGCAATAAAAAACGAAAAAGGGGATATCACCACCGATCCCACAGAAATACAATCTACCATCAGAGAATACTACAAACACCTCTAGGCAAATAAACTAGAAAATCTAGAAGAAATGGATAAATTCCTCGACGAATACACCCTCCCAAGACTAAACCAGGAAGAAGTTGAATCTCTGAATAGACCAATAACAGGTTCTGAAATTGTGGCAACAATCAATAGCTTACCAACCAAAAAGAGTCCAGGACCTGATGGATTCACAGCTGAATTCTACCAGAGGTACAAGGAGGAACTGGTACCATTCCTTCTGAAACTATTCCAATCGATAGAAAAAGAGGGAATCCTCCCTAACACATTTTATGAAGCCAGCATCGTCCTGATACCAAAACCTGGCAGAGACATAACCAAAAAAGAGAATTTCAGACCAATATCCTTGATGAACATTGATACAAAAATCCTCAATAAAATACTGGCAAACTGAATCCAGCAGCACATCAAAAAGCTTATCCACCATGATCAAGTGGGCTTTATCCCTGGGATGCAAGGCTGGTTCAACATACGCAAATCAATAAATGTAATCCAGCATATAAACAGAACCAAAGACAAAAACCACATGATTATCTCAATAGA